>NC_143025.1:69955000-70297500 GCF_057628025.1 Oncorhynchus mykiss | reverse complement strand
ACATTCAGGCCAAAGAGTTCAGTCTTGGTTTCATCAGACCAGAGAATCTTGTTTCCCATGGTCTGAGAGTCCTTTAGGTGCCTCCAAGCAGGCTGTCATGTGCCTTTTGCTGAGGAGTCTGGCCACTCTACCATAAAGGCCTGATTGGTGGAGTGCTGCAGAGATGGTTTTCCTTCTGGAAGGTTCTCCCATCTCCACAGAGGAACTCTGGAGCTCTGTCAGAGTGACCATCGGGTTCTTGGTCAACTCCCTGACCAAGGCCCTGCTCCCCGATTGCTCAGTTTGGCCAGGCGGCCATCTCTAGGAAGTATCTTGGTGGTTCCAAACTTCTTTCATTTAAGAATGATGAGGCTACTGTGTTCTTGGGGACCTTCAATGCTGCAGACATTTTTTGGTACCCTTCCCCAGATCTGTGCCTCGACACAATCGTGTCTCGGAGCTCTACGGACAATTTCTTTGACCTCATGGCTTGGTTTTTGCTCTGCCATGCACTGTCAATTGTGAGACCTTATATAGACAGGTGTGTGCTTTTCCAAATCATGTCCAATCAATTGAATTTACCACAGGTGGATTCCAATGAAGTTGTAGAAACATCTCAAGGATGATCAATGGAAAGAAGATGCACCTGAGCTCAATTTTGAGTGTCATAGCAAAGGGTCTGATTACTTATGTCAATAAGATATTTTTTGTTTTTTAATACATTTGCAAAAATATCTAAAAACATGTTTTCACTTTGTCATCATGGGGTATTTAATCTGTTTTCGAATAAGGCTGTAACGTAACAACATTTGGAAAAAGGGAAGGGGTCTGAATACTTTCTTAATGCACTGTACATCTACTTTGTCCTATAATCAGATGGTCAACATAATCAATAGGGAGAAGATGAAATATTTTAACTTCATAATTTGCAAGGAAATCCATGGAAACAGTTTTTTGCATCATGCCCTTTAAATGCCATGATTAAATGATATCTGATGATCTGAGGAAATTGTTGCATTAAAAGATAGGGTCTCCCAAAATTAAAACTCCTATAAAACAATTGTGACCTACTGTAATACTTGGCCTGCCACGGATGAAGACAGGGTCACTGTGCGTCCATTGGATAAATTATATCCACTATCCTTTACTGCCACCAGCTGGTAACTGAGATGAACTACACCATATTTGCCTCCTGGATGGAAGTGGTTGGTGATGCAAGTTACGTTATTTTGTGTAGACATTCTACAAATTTGAAGTATATAGAAGGCAGTAGCTAGTACTAACTCCTAGTAGGGCTGTATGGTTGCTGTTTTTTAGATCATTTTGTTTTGCAAAGCGTATTCCCTGAGGCTCACTGGTGATTTTATTCAGACATTTACCAATTGTAGATGTTCATCTCAGAGTGAAGTTTTTCCCTTCATACATCTGCCCTACTCTTCTGTGAACCTTGATGTTATAATCCTGTAAAAATAATCTTAATATTGTAAAAAAGTACACATTTAAATTATGAATTCTACTGTCTACATTGTCACCCATCATCAACAATCAAATACACTGCTCAGAAAATATAGGGAACACTTAAACAACATAATGTAACTCCAAGTCAATCACACTTCTGTGAAATCAAACTGTCCACTTAGGAAGCAACACTGATTGACAATAAATTCCACATGCTGTTGTGCAAATGGAATAGACAACAGGTGGAAATTATAGGCGATTAGCAAGACACCCCCAATAAAGGAGTGGTTCTGCAGGTGGTGACCACAGACCACTTCTCAGTTCCTATGCTTCCTGGCTGATGTTTTGGTCACTTTTGAATGCTGGCGGTGCTTTCACTCTAGTGGTAGCATGAGACGGAGTCTACAACCCACACAAGTGGCTCAGGTAGTGCAGCTCATCCAGGATGGCACATCAATGCGAGCTGTGGCAAGAAGGTTTGCTGTGTCTGTCAGCGTAGTGTCCAGAGCATGGAGGCGCTACCAGGAGACAGGCCAGTACAGGAGGAGGCCGTAGGAGGCCGTAGGAGGGCAACAACCCAACAGCAGGACTGCTACCACCGCCTTTGTGCAAGGAGAAGCAGGAGGAGCACTGCCAGAGCCCTGCAAAATGACCTCCAGCAGGCCACAAATGTGCATGTGTCTGCTCAAACGGTCAGAAACAGACTCCATGAGGGTGGTATGAGGGCCCGAGGTCCACGGGGGGGGGGGGGGTTGTGCTTACAGCCCAATATCGTGCAGGACGTTTGGCATTTGCCAGAGAACACCAAGATTGGCAAATTCGCCACTGGTGCCCTGTGCTCTTCTCAGATGAAAGCAGGTTCACACTGAGCACATGTGACAGACATGACAGAGTCTGGAGACGCCGTGGAGAACGTTCTGCTGCCTGCAACATCCTCCAGCATGACCGGTTTGGCGGTGGGTCAGTCATGGTGGGGGGTGGCATTTCTTTGGGGGGCCGCACTCCATGTGCTCGCCAGAGGTAGCCTGACTGCCATTAGGTACCGAGATGAGATCCTCAGACCCCTTGTGAGACCATATGCTGGTGCGGTTGGCCCTGGGTTCCTCCTAATGCAAGGCAATGCTAGACCTCATGTGGCTGGAGTGTGTCAGCAGTTCCTGCAAGAGGAAGACATTGATGCTATGGACTGGCCCGCCCGTTTCCCAGACCTGAATCCAATTGAGCACATCTGGGACATCATATCTCGCTCCATCCACCAACGCCACGTTGCACCACAGACTGTCCAGGAGTTGGCGGATGCTTTAGTCCAGGTCTGGGAGGAGATCCCTCAGGAGACCACCTCATCAGGAGCATGCCCAGGCGTTGTAGGGAGGTCATACAGGCACGTGGAGGCCACACACACTACTGAGCCTCATTTTGACTTGTTTTAAGGACATTACATCAAAGTTGGATAAGCCTGTAGTGTGGTTTTCCACTTTAATTTTGAGTGTGATTCCAAATCCAGACCTCCATGGGTTGATACGTTTGATTTCCATTGATCATTCTTGTGTGATTTTGTTGTCAGCACATTCAACTATGTAAAGAAAAAAGTATTTAATAAGAATATTTCATTCATTCAGATCTAGGATGTGTTATTTTAGTGTTCCCTTTATTTTTTTGAGCAGTGTACATTTAACTTGTAAAGCTTTTACAAAGTAATTAGTCACAAATCAATTTAAACCCCAAAAAACAAAGATTGCTTTGAGAGACTGACGATTAAATACGCTTTTAAGCTCTGTAGAGGGAGCCATCTTCCCAGGCTTTAAAAACAAAACAACCACTGTTTTTCACTCTGTCTGGATGAGATGCATTGCTCTTCCACCACAGGAGGTTAGAATGGAATCAAATACATCAAACACATGGTTTCCGTGTGTTTGATGCCATTCCATTTACTCCGTATTCCAGCTATTATTATGAGCCGTCCTCCCCTCAGCAGCCTTTACTGCATTCCACTTATTCTAAACTTTTTGATTGGATCATTCAATTCCGCATGGGGGTGTGGAAAAAAATACATGTGTTAATTAAATAAAGAAAAATATATTGTGTTGTAGAAACAGTCCTAGTAGCAAGTGATTGCTACTAGGAATGGCTAGCTCCACCTTGGCAGCAGATACCTGCATCTGGAGAAGCATTCATTCATTATCCATTTCCGTGAAAGGAGTTTGCATTTATTTTAGTGGAAGTAGGATGGAGAGAGGTTACCCTTGCCTGGGCCCTGCTCTTATAATAAACTGTGTGAACTCAGTGGGGGACGGCTGTATGATAGGCAGCAGATAAAATCCAGGTCTTCCATCAATATTTAATTCCTTGAGAGACAGTGGAGCAGAAAGAGCGAGAGAGAGAGAGAGAGAGAGTGAGATGGTAAGTGAGTGAGGGGGTGAGAGAGAGAGAGAAGGGGCATAGCTTAACATAGCAACAGCACAAACACGAACAGCTGATGAGAGATACTAAATCTCCAGGCCACAGCACTCCCTGTCTCCCTCTGCCTCCCTTTGCCTTCGCCAAGCCAAATGGACTGTTTTCATAATCTGATGGGGTTTTATAATTAGTATAGATGAGATTCCCTCTAACGTAATTAATTTTGAATCAGACATGAGATTGTCATTGTTCTTTGCATGGCTAGACGCGCCAGGGAGATATTTCCAGTTAGTCAGTTTCATTGGTGTAGCAGGGATCTGGTGGCCTAGCTGGTTCATTGGAATACAATAGGGAAAACCTGGGCGCTGGTGTTTGTGTGGAGAAACTCAAATATTGGGTCCTGTCAGATGATTAAATTAATTTGTCAAGCCGTGATCCCCATGTTAATTCAAAGTAGAGTCGAATCACATCATGTGCTTCAGCACGGCGAGGATTGATAAATGGATTGATAATTCCTTTGATTTGCGTTTCCACTGAATTCATAGTAAGAGTGTCAGGAATAATTTTCTAAACAAAGATACTGAATAAATATGATAAATATGACTGGCAGGTTTGAATGAATTCAACTCTGTTCCTTTGGAAATATACCATAAAAAGTATAGTGCCATTAAATACAAATTCATCTATGCCCTCATTGTAGCTACACAGGAGTAAAAAAAAAACACACACAGTGAATGGGAGGCGAACTGAACTGTAGGAGTAGTGCTATGCATTGTGAATTGATTGAGGTTATAAATATTCCCCGCCTTAGGCAGTGCTAGTCCACATAGATAATCAATGTGGCTCTAACAGATGTCTCAGCCCTGCCTAAAAAAAAACAGCATAGACCAGCATACATTTCAAGCTGTTCCATGCTGATCTTTGCTGTTCGATGTTGGTCAAGCTGGTCTGACCAGCATGTCTAACTGGTTTGTCTGGCCGACCAGTATGGTCTAGCTGTTTTTTCTGTCAGATCATCCTTTGTTGTGTTTTTGTGACAAGGAAAACCTAAAGCGAAATCAGCATCAAGTCACGTTATGCTGGTTTACAAAGTGATGTTTAATTCCTAGAGTGGATCCCACAATCTGCATTTAGAATGACCACTAAGGTTTGAAAGATGAATGAATGAGATTACCTAAACCATATAAAGTGGAACAACCATTTCAGTAATGGGCGCAATAAATCAAACTAACAGATTGGATTAGTTTAGAAAAATGTATGCTATCTTTGTGTAGCATAAAACAAATTAATTGTTTAATTAATCAATCAATGAACATGCAAAAACACAGATGCTGCAACAAACAGTTCAAAAAATCTAATGACGGAGTGGTTTTGCAGACCGTCAAAATTCAGATTACTTAGGCATCAATCTCACTGGGGAGTTGAGTTCACTACCTCTCGGTTGCCAGTGACCTGAATTTCCTGCTATCTGTGGGTTTGATAAAGATTGTTAAAATATTAGAACCAATAGACATTAGGGACAACCCTTTTGGGTGCCACATAGCACCCTTTGATTTGTCACTGTAGGGGAACACTTTTGAGTTCCATTTAAAACCATCTCATGAAAAAGCCTCTGGTTCCAGGTAGAACCAATGACATGTTCTACAGTTATACTTCCAGGATACTACTGCTTTTGGCACACACTGTTAAAAAAGTACCTAGAATTTGACAGTAAGTTACTGGCTACCGAGTTGTAGTAAAAATACAGTATTTTTACAGTTGACTTAAGGAGTTATTGTTGTAAAATAACTTGTTGTTTACCTTACTGCACTTTGAAACGTAGGTGGGCAGGGGAAATATGCTGGCAGGGGCTATTTAACATATTTGGGGGTATGGTTTAAACTATGATGTATTTGTGCCGACCGTTAGTGGAAGTGTTGTACCAGTTTAAGTGGTTCATTATTGTTAGAATTATTAATTTGTCCACTCCCAGTTCTATAGTCTTTGTAAGTGCGTGTGACACTCGAGAGGTGCACTGTTAAGTTAAGAGATTGCTGTGCATTTTCTAGTAACCTAGTGGCAGTTGGTCATTGGGAAGTTCATGTTTAATTTTCAGTAACTTACTGTCAGCTTACTGCGATTAGTTATTGATAAATTCACAGTAACTTACTGTGGCTGATCACCGTGATGTTCACTGCACTGATGGTGTGACAGGAAGGTCAGTTTGCTGCCAACCAAGAAGGTGAGGCTGGATCCCAAGTGTGCTCACCACAAAGAATACTTAGTTGTTACTTAATGTTTCAAGCTTTTCTGTAATCAGAAAACTACTGCTAGCTACTGGCAGCTATTTGCAAGTGCATTTTACAATAACTTAGTGACATCTGGTTGCCAATGCATTGCTTGCAGTTACTGTGAGTTTTACAATAACTCACTGACAGCTGGATGCCAATTAGGTAATACAAAATTCACAGCAACAACTTTTCATTAAATTACTGTGACATGCACAATAACGTTTTAACAGTGCAGCTCTTTCATGTCACATGCGCTTACAACAATTGCAGAACTGTGTTTAAAAAGAGGTGACAACCTTTGACAACATAATCATCAACCACTTAAACTGGTACAATACTTCCATTGACGGTTGGCACAAATACACATATATTAGATCACAACCCCAAATATGCTAACGAGTCCCACAGGTAAATTGCCCCCACATACATTTCAAAGTGCAGCGATGACTGTCCCTTATTTTTAAAATATTGGGTAGAAAATTTTACCATTTACCATGAAGCTTGTCATCAATTCTCACATAACCTACTTTTATTGCACATGGACTACTGCCCAGTCATATGGTAAAGTGCGACAAAGAGGGACATAGGCAAATTACAGTTGTCTCAGAACAGAGCAGCATGGCTGGCCCTTAAATGTTCATCGATTTGCTAGCATTTATAAAATGTATGTCAATCTCTCCAGGCTCAAAGTAGAGGAGAGATTGACTGCATCAGTACCTGTCTTTGTAAAAGGTATTGACATGTTGAAAGCACCGAGCTGTCTGTTGAAATGACTAGCACACAGCTCAGACACCCAGGCATACCCCACAAGACATGCCACCAGGGTTCTCTTCACAGTCCCCAAGTCCAGAACAGACTGGGAAATACCACATCAAGTAACTCAATGAAGCAGTAAAATCAGATTTAGGACTTTGAAGACACACACACAGGCACACACACGCACTCTACACACATGTACATTGTAATGTTGTAATATTGTGGTATTATAAATGTTGTATTGTAGGATTGTAGAAGTAGTGTCACGACTTCCGCCGAAGTCGGCTCCTCTCCTTGTTCGAGCGGCGTTCGGCGGTCAACGTCACCAGCTTTCTAGCCATCGCTGCTCCATTTTTCCATTGTTCCATTTGTTTTGTCTTGTTCCCTGCACACCTGGTTTTCATTCCCTAATCACACTGCATGTATTTATTCCTCTGTTCCCCTCCATGTCTTTGTGTGAAATTGTTCGTGTGTACGCGCCAGGCTGAGTTTTCCCCCGTTATTTCTGTGGCTTTTCACTAGGGATGTTAATTGCACAACATTTGCTCAATTTTTGTGATTGTTTTACGCATAGCACTTTTACCTTTGGCTTGAGGTTTTGACGCAGTGGCGTCTGTCTGTTTTATTTGCCTCTGCCTTAATAAAGTGTGTTTTATTTGCCTCTGCCTTAATAAAGTCTGTTCTATTTGCCTCTGCCTTAATAAAGTGTGTTTTATTTGCCTCTGCCTTAATAAAGTGTGTTTTATTTGTCTCTGCCTTAATAAAGTCTGTTTTATTTGCCTCTGCCTTAATAAAATATGTTTTATTTGCCTCTGCCTTAATAAAGTGTGTTTTATTTGCCTCTGCCTTAATAAAGTGTGTTTTATTTGCCTCTGCCTTAATAAAGTCTGTTTTAATGGCCTCTGCCTTAATAAAGTGTGTTTTATTTGCCTCTGCCTTAATAAAGTGTGTTTTATTTGCCTCTGCCTTAATAAAGTGTGTTTTATTTGCCTCTGCCTTAATAAAGTCTGTTTTATTTGCCTCTGCCTTAATAAAGTGTGCGCCTGTTCACAACTCTCTGCTCTCCTGCACCTGACTTCTTCACCAGTAGCGCACACCGTGACAGGTAGAGTGGTGGAATAACGTGTTGCATGTGTGATGCAATTGCCTTAATCTTGTTTGAACCTCAGGAACTAATGGGGCTCCTTAATAAACACAAATAAATACAAATACAAATCACATGACATCACATTCCCAGGATGGACAGACGGGCATAATGGTTTGGGCCACATATTGAAGAAACAAGGACACAGAGACTCTGGGGTTTCGTTTGAGTGTGCGCGTGTGTGCATGCCTGCTTGCGCGTGTGTGTGTGTGCATGAATATGTGCGTGCTTAGGTGCATGCGTGAGTTGTTCAGAAGAGCAGAGTTATTTTCTGATACAGCTCCAGTCTGAAACAGAGACTGACCTCCTAGTAAAGTGGAAATGTGTTCAGCTGAAATAATAAAAAAATGTTTTGGGTGGCCTGTAATGTTATAAAAAGGCAAACGGGTGAGTCAAACTGTAATTGTGCTGAGAATCAGGACCAATTACTTAATCCCTGTTTATACCTGGTACTAACATGGGTCCTTTGTCTTGCTCGTCTACCTTTTGATTGTACCCATATTTCCCGAAATGTGTCTATGCATTGTATTAAAATGTGTCTGTTATCCATCTACTGTGTCTGCATTGTGACCAGATTTCCTGCAAATGATTTCACAGATATTCATTCAAAAAATGATTTATTTATTTAATGTAAGACACATATGGATGTAATTAGTCAGCAGTGCCACCTGTCGATGATTTTAGAGTGCAGAAAATTATGATTTAAATTGTTTCTCTGTCCAGATCTGTCTACACCTGTAAGATATAGAGACACAATGCATGTCTGACTACCTCCGGAGGTGGGCAGGTTGATCTGATCACAATCAGACCACAAAGTGTCTTTTGATTGTCTACACCTGACTAAAAATGTGGGCACAATCAGAATGTGGACAAGATCAGGACAAAGGACGTAAGTTAGAACCAGGTATAAATAGGGCTTAATGTGAGCAAGCGGGACCTTGTTGCCTGCTGTATAATATATGAAAACATAGTCGGTTAATACTAAATGAAGATTCATCAAATAATAAATGAAGATGAAACATTTTAACTTTAGTTAGGTTGAGAGTCAAGAATCACAGTCAGTTAAATAGACAAAGGTTTTAATTAAAATGTTTTGGTCATATAAAAATTTCACATATGCATACTATTTATAGCTTCAACATAGCAGGCAGTAGAAAATAGTTTACAATGAAAATATGAATAGCATTCAAAAGCATACTTCTAATAAATTCACACTGAAACATTCCTTTACATAATCAATTCACTATGGTTTCATTTTTGGCTGGTCAGGTTGTTCTACGTTACAATTCAAACGTAAAGATGTTCCTGGAGTTGGATTACTTAACTTCAGCCAGACACCTGCATAGCTAAACTTTTGTCTCGAGAACGTCAGCTGAGATGTACGATACTGTCCTAGAGAACATTTATTACGGCGATTTCTGCATTTATGGAAGACTGTAGTTCATTTGGTGCTATGACCATTTGTAGTATTTTGCTAACGTAGATATATCATTGAAGATACAACCGTACCGAATGTGGTCTTCGAGAGCAGGTGAATGAGCACGCTTGCAACAAAAGTTCAAAATCAACTCACTCTAAACACTGTCATCATCCAGCCACAGTGCCAACCACAGTGAAACATAAATCAGAACATTGTCTGACCACAACAAGGCTCACTCATACTAAACAGTCAGTTCTCTGCCCCAAAACACAGTGTTCAGCTGGGTTGACATCCCCCGAGGAAAGAAAGTGGCAGAAGTGAGGGGGAAGAAATCACTGTAACTTGGTTGAAGAATTTTACCACCACTAGCATGTGATGGGAACAGTTAATTGAATTAGCCACCTGCGGGCAGCAGTAGCCACACCGGGCCCAAGCAGCCCAACAGACAGGCCGGTGTCGACGGAAGGAGAGACAGAAATGCAGCACACATAAGCGTCAGCAGAATCAAAAACAGCAGCCAAGAATATCCCTCTCAGCATACAGAACAGTAAAGACACAACCCAAATACATGACACAAAACATCCTTCATTCTTCCAACTTTTCCTCTCAAGTAGTCTAAAAAAAGTATTGTGGAAACTCTCTAACATGAGGAGTAAACGTTGCGGGTTGAGAGTCCTTCTGCTGTTGCAGCAATCAGACAGCTTGCAGTCATCTTCTGTAATGACTATCACAGTTTCCTTCCTGCGCTAGCTGCTAAAATCGTTTGAGATTAAAATGAGGGCTTACCTCTCCAGTTCTCTGAATCTTTTAAATATTCTCCTGCTGCCACAAGATAAGGAAGAAGAAGAGAGCGAGAGGATTGCTGTCAGCCCTGCCAGCTTGCTACCACAGCACTGGAGCCTAGAAAAGCCTATTCAGTCAGCCACTGCGGAGCTGGGTAGAGCATCAGAAATGATAGTTCTACATTTCAACACTAATGGCCTGGTCTGAGGGCTCCCTTGTCTATGCTACTGAGTGCGAAAGAACATTGTGGTAGTCACAGGGTCACTAGCCAGTGTTCCTGTGGTATTGTTCACTTCACACCCCTGTGCATCCCTTCTCCCTCCATCATTCTCTCTACGCCGGGCCGAGTGTCTCTGAGCCATGGGAAGACCTAATGGGTGAATGACCACATTTGCATTTACATTACAGTACATGGATTACATTTGGGGTGATTACACATGGAGAAACGTTGTCCCTATAAACAATGGTTTAGACAAAATATGCTAAGTGATTTAGCTTAAACATGTGCACCAGTGGCGGTCGGTGCTGTTTAAAATGAGGGAGGACAATCTTTTTTAATGAGCATGGCCTTATTTCTATTACAGCATATTAGATTACTGTCATTCATATTCCATTCATCCAGCTCATCGTAACATCAATAGGTTTAGGCTACTAAATGATACTCAAATTTTCCATATACCCATCATGAGGTTGCTACTGTACAACCTAGCATATGAATTAAAGTTTACAACGTAGGTGCACAGGTTGAGATAAATATTTGAGTATTCAAGGTGACAGTGACACATTCAATGCTGCCTTGCACACTCTTGCCTGCATCTAGCTGATCTAGTGTGTAATCATTAGTCCAACAGTTGCAAACGAGAGTTTCTATTGGACAAATTCAGTTATGTTTATCCCCGTTCCCTTCCATGTGCTTCTAATGAAGAAATGTTTTTCTAAAAAATCGGTGGAATGAATACACCCCTGATAACCTCAAACAGTTCACTTTCACAGCAGCCACATTCAAACACCATGATAATTTGCTCTTTGTACAATTCCTTCTCGCATCTACGTGCTCTCCTCATCTCACTTTTTCCCATGGCTTGTGGAATGCTAGCAGCTACACACAGCATACATCGTTGCCGCCATTTTAGCTAACGTCATAGTCAACATAGCTAGCTACTATAACTAACGCGTTAATAAACCCACTACAATGATGCAATACAATGTACAGCAAGCAGTTTAGCAGTTACACCGGCAGGCCCCAGTGGCAATAAATGTTTAAAACCAAAATCTTACCTTGATAATATATTCAATTTTATTTGGAACAGCAAGCCACACAAAATTAAATGGCCTATTTATATAATGCATATGAATTAAGAGGACAGAAATGATGAAATATTAAAGCATTAGAACTTTTACTAAAAGCTTCAGTCATAGAAAAGTTATACTTAAATCCAAACTGGTTCTCTAACAGATGAGTAAGAATGTCTCACCCCATGTTCAAGAATGGCCTTTTTCCTTTTATTCAGATTACAACCTCCAAAATATCGCTATTTTTAAAGTTGGTTGCAATAAAAAGTTGGTTGCAATTTTAAATAATACAACAAATATTATGGTTACTCAAATGTCCTAATTGATTTTTTTTTAATGAAGTATAATCTTTGTAAATGATATCATAGGACTGGTGCAGTTATGTCACACATGCAGCTAACAAAAATATATGGAAATGTCTGTCTCTACCCAAAAATACAACCAACTAATTGCAGCGTTACCACAAAAATGGTAAAGGGAAGTGGAAGGGGGATAAAGTAAGGAACTTGTCTGTCGACCCTGCATTAAAGACCAAAATTGTTTAAAGAAAATTGTGATACATAAAAAAGTATACCAGTTTAATTTAAGAACCACAACTGACAGTTGTGCCATATAGTTGGGAAGAGATTTCCGATGTACCGATTCCACGGTACATGGTTTATGAACTGATACGTAAAATGACACCGGATTCAAAACGTAGAATTTTTCAATTTAAATTATACAACATTTTTGCAACCAATAGAATGTTATATACTGCATATGGGGGATACAACCATCCCAGCTCTGCAGATGCTGCTGTGAAGAAACAGAAACATTATATCATTTGTTTCGGTACTGCCCATATGTAACTTGTTTTTGGTGGCAGGTCCAAGAATTGCAACATTTACCTGGAGCTAACTCTGTAAATAGCACTGCTGGGTGATTTGAAAAGTCATAGTCAATCGATCAATAATATAATCATACTTTTACAATCTGTAGAAACTATGAGAATAGAAAGGTTCAGAACTTTTCTGAAACATCACAGCACAGTTGAAAAATATATGGCAAATCAAAAATTGATTTGTAAAATATACTGTGCCTGTAAAATGGAAATAGGTTCAGAACTTTTGTGAAACAGCAATTTAAAAAATATGTCAAAAAGGGTTGAGGGAATCTGAAGGATGGGATTCAAAACAAAACAAATATAACTATTGTAAAATACATTGTGTCCGTAAAATGTATATAGTATGTATACGTTTAAATTAACAGCCGAAGTGGTGATGTTCACTAGTTTACTCCAAGTAGGCTAGGGTTCTTAGGGTTAGGGGAAAATAATAAAGGAATATATTTTTATATATACAGTACAAGTCATAAGTTTGGACACAGCTACTCATTCAAGGGTTTTTCTTTATTTTTAATATTTTCTACATTGTACAAGAATAGTGAAGACATCAAAACTATGAAATAACACATATGGAATCATGTAATAACCAACAAAGTGTTAAACAAATCAAAATATATTTTAGATTTGAGATTCCTCAAAGTAGCCACCCTTTGTCTTGATGACAGATTTGCACACTCTTGGCATTCTCTAAACCAGCTTCTCCTGGAATGCTTTTCCAAAAGTCTTGAAGGAGTTCGCACATATACTGAGAACTTGTTGGCTGCTTTTCCTTCACTCTGTGGTCCAACTCATCCCAAACCATATCAATTGGGTTGAGCTCAGGTGATTGTGGAGGCCAGGTCATATGATGCAGCACTCCATCACTCTCCTTCTTGGTCAAATAGCCCTTACACAGCCTGGAGATGTGTTGGGTCATTGTCCTGTTGAAAAACAAATGATAATCCTACTAAGCGCAAACCAGATGGGATGGCGTATCGCTGCAGAATGCTGTGATAGCCATGCTGGTTAACTGTGCCTTGAAATCTAAATAAATCACTGACAATGTCACTAGCGAAGCACCCCCCCAACATCACACCTTCTCCTCCATGCTTCACGGTGGGAACCACACATGTGGAGATCATCAGTTCACCTACTCTGCGTCTCACAAAGACATGGCGGTTGGAACAAAAAATCTCAAATTTGTACTCAGACCAAAGGACAGATTTCCACTGGTCTAATGTCCATTGCTCGAGTTTCTTAGCCCAAGCAAGTCTCTTCTTATTATTGGTGTCTTTTAGCAGAGGTTCCTTTGCAGCAATTCGACCATGAAGGCCTGATTCACGCAGTCTCTTCTAAACAGTTGATGTTGAGATGTGTCTGTTACTTGAACTCTGTGAAGCATTTATTTGGGCTGCAATTTCTGAGGCTGGTAACTCTAATTAACTTATCCTCTACAGCAGAGGTAACTTTGGGTCTTCATTTTCTGTGGCGGTCCCCATGAGAGACAGTTTCATCATAGCGCTTGATGGTTTTTGCGACTGCACTTGAAGAAACTTTCAAAGTTCTTGAGATTTTCCGTATTGACTGACCTTCATGTCAGTCAATGATGGACTGTAATGATGGACTGTCATCTCTCATTGCTTATTTGAGCTGTTCTTCCCATAATATGGACTTGGTCTTTTACCAAATTAAATGCATTCCAGGTGACTACCTCATGAAGCTGGTTGAAGGAATGCCAAGAAGCTGTCATCAAGGCAAACGGTAGCTACTTATAAAATATATTTAGACTTGTTTAAACCCTTGTTTGGTTACTACATGATTACATATGTGTTACATTGATGTAAGCTACAATTCATCTGAAATATTAAATCTGATCTACCTTAACATTACTCTTGACTTGGAAGAGTTCCAGTGTTGGATAGCCATAGCCAGCTCTGTTCGAGTAGGCTAAACTAGCTAGCTGCATTCGCTAGCTAGGTAATTCAAAGTGAAAGAAAAATACTATGAAATGTAGCTAGCTAGCCATCTCTCCCTCTCTCTCTCTCTCTCTCGCTTCCTCTTTATTTTTTAAGAAATGAATTTGTTCAAAACTGTTCAACTATCATCTTTCTCTCCCTTTGAGCCAAACACTCACCACATTGTATGTACTGCAGTGCTAGCTAGCTGTGGATTATGCTTTCACAACGAGATTAATTATCCGATCCTTTGATTGGGTCGACAACATGTCAGTTATTACTGCAAGAGCTCTGATGGGTTGGAGGACATCCTCTGGAAGTTAACATAATTAGTGTGCT
This sequence comes from Oncorhynchus mykiss, assembly GCF_057628025.1. NCBI lineage: Eukaryota > Metazoa > Chordata > Actinopteri > Salmoniformes > Salmonidae > Oncorhynchus > Oncorhynchus mykiss. The sequence goes on along the minus strand of NC_143025.1, from coordinate 70,282,844 downwards.
GTTGAGGCTACTGTAGACCTCCACTGCAAAACAGTTTATTTTAATCAATTATTTGGTGACGTGATATTATTTAGTATAGTTTTATCTAAAAAGTATTACTTTTTTAATGTTTCACAATTGATATTTTCATGAAATTCACTGAGTAGGATGGTCCTCCCCTTCCTCCTCTCAGGAGCCTACACTGATGTGCACTTAAACAAAGCTGTGATTACTCCCCATGCAATGTCATCTGTTTTCACCATAAGCCTCAGAGCAGCACAGGGGTTACAGTTGGTGTATGCAAATTAAATAAAGTGTAATTTTAGGGATGAGGGGCTGTGTTAACTATAGTACACAAACACAAATTGTTGTCATAACCACATCCTTACACTAGCTGCTTGATTCAGGGCCTACATGCTATGTATCCTATCTATGTACAGCATATCCAACATAACATTCAACCTTGGTCACAATCAAACTCCAAATACCATGTATTGATTGATACAGTCAGCTCAACCCACCACCAGTTTTCAACTCTGTCTGACAGGATCACAACAGCACCCACAAACCATTCACCAGAATCCAATCAGTTATTTTGCATAAAAGACACATAAAGCATTGAAAAGTAATGCAATGCAACCAAACCATTCTGACAAATCAAAAGTAATTCCATTGTAGATGAATGGTGCGCATCTCTCCTGGACCCCACAGCCTTATGTAGAGCTTATGACGTGCACAAAGACATGTTATTTCAAGCTTATGATGACACGTACATAGCCTCAGACATTAGCATTTTCAAACCTAATCCAGACTCCAAATAAATCATCAAGTCATTCATCCAAGACGTTCTGTCTTTAACACTGAGCACTTTGTACTGTCTAAAAGACGGCTGACATGAATGTTCACTATGTTAGTAACATTGTATTTAAACTGGCCAAGCACACACAAGTCGTTATGAGCCAGTTCGCCTTTCAGCCTGTTGCTTATTCTAAGGTGAGGAAATCCTACTGCAGTACTCAATTGTTGACATTGACATGTGATGTAGAAATGCTGTATGAAATTGCAAATGTAAAAAAGGGGATGACTACAGTATTGATGAATGAGCAGAAAATACATTGGCTGGGTTCACAGGAGGTTGGTGGCACCTTAATTGGGGAGGACAAGCTCGCGGTAATGGCTAGAGCGGAATCAGTGGAATGGTATCAAATACATCAAACACATAGTTTGTTGCCATTCCATTTGCTCCATTCCAGCCAGTATTATTAACAGTCCTCCCCTCAGCAGCCTCCACTGTCAGGGTTACAACCAACCTGACAATACAGAATAAATGTGTTCTTGCTGTTATAACAGTAATGCAGCGTAGTCAACTACAGTTTATAATTGCATAATCTTATTGCACTGTGTTGTTGTATACCTGAACATGCAAACTTACCTATGCTTGTGTATGATCAAGGGGCAGACATTAGTTCACCCGCTGCTTGGGTTATTCGGACTTTCCTATGCATCTTTCAATATTCTAATTCAGTCATCATGTTCAATGGTTGTTTCACACATCTTATTGCAGTGTTTTCCTGGCAAGTAGTATAAGCTAGAATCATGAGCCCAACTGCAGCAGGTTTGATGCCTATCCTTAGTATAACAAAGTGTGGTGAAATGTTAAAGTAGCCTGCTATCACCTGCTACTCAATAACAGTGTTTGGGTTTTTATATTCACACATGGAGCATCAGACACCACAGTGATCAATACCAAACCTCAGATAATGACGTCTTCACGGATGTCCTCAATCAATGACCACGTTCTGTCCAAACTCCAAACTCCAAATTACACCCTACGACACATCAGACAGCCTGATTTAAGGGATAAATAAAACCATAAGCAAGGGAGTTTGGAAATTGAGAGGATTTGGACACTGGATAGCCACGTACTGTATTTTGGATATTGAATACTTAATGATGACAAATTAAACATTGGTGGAGGTACTGACTTTCTCAGCGGAGCAGACAATGAAGTTGTTAGACAAGTGATGATTGGTCACACGTTTGAACACACAGTAGACTCAGAAAGACAGCCTTAAACATAGCTTCATCAGAGATGACTTGTACACAGTAACCCCAGCAAGCAGAGTATTTGAAAATATGAATCGACTATCCTGTATCATGAGAGTCTTGCAAAAAAAGCAACAAAAGTTATTGGAGGGTTAAGCATGTTCATGGATCATGTATAATCATATTGTAATCTGAATATTCATTAGAAGTTATGTACATATGGGCCATAACAGCACAGCAAGCCTTTAAGCTAAGTCTTAGACATTTTCAGCGTATAAAATGCAAATACTTTGTCGTTAATGTTTGTTATTTTGCAAACTATTCTGGTAGTCTAACCAAGCCAGATAAAATGGTGGTGTAGTAAAAATAGGCTGTAATATTTCCCTGTAATATAATGGCCAAGTAGTGAGGAATAGACAAACAAACAAACAGACAAAGAAGTCTCCCCATAGAAAACATGTTGCATTTGTTGAAGCACAACAAACATGTAGGTCCACTGCAGTGTGCGATGGGTCGACCCATTCTGTATACTGTTGGCATTCCACAGTTTATTACTGGCCTACTGTGTTCAACCTTTTTTTTTCTTTATTGCTTTTTTATAATAAAACTTCAGCTTAAAAAAAATCTTATATTGTAGAGTTTTTTCCCTATTTTTCTTATAAAATCTTACAAAAAAAATCATGTACAATTATATTACATGTCATAGTATGATTCTCTGGCTTTTGTCTTGTTGAACATAGAGGACATGTAGTTCTTTTTTTTGCACACGATGTTATAGAATATGCATTGAAATAGGTTACTACAGAGTAGCAAAATGAGGATACACAGACTAAATGTACAAAAATGAAATACATGCATACATACATTACAGTGCCATGCGTACAGTCATTTTGGGAAGTCAATGATTTCAATTGGAATTTTGTTCCCATTATATTAAATGTTCATGCTTTCTTGCTATACATACATGACATGGCTTTTACAAAATGCAGAGATACCAACAGCTGCAGGTGTTGTAGCTAGCCTATACCCCTCACTAAACTATGTCTGGTTCAAAGGGGCCAGATTCTCTCTGGCTATTTAGGTTTAAATGCTTATGATTAATCATCACCACAGACAAGAGATTTGAAAATGAAATTAGGGATTTACCTTGTCAACATTTTTAACATGAGAGATTCATTCTTTGCTAACTCTGAGACAAAGGATTTTGTAAGGAGGATGATTATTTCATGATGGAGGACCCCTTTAATTGCATTTATTTCACTAACGGAGGAATGGGAAAGCCCATGTGCACTTAAAGGCTTAATCTTGATAACTAGCGAACTATCATACTGAAGTATAAACCACTCTTCTTTTCTTTACATTAATATGTACGCTTACAACATGATGCTTTCACGATGGTTAATTCTACTAACCATTTTTCTCATGGAAGCTTCTCTAACTTTTGGTCCAAACACACACAAATCTGCTTCAGCTGCCCTGCTAGCTTTATCTGTCCTTTCTGAGGAGAGCCTCAACCCTTTCAAGCATCATATAAAGAAAGCAATGCTTTCTCAAAGTCATGACTTTCAAATAAGAATAACCTAAGGACAGCCACATCCTTTTACATGAGAGGCACTCTGTCACATGCCACAAGCCACTCTAAGATAATGTGTCAGAGGTCAGTGATGACTATCTCCTGCAATCTGACCTTGAGAGTGTGCTTCTCAGCCCTTACATAGATCTTATCCAGACGTTGCTAGTTAATGCGCTTGGTTTTCCCCAGGAGGAGAGGGACTACATTTTGACCACTCTGGATCGTAGAGAGGCTACTGGAGGAGAACGTTGTTATTCTCTGGAAAGTTCTACAGTACATCAAGCATGGGACAATAAAAGCCATTGGAATATGAATATCAGTGGTTGCTTAAACTAGAATAATTGTGATGTATGACATTGCTTGTGAGGTTAGATCCAATAAGACGTCTTTTACATCATGATTTCATTTGACAGAATGTCCACATTTACAAAACAAATCAAGAAGTGTTTTATCTGCAACCCAAAAGTTGTTTTTCTCTCTAATTATGTGACACCATAGAATTTCACACAAGCAAAAAGAGCTAATATACAGCATCTCTGATTAAATGATGACCTAACATGTAGCCTGTCGTGTCTAACCCACCCAATCATTTATTTTGTTCATGACCCATAATCATGGGCCAATAGAACATGTGACACTGAAATGTGTTAAACACTAACCATGCCTCGTCAACCATGATGTTCAGATGACCCCATATCCGAGCCCAGTTAGTGTGGCAACACAACCTTCAACCTCTGCAGTACTCCATCCTTTGGGTTTTACTGCTTTAAAAGAGGCCCTTTCACACCTAGTTCATTCTGCTAGGATTTCTAGAACATGCATGACTCTATTAAATGACGTACCTTGCTGCAGTTCCACTGTAATTGTTGGCTAAGAACAGATGTGAAAACAGAAATAAAGCAGATATACTTGTCTTCCTGTAAAATGTACCTTGACAATTGTACTGTGCAAGATCATTTTTCATAATGGACACAGTGTATGCCATCTGCCCAGTTCAGCTGTTCGCTTGGGTGTTCACCGAAAAGACAGAATGGAATGTACTGTTGGAATTCATTATCTCTGTGTACTCTCAAACAAATTCTAATGTATAGATCCTTCTGCCTGTCATTCATCAAACTAATCATACTATAAGGGTGGTCATATATGCCAGTGAATGGCCAGATTTACTATGACAAATGGTAGAAAGCAATTTAGATAACTTTGACAACCATCCTGGAGGTAGACATGTCTCTCATTGTCATGCTAGCATGCTTTGCTCAAGGTACTGTAGATTTACAATTGCTAAAATAAGATGTATTATTCACATACACATAACACTGTAAGTGAATGTAGGCGTTTGTAGTTGCGTCCTGGCTGTGTGCATGTGTCTGCATGAACAGCAGAGGGAACCATGAGCAGACTGTGCAGATAATATACACTGTCCCATCCAGTTTGAAGGCGTAGCTGATCTATAGGTCTGATCTGGTCTGGTCTCTACTCTGGACAGCATGGCAGCTGGCTGTCTGGCTGGGTCATGGCTGCTAGCCTATCTCTTCCTCCTCCCTCTGAGGACCAGTCAGCTCTAACCCCTTGGGCCCTGTGAGGTGCTACACCGCATGGCCACCTTCACTTTAGGAAAGGCTTCCAACACCTCATCCACCAATCACTGAAGACCGTCCCGCTGACGCTCAACGTTCGCCGCTCACCGCTCACAGACACACGGCCTCTCAGACGTTAGTCACATGATCAGGGTTCTCCCTGACTTCAATGCACTCTATCTCCTCCCTTTCCCTCACTCTCTCCCTCTCCATCATCTCCCGCTCCCTCTCTCTCTCTTTCCGTTTGGCCCGTTTCTTCTTCTTGTGCCTTTTTTTGGACGGGGGGAAAAACGTTAGAAACACAGGCAGGATAACGAAACAGTGCAGCACTGTGCAGCCTGCGGTGAGGAGGGAGCACTTGAACAGTGTGTAGGTCAGGTTGGAAGGCACAAACACCAAGGGCAACATCCCAATGATGAAACAGCAGGCATTTTGCAAAATGGCCGCCCCGTGCTCCTCCAGCGAGATCTTAATGCACTGGGTCCTGGTGTGCTCCGTGGCCAGTACGAAGGTATACAGGTGGGGTGCACAGTGATCCATGGCAAAGTTGAGAGTGTAAATAAGGCACAGGATAGAGATGCTGTCCATGTGTACATTCCAGAGGGTCATGAGGCCCAGGACCCCCAGCTCTACGGAGGTGACGGTCAGGATCAACCAGAAGTTCCCCAGAGGGTTGATGACCAGGAAGAAGGTGAGGATGAGGATGGTGAGCACACTGAAAGCTGAGGTGAGGATGGGTGACACTACGGAGGAGCTGTAACGGTCCATGAAGACGAAGGTGGGGTTGAAGACAATGAACTTGATGTTGTTGATGAGCGATAGTGGGCGGAGCCTCTCCAGCAGTTCCACCACCTCCTCCCGTGTCTTCTCCGTGGTCCGTGCCACCAGGTACATCCTGGACGCGATGATCTCCATTTCATCTCCATCTGTCTTGGACAGAATGATGTCCTCCATGAAGTGCTGATACTCCGGGCTGCGCAGGAAGGAGCCCTGCAGGATGGTGATGAAATCACTTTTGGTCGAGGCGCTCACATTCACCACCTTCAGATACTGAAAGTAGTTATCCATCCAGGAGATCTTGTTGAAGCCGTGGCTCAGTGTTGTGAGGTGCTCCTGCACCGTGGAGTTCCAGTACTCGATGGGCTCATAGATGTAGAAGCCGATCACAGGGCTGTAGTTACTGAAGTACTTCTGCTGGGTCGTGGCGTAGGACACACTGGGCGTGTTGCTGGCTAGGAGGTTGACGATGTTGGATCCATCACTGATTTGTAAACATCCCATGAAGGAGAAGGAGGCGTAGATCAGATAGAGGATGACCACAAAGGGCTTGACGTAGGTGTTGGTGATCCACTCTGTGTAGTGCTCCCTCAGGAAGTGCTGGATGAAGTGGTTGTGGTAGGGCAAGACCTCGTGGTGAGTGACGTGGTCATGGCCGTCGCTCATCATGGTCTTGAACCAGGTGGGCTGGCGGTCCAGGTACTCCACTGAGGGTATCTTACAGCAGAACACACTGTGGTAGCGGTTCTGCTCCAGCTGACCAGCGAACACCAAGCAGGAACCATAGAAGGAGAACACGTAGAAGTAGTTGACAAGGACGGCTACGCACATGCTCTGGCAGAAGATCTTCACCGACTCGATGTTGGTGAAGGGGCTGGCACCCATGCCAAAGGTGATGATGTAGAGGGAACTGGTCATGGTATAGCACACCATCACGTCGGCGAAGGCGTCTGCCACGCGCTCCTTGAAGGGAAGGCTCTCTCGAGTTCTTCTCCAGCCCGCCAGGAGCTCAAACACTCCTTTGGTTCCATGACCTGAAATGACAGGAACACATACTTTGTTAATGCCAATGCCAGTGAATACACAGTCTTCATGATCTGTGTATAAGTATGGTAACATTTTAAAATTAATATAACACAACACATGCATTGTAAAAATTAGTTAAATCTGTGGGATTGTGAGCTATAAAAATAGATTTGAATAGACACACTCAGGGGCATATTCTCCATATTCACCCAAACCCATATTACACACACACACACACACACACACACACACACACATACACACACACACACACATATTTTGACATATTTCTGGCTGGGAGTTGCCTACCATGAATGTGTTGGCTTTGAAACATTTGAATACATTTAACGCTCCTCCATCTCCTAAATATTTCAGTGGGAGTTGTGGATTTGGCTCGTCTGCATGCTGTGTCCACACTGTTTTAAAGATTTCCTGAAAAATCTGCCTGGTTGGTTCCTTGCTCTCGACGGCGTCATAAATTTAGACTCATTTGACACAATGAAAAAAAGTTAATTAACTATAAAGGATTAGGCCAATATAATGAGTCAGGTGGATTTACTTGGCTTGCTTTTAGTTTTATTAAGCTGCGGTACAAGTCAATTAGTTAGTGTCAGTTCATTTAGATGGTGTGTGGGAATTTCGCACTACAGTATATGCAGCAGTTTACTAACATTATTCAGTAAGGATGGTACCCATGATTTCCATTTTCTACATATCTGGCATTTCTGTGTATGATTGGAAAAGCCCTGGGTTACATTAATGTGATTTATGAGTCACAGGTGGGGAATGGATAATAATGTTGGGCCCATCTGGTAAAATATCCCCAGATAATATCTCCACTCCATTACCAAAGCCTTGGTCTGATGTCACCATCTTGATGTAAAACATAAAAACGTATTAAGGCAGACTGGGACAGGGTTTCCACTCACTTTGTGCAGACTAAGATGTACGTAAGAAAAAGGGGAATGAATTACCCTCCACACACAGCCAATAACAAAGCTCCTCTCATTCCACGCCACCGAACCCCTGACAGGGCCATTATCATGAAACTCCACACTCGTAGAAAAAAAGGTGCTATCTAGAACCTAAAAAGGTTATTTGGCTGTCCCCATAAGATAACCCTTTGAAGAACCTTTTTTGGTTCCAGGTAGAACCCTTTTTGGTTCCAGGTAGGACCCTTTTGGTTCCAGGTAGAACCCTTTTGGGTTCCATGTAGGACCCTTTCCACAGAGATAAATACAGTATGTTATCACTCCCTTCAGATGCTGCTATAACACTGCATTTGTTAGCTAATGTAAGATGTGAAGCTGGCCATAAGCAGGGAGAGGATCTGGATAAAGAGGACTAGACGCCATGCGACGCGAGGAGGCACTTTCGGCGTGATACAGATGTGTCCCACGTGGCTGTATGAATCCCTGTTGCATATTCTAATCATGGGTGAGTGCTGGGCTGGCCAAGGTCAGCAGCACTGCTGGGTGCTTGATTCATACAAGTCTGCTGCTCTGCCTCCCTCTGACACTCCACCTGCCTGCTCGCTGTGGAATACACTGTGGCTGCTGTGTGTGAAGGGAGCTAGCGGGAATACACTGTGGCTGCTGTGTGTGAAGGGAGCTAGCGGGAATACACTGTGGCTGCTGTGTGTGAAGGGAGCTAGTGGGAATACACTGTGGCTGCTGTGTGTGAAGGGAGCTAGTGGGAATACACTGTGGCTGCTGTGTGTGAAGGGAGCTAGCGGGAATACACTGTGGCTGCTGTGTGTGAAGGGAGCTAGTGGGAATACGCTGTGGCTGCTGTGTGTGAAGGGAGCTAGCGGGAATACACTGTGGCTGCTGTGTGTGAAGGGAGCTAGCGGGAATACACTGTGGCTGCTGTGTGTGAAGGGAGCTAGCGGGAATACACTGTGGCTGCTGTGTGTGAAGGGAGCTAGCGGGAATACACTATGGCTGCTGTGTGTGAAGGGAGCTAGTGGGAATACACTGTGGCTGCTGTGTGTGAAGGGAGCTAGTGGGAATACGCTGTGGCTGCTGTGTGCGAAGGGAGCTAGCGGGAATACACTGTGGCTGCTGTGTGTGAAGGGAGCTAGCGGGAATACGCTGTGGCTGCTGTGTGTGAAGGGAGCTAGCGGGAATACACTGTGGCTGCTGTGTGTGAAGGGAGCTAGCGGGAATACACTGTGGCTGCTGTGTGTGAAGGGAGCTAGCGGGAATACACTGTGGCTGCTGTGTGTGAAGGGAGCTAGCGGGAATACACTATGGCTGCTGTGTGTGAAGGGAGCTAGTGGGAATACACTGTGGCTGCTGTGTGTGAAGGGAGCTAGTGGGAATACGCTGTGGCTGCTGTGTGCGAAGGGAGCTAGCGGGAATACACTGTGGCTGCTGTGTGTGAAGGGAGCTAGCGGGAATACGCTGTGGCTGCTGTGTGTGAAGGGAGCTAGCGGGAATACACTGTGGATGCCTGTGATGCAGCAACACTCAGGGAGAGAGGAGGGGGAGGGAAGGAGATCCCCCCCCCCCACCCAGTAATGAAGATGCTTGATCTCTCTGAGGTATGGTGTTAACGGTCTTTACTGTTTGAGACAGAGAATGCAAGGCTATGGAAGCTGGTAACTCGAAAGATAATATATAATTATATAATTGAGCACATGGGCATAGCTCTTTCTTTGATCTAATAATTCTGTATAGGTAGAGTTATGAAACAAGTGAAGAACAAGACTGTAGTTTGGGGAATATGTTCAATCAATTTTTGCCTCTGGGCAAAAACTTGATCGTATTGATATAATACTGTTTAATGAATACACACTTGAAAGATTACAGTTTCACCTTGATTACTTTGAGGTCTACTTTTAAGAATTCTGCTACTTTAACAAGAAACCACTATGTAAAACAGGGAATGGAACAGAATTCAAATTAAGGGGTGAGGGCACTTTCAGAAACAACATATTCACGAGTGTGATACTCATTCAGGCAGAGCAACCTCAAACAGTTGAGGAGACACTCTCATATCCAATATGCACACAATGTCTGAAATGCAATGTCTGAAAGAATCCAAACTCCTCAATCAAACATGAGGTCTGAAAACAGGGCTGCTCAATGCGTTCCTCTAGACAGAGAATGTTATGCTCAGAATGTTCCATTTGCAGTCCACTGGCCTTCCCAGCCATAAACCCTCATGCGCTGTAGATCCACACTGTTGGCAGCACATACACAATGGGCTGAGGTTAAGGCCTAGCATAGCTTCAACTCAAATCAATCTGCCAATAAAACAAAACCAGTGCCTCTTGATCCTTCACATCTCATCTTAAAGATTGTCCTATCGCCATACGGACGGACAACCCTTAGCCAAACAGTCAAGACACATTGTAACCGACAGGACAGCCACACATCTCAGGACGTTTAGAGCCATGAGCAATAGGCTAGGGGGGCACACCTGACACACTCTCTCAGGAGGAGGGAAATGTTTTATGATGCTGTAAATTGTGTTCCTGACGGACGGAGGACAACACCCGGGGAATGATCTCAGACGCGGCATGCCATGAGGCAGTGGCCAACGGTGTCTCAAGAGGAGGCAGGCAGTGAGATGAAAGGTTGTACTTCATGTCCACCGCAGCTCCCAGGTACAACGTTCCATTGAGCTTAAGAGGGCAGTTTGTCAAAGGCCTCTGGTGGACCATTTCAGGCACAACACTGAGGAACTGAAACCCTTATTGGAAGTAGGGAGACCGCAACCCCGAGCCTGAGTCATTAAACCAAATCACAGCTCTAAAACTTCAGTGGCACACAGGCAGAAAACACATCAATCTCAGATGAGGAAAGGGATTTATAAACCACATACATTTGTCACAGGTAATGTGACATAGCAAATATTGGATTATTTTTTTTGTGTGTATCAAACTCGATAAAAAGACAGCTGAGTAGTATGTAACAGAGAATGCGTCTTTGCGGAGTATAGCTTACCAATATCGAAGTAAACTAATGTCAAATGTAACATCTTGACAACATTTCTAATAAAATAACCTACTTTATAATAGTATTTTTTTCATTCTATTTCCCTCAGAACAACAAACTAGCTCTTGCTAGACTTTTGAGACATGTCTTTCGTTAGGCTTTCATTAGGCTACAGATTTCCCAGTGCTGTCTACTCCAGAATATGCCTTTTTTCCAAACCCTGGCCTAGTTAGCAGCATTCGTTCTCTCTGTAGGTGAGCTAATCCCTCTGCAGTAGATTACAGATGCAATGAGTGAAGCCTACAGTACTGTATGAGTGATAGAGGGAAGCCATGAAGACAGACCTACAAACACAGCGGCAGCCTAGCTAGCCTACACATGGGCATCACACGTGTTGCCAGCAGCACAGTACAGCACATCCACATCCACCCACTGCCTGCCCTGAGGCATTGGGAGGGAATGCCCAGCCATCTGGAGAAACTCACCACTAACAGTCAGAAGTGGAGGGATGTGAAACACACAAACACACACACAGAGGAACTATCAGGCTACTCCTTAAACCTGCAGCATGTTGGAAAACATATGAAAGATATAAAAACCGAAAGGTTACAAGATCAAATCCCCGAGCTGACAAGGTAACAATCCGTCGTTCTGCCCCTGAACAGGCAGTTAACCCACTGTTCCTAGGCCGTCATTGAAAATAAGAATTTGTTCTTCACTGACTTGCCTAGTTAAATAAATCAAATCTGCTGACTAACAGAGCCACCTTGGGTAAATAAAGATTTCACTGCACTTGGAACATCAATCATCTTCAAATTCCTTTGACAGATGTATGATATACTGTACAAACAGAATCAGAGACTAGTTTGTTTTGTGGCTCTTTTATTTTGATTTTGTTTGTTGAGTGCACATCTAAAAACCCAAAAGTGGCAGAGTTTGCTCTACTGTAAACTTTCAGTTTCAGCCGTGAATCTTGATATTTTCAACAGGAGTGTGAAGTGTCTTTAGGAGTGTGTCTCTGTGTGGATGGGGAAGATAGAACTGAATGTTTGATACTTCAGGAATTCATGGGAAATCATAAATTACTGTTACAGAGTTAAAATGGGGGACAAATAAAAGGAATTAATTGGAAGGGAATAAATACTGTCCCCTGTACTGTATGTGTGTCTATAGTTTTGTTTAATGTTGTGTTAAAACACATTCCACATTCACAGATGTAACAGGTTTATAAAAATATAATAACAAAAATAAAAGTAAAACATTTTTTTGGTGTATATACAGTGGGCAAAAAAGTATTTAGTCAGCCACCAATTGTGCAAGTTCTCCCACTTAAAAAGATGAGAGAGGCCTGTCATTTTCATCATAGGTACACTTCAACTATGACAGACAAAATGAGAAAAAAAAATCCAGAAAATCACATTGTAGGATTTTTAATGTATTTATTTGTAAATTATGGTCTGGCAATCTCTCTACAGCTCCAAAATACATGCATATAGGTTCCACTTTCAGAGGTACATCTTTTACAGTTAGGAGACATATCTGTTTTCATTCAATGGAGTCTCAAAGGAGTGTAATAAAATTTGTACAAAAATGTGTAATTAGATTCTTTCATTTTTACATTAGTAGAGGAGAAGTATACCCTGTTGCAAACCTCCGCCCATAACTCATCACTGATAGTCAGACCAAGGTCCTTTTCCCAGATTATTTTCAAAGGAGTAAAGGAGGAGCCTCCTTTCTCAGAAAAGAGTCTATAGATATAAGATATTTTGCCTTTAATGGATTGTGCTGTAACAAGAAGGGTTTCAACTTTATTCAACTGAGTTCTAAACCTCCTCTTGGAAGTAAATGAGGAAATGACATGTCTAATTTGAAGATATATATTTTTTAAAGGGATCTTGGCACATTGAATTCACTGCAGAGCTCTTGAAAGGATTTCAGTGTAGTGGTTTTCTGATGAAATAGGTCTGAAAAGGTACTGATTCCTAAAGTATGCCAAAGATTAAAGTTGGCATCCCTCAGGGCTTTTGGCAAGTCTGGGTTGCCTACTATAGGCGAGTGAGAACATATTTGTGAGGAAATGCCCAGGTATTTCTTACAGTCCCTCCACGCTAGTAGGGTGCTGTAAATCACAAAGGTTTTGGCTATGTTGCCCACTTCACCAAAGTTATGAATGAATATAATTTAGCTTAAGGGCAATGAACCACAGGATTGGGCTTCTATCTGAATCCACGTTGACTCTTGTCTGTTTGTGATCCATGTTAGCATGTTGCGGATTTGGGCAGACCAGTAGTACAGTTGAAGGGAGGGAAGGGCAAGACCACCCTTAGATTCAGGTTTCGATAGAGTGGAGAACTTGATCCTAGGTTTTTTATTGCCCCATATAAATTTGGTGATGCTTTGGTTAGTTGTTTTGAAAAAGGAAACTGGGAGATAGCATGGGAGCATCTGAAATATATAGTTCAGTCTAGGGACGCCGTTCATACGGATGACATTAATTCTTCCTACTAAGCTAATTGGGAGGGAGATCCAGGTTTGGAGATCGTTCTTGATTCGATCCAGGAGTGGAAGATAATTTTCCTTGAAAAGGCTATTCAGATCTGGTGTTATGAAGATCCTGAGGTATTGAAACCCCTGTGTTTTCCATTGGAAAGGACATAGTGTTTTCATAGAGCTGGTGAGTGTAATATTGAGAGGGCAGACAGTGGATTTGTTAAAATTGATCTTATTCCCTGAAAACTTGCCATACTGAGCAATTGTGTCTAAAATGGGAGGGATTTCTCAGGGTTGGATATGCAGAGCAAAGACATCATCCGTGTAAAGCGAAATCTTGTGCTGCAGGCCGCCTGCAGAGACACCCATAATACTTGGATTGCTCCTTATCAGCTCTGCCAGAGGCTCCGCACCCAACAAGTAGAGCAGGGGGGACAGCGATCACCCTTGTCTTGTGCCCCGTTCCAGAGGGAATCTGTCAGAGTTCAGTCCATTAGTAGCCACCATGGCATTTGGATGAGAGTATAGTGATTTAATTTAATTTAATAGAATTTGGGCCCATATTGAACTTTTCTAACACTGAAAACAGAAAGCTCCACTCCATCCTGTCAAACTACTTCTCAGCATCCAGTGAAGCTAGCAAGAAAGGGGTCTTCTGTCCGTTTCCTTGATCATTAATATCAAAAAGATGGTGAATATTATCAGAAGAGTATCTGTCTCTAATAAATCCAGTTTGGTCCGCTTTTATTATTTTGGGAAGAAGAGTGTTTAGTCTTTTGGCGAGCAACTGGGTAATTATTTTGTAGTCGAAATCCAACAAGGTCATGGGCCGGAAGGACGAGCAGGATAGGGGGTCCTTGTCCTTTTTGAGCAACACTGTAATGCGAGTTGTGTGCATTGAGTCTGGGAGAACTCCGTTTTTGCAAAACTCCTCCAGCATTGGCATGAAGATAGGGCTGAGCTGGGGCCAAAAAGCTTTGTATAACTCTCTGGGGAATCCATCTGGGCCTGGGGACTTATTAGGTGGCATGGAGGTAATTGCCTCCAGGATCTCCTCAGGAGTGAAGGGGGAGTTGAGATCTTCTTGGTCTGTCTCTGATAGTTTAGGTAGCGAGATTCCCTCTAGGAAAGAGTGGAGTTCTGCCTCCGTGTGTTTTCTCTCAGAGGTATATAGTTTGCAGTAAAAATCATCAAAAGTTAAATTGATCTTTTTTGGGTCATATGTGACCTCGTCCTCTGCTGTTCGGCAAGCCATGATTGTACGCTCTGACTGCTCCTTTTTTAATTGGTAAGCAAGCAATCTACTGGGCCTATTGCTATACTCATGGTATTTCTGTTTAGTAAAGAAAACCTTCTTTTTTTATCTCCCGTGTGTAGTCCAAATTCAGTTTGGCTTTGGCTGCTTTAAGATGACTCCAGGAGGTGCTGTCTGGGGATTGTTTATGTATTGTTTCACAGCATTCCAGCTCCCTCTCAAGATCTAGCCTGTGTGCTTCCATTGCTTTTTTCTTAGAGGAAGCATATGCGATTAGATGACCTCTTAGTGTGGCTTTAGCAGCGTCCCACATTGTGGCCGGAGAAACAGGAGAATCTTTGTTGTCTTGTGTGTAGTTGTCTATCCATGTAGTTACCAATGTATGGAACGCTTCGTTTGATAGCATGGAGGTGTTGAATTTCCAGCTCTTTGACCTCGGGATGTTTTTGCAGAGGTCCAAGCGGAGGTGGACAAAGGCGTGATCTGAAAGTGCTATGGGTCCGATTGTACATGTGGCTGAATTTATGAAACTCTTTGGGATGAAAATGTAATCTATACGGGAGGAGGTGTTATGGGCATGAGAGTAGTATGTATAGTCCATAGATGAGCTATTAGTCTCTCTCCAGATATCTATCAGTCCCATCTCTTTAGTAAGAGAGTTCAACATCTTTGCAGATCTAGGATTTGTGGTGGGGACTTGAGATGATTTGTCTAGGGTTGGGTTAAGGGTACAATTAAAATCTCCGGCCACCACGGCAAAGGAAACACAATGCTCATTAAACAGGGTTATTTTGACATGAAAGCAGGAGTATCTGTGTTAGGGGCGTATATATTTAAGATAGCAATTGGTTGACCATACAGTGACCCAGTTATCAAAATAAATCTCCCCTCATCATCAGATCAGATATGTTTTTGTCAATTATGAATGAAACATTCTTATGGATAAGTATGGCTGTGCCTCTACTGTTTGATTTGAAAGATGAGAAATACACCTGTCCCACCCAAGCTCTGCGGAGTTTGGCATGTTCGGCATCACAGAGTTGTGTCTCTTGTAATAGCGCGATGTCTGCTTTTTCCTTTTTTAGAGCACATAGTATTTTTTTCCTTTTTATTGCATGCCCTAGACCATGGCAGTTCCATGTCAATAGATTTAAGGTACTAGTCATCGTCATCGAACAGTAATCAAACTTTAGTGCAAGTCATCTCTGGGTAAAAGTGGATAATAGTTATAGCTGCGTTCACATAAAAGGAAAATAAATGGTGTACATAAAATAACAATCTCTGAACACCCCAACCGAGTTCCCAAACAGCTCGACACATCCCGTTGGATCTATTACCCCCCCCCCCCCCCGTTGCTAACGGGAACAGTTAGCAACGCACAACGTCTCCCCACCAAGGAAATGCCTCATCCTCTCCTCTCCGCCCCACATTGAGTAAATGACAACGTAGCCCCCGTCCAGACCACACTAAAAGAGGGAGAAAATAAAATCAATAGCCCAGCCTACATATACTTCCCCCAGGGGACATAGGGAACCCCAAGTAATAATAGCAACAAAAAAACAGGGAAATAAAAGTAGGCTGAAACATTAGTAGGCCTAGGTTAGGCTATAGAGCCTATCCCTCTCAGCTAAAGGAAAATAAATGTAAATTGGACGGCTATAATGACATTTAGCGAGGCGTGTGGGTCTTTGGATATCGGCTATATGTTGTCTTACCTCCTTTAGTAACAGCATTAAATGCATTTAGTCATTGGTCCATTTCTCATTGACCAGGATTGTCTTTCAAAAAACGTTTAGCCTCTTTTTAGTTTTGAAGTGTCGCAAGGCTCCTTGGTGAAGAATCCTGAGCTCGTTTGGGTATTTGAATCCCCTGAAGATGCCTCGGTCAATGGAGTATTTCTTCACCTCGTCAAACTCTCGGCGCTTTCGGCGTATTCTAGCTGACAAGTCCTGGTGTAAAGTGAGTTTGGTATTTCCCACTGTGATGGTGTTGTTTTTCGCCGCCTGTAAGACTCGTTCCTTGTCGGTGAATCTCAGGAAACGTATGGTGATTGGGCGCGGTGGTTGTCTGGCTGCTGGTGGGGGCCTCAGTGCTCGGTGAGCTCTCTCTCTCTCGAGTTCTATGGGCCTGTCGGTGGGCAGGTGGAGCCACTCGGGAAGTTTATCTTGCAGGTAGGGGATCAGTGGCAGGTTTCCCTCTTCTTTTTCGCCCAGATTTAATAGAACACAATTACTCATTCACCCCCTGTTTTCCAGGTCCCCTGTTTTCTCTTCCAGATGCTCTATTTTCTTTTTAGCATATGCTATTGTTTCCATGGCATCTGTCAATAAGTTTTCCATGGATAGGATTCGCCCCTCTGCCTCGTCCAGGCGCCCCGCGTTTATGGTTATCTTGTTGTTGAAAAGCGTTTTCCAGGATTGTCACCTTGCCCCCTATCGCACTGAGCTGAGAATTAATGGCATCTAATTTAGTGTTGAGTTCTGTACGTTGGGATCTCAACTCAGAAAGGATGTCTTCGACAGAGTGCGAGGTTGGCATTCGTTGGGCCTCGGGGGGGGAGCGGGTCCTCTTGCTCCTGGCTCATGGCGCTAGCTTTTTCTGAAGACAGCTTCTTCTTGGAGGCTTTCTCCGTCGCTAATGCTCGAGTCCGGGTAAAAATGTCACCTGTAGTGTCACCTTTTGTAGCCGCCATGACTTTTCTTACTAAAGCTAAATGAGTTTGAACTTGGAGTGGAGGTAAGATTAGGAATTGGAAACTACTCGTGCGGAGCTCTTAGTTCATGCGGCCATCTCGTTCAAGGGTCACGTGATCCTCCGACCAGGTCTCTTTTGAAAAATAAATGTTATCTCAATGAGAAAAACCCTGTATAAATAAAGGTTGAATAAAAAAAGACATTGCCAGTAGGCTGTGCGGGTTGTCTAGTCTACATGACGAGATTCTTATTTTACCTTTACTTAACCAGGAAAAGACCATTGAGACCCAGGGTCTCTTTTTCAAGGGAGACCTGGCCAAGAAGGCAGCAAGAATCAATATATTACAGAATTAAAACATACAACAATGCAACATGATCCAGCCTAACAAAAGCATTTACACTCCTCTATAACAGAGTCTCCCATCAATATTTTAAATTCATTCAGTGGCATTAACATATCTAGATGAAGCATGGATTGTAGACTATTCCATGTGTCTGGGGAACAAGAAGAGAAGGCAGTCTTGCCTAATACTGTGAATGTCCTAGGGACTTGAAGTAGCAACCTCCGAACAGACTGGGTCTGGTAACTGCTGGTGGTGAAGGAGACCAGACTACAGAAGTAAAGAGGGAGTTTAACCAAAAGGGCTTTGTAGATGAACACACACAAATGTATCTTTCTGCACATATAAAGTGAGGTCCAACTTACCATTTGGTACATTGTACAATGGTGGGTGAGTGACTTGGCATTTGTAATAAAGCGCAAGGATGCATGATAAACAGAGTCCAGTCTCTGTAAGACAAAGGAGGTTGCATGTCAACAAGTCAACATAAACAATTACAGAGAGAAAAGTGGCCTGAACAAGCTTCCTTCTAGCCATAAGTGGAAGGCAAGCCTTATTCCGAAAATAAAAACCAATTTTCAATTTAAGCTTCGTCACAAGATCATCCACATGAACTTTAAAGTACAACTTGTCATCCAACCAAATACCTAGGTATTTGTAGGATGACCCTTTTTCAATGGACAAGCCACCAGATGTGACAATGCTAACCTTCTCTGGCTGAGTGCGAGGTCTGGTAAAGGTCATGAATTTAGTTTTTTGTATATTCAAGACCAGTTTGAGACCATAAAGGGAGGCCTGCAGTGACTTAAAAGCAGTCTGGAGCTCTTCAACAGCCTGAACCAGAGAAGGAGCACATGAATATATAAATGTATCATCTGCATATAGATGTAACTTTGCTGGTTGCATCCCATTTCCCAAATCATTAATAAAAATTGAGAACAACACAGGAGCTAAAATGGAACCCTGGGGCACACCTCCATTAACCCCAAGAAAGCTAGACTTGTCATTGTCAGTATATACACATTGTGTTATGTTACAAAGATAGTTCCTAAACCAATTTACTGCCCCTTCACTGAGACCAATGTTTCTGAGTCTAGCTAGCAACAATTCATGGTCAACTGACACAAAGGCCTTTGATAAATCCACAAACAGAGCAGCACAACGTTGCTTTTTATCAAGTGCATTAATGATGTTGTTTGCCACTGCTATAGCTGCAGTTATGGTGCTGTGCCCCGATCTAAAGCCAGACTGAACCCCGCTGAGTATGTTGGCCCCACCATTATCAAAAACTGAACCAGCAGATATGAAGTGCTTGTTAAAAACCCCTACAATATGGGATTTATCCTTCACTTCATTAGAATCCATCATTAAATGGTCAGGAAGGTCAGAGGATACATTAGAACCTGACACTGATTTGATTAGCTTCCAGAACTTGGTAGGGTTGTTTAGGTTCTCTGTGACTGCATTTAGATAGTCATCTGATTGGGACTTCCTGATCAAACCTGTGCATTTGTTTCTTAGACCTCTGAAGGAGGCCCAGTCAACAGGAGCATTTGTATGTCTAGCTTGAGCCCAAGAGACATTTCTCTTTCTAATTAATTCTGCCAAGTTATCTGAAAACCAGGAATTGTCCCTTCCACTGATTCTACATTTCTTCACAGGGGCATGCTTATCACAAATCGACACAAATTGTATGTAAAAATAGTCCCAGGCAGTGTCAACATCGGGAATCAGACTTACTCTGTCATTATTATGGTACAGATCATGTAAGAACGCTTGCTCATCATACTGTTTAAACTGTCTTTTAAAAATATAACGGGGTTTGGCTTTGGTCATTTTTGTATTTCTAACACAAGCAATTGCACAGTGATCACTGACATCATTACAGAATATCCCAGTCAATGTGTATATATATGTGAGGGGTATTCGTTACAGTAATGTCCAATAGCGTTGATTTGTTAGGTTCTCTGGACAAGAGCAAGAATATTTTTATTTGTCAAACAGCAGTCAGGCACCGATCACCATGTCACCAGAATAAGACCCTCAACATTTATTGGAAGACAGCATCACGTTCATCACCTTGCACTTTCACTACCCTGTGAAGTTTATCATAAATGATTCCATCTGTAGCCTAGTAAACTGCATGGCTTCCCGAGTCGTAGTGGGAGGACAACACACCATATCATCGCGTGACTTCAAATGAACTTCGAGATAATGGTTATTATATCAATATTTGCTTAAAGGCGTTTCCACCGCCATAATTAATTTTCCCACCATGTCGAACGAACAAATTATCTGTTGACATTTAGAAAATTACACCGAAACTTCCTGTTTCCATTACAGCTGTCGATATTTTTTTTTTATACACAATATGACTCGCATAAAAACTACAGATGGAAAAAAAGGTTAGTGTAATCAGTTAATTAGTTCTATGTTCATAGGAAGCAGGCTCAGTAAGATCAATAGAACTGCTTTATAACATGAAATACTGTATGGGACAGAATGGTTGGTTCTATGTCTATGCATATCTACATGTATCTGTCAAACATTATACAGTACATTATATATTCATTATTTCTCTGGATGGATCAAACCCATTTCATAGTTCTGTGACCCATATCCATATCACTCTAAATCAATTACTCTGACTTGTGTCTGAGTTTCATTAAGGGTAATAAATTATTATTACAAATGTGAGCTCACACAATAGCAAGTTCGCTCTGGTGAAGCCAGTTACAGTTGAAGTCGGAAGTTTATATACACCTTAGCCAAATACATTTAATCTCAGTTTTTCACAATTCCTGACATTTAATCCTAGTAAAAATTCCCTGTCTTAGGTCAGTTAGGATCATCACTTTATTTTAAGAATGTGAAATGTCAGAATAATAGTAGAGAGATTGATTCATTTCAGCTTTTATTTCTTTCATCACATTCCCAGTGGGTCAGAAGTTTACATTCACTCAATTAGTATTTGGTAGCATTGCCTTTAAATTGTTTAAGTTGGGTAAAACATTTTGGGTAGCCTTCCACAAGCTTCCCACAATAAGTTGGGTGAATTTTGGCCCATTCCTCCTGACAGAGCTGGTGTAACTGATTCAGGTTTGTAGGCCTCGCACAAAATATTTCAGTTCTGCTCACAAATTCTCTATAGGATTGAGGTCAGGAATATGTGATGGCCACTCCAATACCTTGACTTCGTTGTCCTTAAGCCATTTCACCACAACTTTGGATGTATGCTTGGGGTCTGTCACGACCGTCGAAAGAACTGGACCAAAGCGCAGCGTGGTGAGTGTACATATTCCTTTTATTTGAAATGACACCGACAAAACAATAAACAATACAAAACAACCGTGAAGCTTAAGGGCTATGTGCCACAAACAAAGACAACTTCCCACACAGAAAGGAGGGAAAAGGGCTACCTGAGTATGGTTCCCAATCAGAGACAACGATAGACAGCTGTCCCTGATTGAGAACCATACCCGGCCAAAACAAAGAAATACAAAAACATAGAAAATAGAACATAGAATGCCCACCCAAATCACACCCTGACCAAACCCAAAAAAGAGACATAAAAACCTCTAAGGTCAGGGCGTGACAGGGTCATTGTCCATTTCGAAGACCCATTTGCTGCCAAGCTTTAACTTTCTGACTGAGGTCTTGAGATATTGCTTCAATATATCCATATAATTGTCCTTCCTCATGATGCCATCTACCCCCAAAACATGATACTGCCACACCCGTACTTTAAGGTTGGGATGGTGTTCTTCAGCTTGCAAGCCACCCCCTTTTTCCTCTAAACGTAACGATGTCCATTATGCCCAAACATTTCTATTTTTGTTTCATCAGACCATAGGATATTTCTCCAAAAAATACGATATTCATCCCCATGTGCAGTTGCAAACCGTAGTCTGGCTTTTTTTATAGCGGTTTTGGAGCAGTGGCTTCTTCCTTGCTGAGCGGCCTTTCAGGTTATGTCGATATAGGACTCGTTTTACTGTGGATATAGATACTTTTGTACCTGTTTCCTCCAGCATCTTCACAAGGTCCTTTGCTATTGTTCTGTGATTGATTTGCGCGTTTTCACCAAAGTACATTCATCTCTAGGAGACAGACCGCGTCTCCTTCCTGAGTGGTATGACGGCTGCGTGGTCCCATGGTGGTTATACTTGCGTACTATTGTTTGTACAGATGAACGTGGTACCTTCAGGCGTTTGGAAATTGCTCCCAAGGATGAACCAGACTTGTGGAGGTTTACACATTTTTTCTGAGGTCTTGCTACACCTCCAACTGACTCAAATGATGTACATTATTCAATAGGAAGCTTCTAAAACCATGACATTATTTTCTGGAATTTTCCAAGCTGTTTAAAGGCACAGTCGACTTAGTGTATGTAAACTTCTGACCCACTGGAATTGTGATACAGTGATACAGTATAAGTGAAATAATCTGTCTGTAAACAATTGTTGAAAAAATGACTTGTGTCATGTACGAAGTAGATGTCCTAACCAACTTGCCAAAACTATAGTTTGTTAACAAGAAATGTGTGGAGTGGTTGAAAAACGAGTTTTAATGACTTAAATGTATGTAAACATCCGACTTCAACTGTATGTTACTCCGGTAAAAGTGGCAGGAGTCCCGTTTGGCAGGGACAGATCCGGAAACATTCCTGGAACAGCAAATGCTTTAATTTGCATTTTGAAGGTTTATCTTCCTGGAAGAAAACGAATTAGCACGAATTGCTAAAACCTTCTGTTCATGATGGCTGCACTAGAAATACAAAGGAGGAGAAGAAATCCTCTTTACTCTGCAAGTCTGTATGTTTGTTTGCAGTTAGAACATATCTCAGTGTTGTGCAGGGTTATGACATTCCTGAGGGAACACAAGGTATATTGGTTTCTAATGGATTTGATTTCAGTCATTTGATTCCAGTCATGCACCAATCCAGAAAGACAGTTGATTTGTAAGAGTGAGTGAGTGTGAGTGAGAGACTGTGTGCTTGTGCGTGCATGTGTGGCTTCCATCTGATAATTTCACCATAAAAACAAAGAAGCACCTTCAACATCCAACTATTGCCTATCAGCCCATAAAATGGCATTACAATAACCATGTCAATAGCCGTGACTATATCAGCCAAGCATCAATCCTGATTTAAAACTCTGAGTAAAAATGTTGGTACATTTACCAATATTACACCGAAAGGATAATGCTCCAAAACACTCAAAACACTTTCTCCAGTTATGGACACTTCGGTTTACTCTGTACTGCATAACAGAGTGTTTGCGTCACATAAATTCAAGAACAACCAATTGCATGCGGTTTTGCTGTAAGGTTTTATTGACACTTGCTTTCTCAGACGTCATACATGACTGCAGTTGGGGGAGAGTCTTTATGATTCCACTTCAGAAATGTTACCACATAAAGGAGCTATTCAGACATATCTGCAAGATAAAATAACCCTTGTCGGATTCAAGATGACTTGTTGGAAACATTCTCACAGTTATATCATTTTTGTTGTTGCTGATTAAATAGACTATAAACCTTACAGTATCAACACAGTATTTGTCTAGAAAATAATAGTATAAATAGGTGTCTAGACATAAATACACGGTGGCTGTTCTAGCTCTTATCATGAACTGGAGCGACCTGGCTTGGGAGGCCAATAGAAGGAAATACAGCCCTGGCAGGAACACATCTGTCAAGTCAAAGTACATTTCCTGCTGATTGTTCAATTAAAGATGGATTACCCTAACATACCACCACATTGATTCTCATCTATAGTGGCTTCCTCCCCAGCCGATACTCATCTGCTTATTTACCACAAGGCAGATCACTATAATACAGCATCAAGCTAATTCTTACTGCTGTAATCGGGAGTAAATGGTAAGAAAATACAGAAAAGAGTTGTTTGACAAAATTATCCTCTCTCTGAGTTCATTATGTCTTTATACAAGCATGAAACCAAAGACAAGATAGATGACGTGAATGAATCTGGGCAAAACATAGGCCCAAGTATGGGCAAAAGTTCAGATATTTATTTTATTTTATTTCACCTTTATTTAACCAGGTAGGCTAGTTGAGAATAGTTCTCATTTACAACTGCGACCTGGCCAAGATAAAGCATAGCAGTGTGAACAGACAACAACACAGAGTTACACATGGAGTAAACAATAAACAAGTCAATGACACAGTATAAAATTTTTTTTAAAAAGAGTCTATATACATTGTGTGCAAAAGGCATGAGGAGGTAGGCGAATAATTACAATTTAGCAGATTAACACTGGAGTGATAAATGATCTGATGGTCATGTGCAGGTAGAGATACTGGTGTGCAAAAGAGCAGAAAAGTAAATAAATAAAAACAGTATGGGGATGAGGTAGGTAAATTGGGTGGGCTATTTACCGATGGACTATAGAGGAAAGTAGGCGTCATCTACCCGTCATCTACCTGTATTGAACTATTGGTTAAGGGCTTGTAAGTAAGTATTTCACGGTAAGGTCTACACATGTATTCGGCGCATGTGACAAATACAATTTGATTTGATTTGCACAGTGAGTGGTTCTTCTCTCTGCCTGGATGAACATGGAAATGCCATACTAGCTGCTGCATTGCCAAGAAATCTCCCTGCGTCCTGCCCAACACGGCAATGGGATATTAAATAGTCGCTAGCTTAAAAAAACTTCTTCAGGCTAGGGACAATTTTTTCTCAGTTTCCGCCTGACTGACGTGCCCAAAGTAAACTGCCTGTTGCTCAGGCCCTGAAGCCAAGATATGCATATAATTGGTACCATTGGAAAGAAAACACTCTGTAGTTTGTATAAATGTTAAAATAATGTAGGAGATTATAACACAATAGATATGGTAGGAGAAAATCCAAAGAAAAACCAACCAGAATTTTTGTTTGTTTTGAGAGCAAGGTCTTCCAATGGAATGTATAGGGAAATCATTAAATCTAGCTCCCAGTATGTAATTCCTATGGCTTCCACCAGATGTCAGTAGTCTTTGTTCAAGGTTTCAGGCTTGTTTCTTCCAAAATGAGGAAGAAATATGAGTTTTACTACAGGGATACAGACTTGGAAATGTGTGTATGCGCGCGCGACGAAGAGGACGCGCACCTGCTAATATCGCTTTCCTATTGAACATACTTCTTTCAGTATGAAATATTATAGTTTAATTACATTTTAGGGTATCTGAGCATTAAATAGAAACATATTTTGACTTGTTGAAACAAAATTTAGGGGTACATTTTCGTGTTGAACGAGTGGATTACTCAAATCGATGGCGCCAACTAAACAGACTTTTTGGGATATAAAGAAGGATTTTATCTAGCAAAACGACACTACATGTTATAGCTGGGACCCTTTGGATGACAAATCAGAGGAAGATTTTCAAAAAGTAAGTGAATATTTAATCGCTATTTGTGAATTTATGAAACCTGTGCCAGTGGAAAAATATTTTGATGTGGGGCGCCATCCTCAAACAATTACATGGCATGCTTTCGCTGTAAAGCCTACTGTAAATCAGACAGTGCAGTTAGATTAACAAGAATTTAAACTTTCAACTGATATAAGACACTTGTATGTACCTAAATGTTTAATATCCATAATTTTTATGATTATTTATTTGAATTGCACGCCCTTCAGTTTCACCGGAAGTTGTCCCGCTAGCGGGACCCCTAGCCTTTTGACATGTAATATGTCATGCTTGAGGACATTAGCGATAAGTATCTATATCAGAATGGCTTAAATGTCTCTCTTGTTGGAGGAGATCAATACATTTTGTTCAAAACATACACTTTCCGATCCAATAAATTGACATCTTTCGGTCTGCTCTGCTCTGTGCATTAATTTGTGTGAATCTCTCTCTCTCTCTCTCTCTCTCTCTCTCTCTCTCTCTCTCTCTCTCTCTCTCTGGGTGTGGTTGTGTTTGTGAGAGAAAGAGTGAGAGAGCATGTCTGTGTGTGGTCTCTCTCACTGATTGCGGGGGACACTGTCATATGCCTTCCCGGAGCAACTTGAGCATGTTTGCCATGACCACACAGCCCCTGTCCTGTTTACAATTCTAAACAAGACAGGTGCTGCCTGCTAGTGTAATGGTGCATATGCGAGTGAGTAGTGCATACGTGAGTGTTAGTGCCAGTGTATGTATGAGCATGTGAAATGCACAGAAATGCTCTCTCACTCTTACTCTCCGAAAGATGTCAATTTATTGGATCGGAAAGTGTATGTTTTGAACAAAATATATTGGACCACAATGGAAATAAGCTTTTAAGCTTCATTGTGTTATCATTGATAATTTTCTTAAATCATATGTGGAGGCGTCACCGGCTGGAGCGCCCTGGAGGCAACGGGTCTACGTGCATCCATATTTCTCCCCAGTCTAAGGCCAATAACAGTAATGAGTTGGATCAATGAGCTGACGTACTGAGGAGGAGTTATCTGGACTGTCTCTGGTAGCGTGCCACACCCACCAAGTGTCTGTCTGTATCACACATACCCTATCTGGACTGTGTCTGGTAGCGTGCCACACCCACCAAGTGTCTTGTCTGTATCACACATGCCCTATCTGAGGCCATTGACTCAAGGTTGGTGGCAGCAGCAGCACAGCACTGAATACGGATGACTTGTCTGTGACACAACAGTGTTGACAAATTGGCCCAAGAAGTGCATCAGCTGCCTGTGAACATACATTATTATATTGCTTGGACTGCTCTTAGGAATCAATGTGTTATGTGGAATGAGTAAATGTGGTGGTTTCTTCTTCGGTGGTGTATCGACATTATCCATTCTTTCCATGGACTTTTTGATCATGAATGATAATAACCAACACACTACTAAATGAAAATCAAGCCTCAACCAGTTATACTACAGTGTTTACTTATTCCCTCTTCTCTGTAAATCCCACTTCCACTCATGCTTATTATTCAGTGTGCTCATTAGGTACCAAACACATCAGTTTCATTTCCCACCGCTTCCTTCTCCATTCTCATTGGTCTTGGTGGACAGGCTTTTGCCAACAAAATATATACACTTATCTTCAGTGTCGCCACTCAAAAATTTTAACGGTTCTAACTTGACCATACTGTATACTGTACATGGAACAACTGTCTCCATTGACATACACTAAAATAACATCATCCCCTCATCCTGACATTGATTCACTGTGGAGTTCTCTCAGGATGTTTCTCATATCTGCTTCAATCACTCTCTGATAGGACTGTTCCTGGACTCTAATCTGAGTACAACTCAAAGGTTCTAATCAAGCCCTAAAGAAGATTGTATTCCCTATCTGTCACGCCCTGATCTGTTTCACCTGTCCTTGTGATTGTCTCCACCCCCTCCAGGTGTCGCTTATTTTCCCCAGTGTATTTATCCCTGTTTCCTGTCTCTCTGTGCCAGTTCGTCTTGTATGTTAGCCATGTCAACCAGCGTGTTTTTCCCGTACTCCTTTTGCTATTCTCTTTTGATAGTCTTCCCGATTTTGACCCCTGCCTGACTTGACTACTTTCCCGCCTGCCTGATCATCCTGTCTGCCCTGACCTTGAATCTGCCTGTCCTTCGGGTACCTTTTGGACTCTGAACTGGTTTTGACCCTTTTGCCTGTTCACGACCAGTCTCTTGACTTATTTGATTAAAAAAGATTGTAAGACTCCAACCATCTGCCTCCTTTGTCTGCATCTGGGTCTCGCCTTGTGTCATGATACTATGGCCATAATCATAATGGCAGAGAAATTGTCACATCCATAATCATCATCATCCTACGCTCATGACAATAATATTAATGAACGTGTCATCAGCGTTCCAGTCCATCAGCGGCCAGCTGGGTCTCAGAGGACCAGTGTTCGCCACATTGTGTGAAGCCTGTAACCAGCCGTGTCCAGTGTCACTATTCGTCTTAGCCTGTTGAATAAAATCAATTCCTCCAGAATTATGTTTTCCAGACAGGAAAATGCAAACTCTGTAAATCAGAAAGGACTTCCTGTAGAGCATTCACTGTGATTGATCTGACTGTGGACTAGATTTAGGAGGCATGGTTTAGATACAAGTACTAGGTGTAGGCTTTTACCAGTTCTTCAAGAGTAGTGTTCAGTAGTCACGAAACAGGAGAAATTACTTTGAAATGGAGTAAGACTCCCACAAAGGCCACCGTGCCTGCCTGCAGAACCATTCTGCTAAGCATACACACAGCGTCAACACTTTCTAATTTTGTCCTTTAAAACAATTTGTTTACAATGATTTATGTTTTAGTAGTGCGAGCGAAATCTTTCTAGGACAAAGAATAACACATGTTGTAAAACAGAGGATTCAGAAGAACTGCAGAAAGTAAGTACTTATTTACAGCAAAGTGAATAGTGTGTGAGTTACAGTACAGTAGGTAAGGTGAATGTCCACAGCTCATTTGGTGCAGAGAGAACAACAGGCAGTGCCCTGCCAGTGGTGACATGTACGTTTCATGAGTCCTGGCACAAAGCCCTCTCTCCTCCATCTTTTCCTCTAGTTAACATCTACCCAGGGAGACGAGAACTGACAAGCTCAGCAATACAGTAATTGGCTTCACTAAGATGACATCCCAGGCAGACATAGTTGGTAAAAGACATGAAAAGGTGCACTGTGTTAAGACAGTCTGGCTGTCTCATCTTACAGTTGTCCACTGACGTGTGGTGAGAGTCGACTGCCCTCATGGGGGTTGGCCCAGTCCAAAAAGACTATCGTTGATTGGTTAAGTATGATTTGTCAGATGATTTAACATTACAGAACTAAAATATCATTTGGACTTTGAGTCTGGCGATAATCATGTTGCATTCATTTCGAGGATAACTACAAAACACATTTTGGACAAGGATGGAGTCAGATACAGTCTTTGTTTACTTTGTGAGAAACTACAGTGTCATCCCTGGTGGTGGGTGGTGGAAATCTTCAGTCTCGGAGGACCTGTCACGTGTATTTAGTGATTTAAAGCAGCAATTAGCGGTTGAAACAATAACAAAGCGCTCTCTGTTTCGGTAAAAGCTGGGGGATGGGGCTGGAGAAATGTAACTACTCTCAAATTTATAGACTGAGCTATGGATGCAAGGACTGACCATCCACGATATCAACATTAGTTTTAATCATGTTTTAAAGCTGCATTGTGTTTGTTTAAATTTACATTGTTAACTAACATTGGAGTAAAACAAGCTTATATTTTGAGTTCTGATGGGGTACAACAGTTGAACTAAGCTCATGAGACATGAATAAGTTATTTTCTTCATGAATAAATGGGGACATATCATTCATTTATAATTACAAAAAATGGCTGTAGCAACTGCAGATTGCCTCTTTAATTAAGTTCCTCCCTGCTTATGTCTATCCTCCCGCCATTCCTCCCTGACTCTGTCTCTCCTCCTCCATTTCCCTGGTGAGACACAACCTGCAGGTCACCCAGATGCCTCTGCCTCCTGTTCCTGCTTCTTACTTAAACTTTATTTACGTCAGAGTAGTTTAGTCTCCAGGGATTGACTGACTTCTGAACCTTTCAGACTGGGAAAATAGGTTACTGCATATGGCAGAAAACCACATATACACAGGAGATCGCCTTGTGATACTGTGGCTTAGAATGGTTTGAGTAAAAACTCTGCCGGGAAACTTGTATTACCCTCCACAGACAATGGGACAATTAAGATGGAGATGTTTGTAGATGCTGGCACTTTCATAAAGAGTTTATCGATTTAGAAAATATACATGTTATAAGTAGCCTGCAATTTGTGATTGTTAAGATTATCATAACTCAGTTCAAAGTTTTCATACTAACACTAAATAGTCAGGCTTTTTTATTGCAGCCATTAGATGATGTACAGTAGTGCTTTGTAACGTACGTAATACAATGCATTTTAATTGTGATTTCATAGTTGATTAAAACATTTATCTGACGATTATTTGGGAAATATCGAG
This sequence comes from Oncorhynchus mykiss, assembly GCF_057628025.1. Taxonomy (NCBI): domain Eukaryota; kingdom Metazoa; phylum Chordata; class Actinopteri; order Salmoniformes; family Salmonidae; genus Oncorhynchus; species Oncorhynchus mykiss. The sequence goes on along the minus strand of NC_143025.1, from coordinate 70,253,219 downwards.
CATTGTTGTACTGATGTCAGATACACTCACATATATGCAGGGCAGGCACACACAAACACACACACATATACACACACATACACTTATACACATACACACACACATACACACACACAAACACAATTCAACACACTCCCACTAAAACAAACTGAAAACAATCAGTGGAGGAAGGGGTGGCCCTCTTTGAGGAAGCCCTCAGCAGCCAATTACCCTAATCCTCTCCCCAATCAGCAACATGGCTGCCCCTGATAAGACTAAGCAGCTCCAGACTCACCCATGGAAAAGAAGGGGATCCCCAGCAGCGTGGAGTTAAACTTCCCGTCGGAGATGAAGAAGATGCCAGCTGCAGTCACGTTGGCGATGGCTATTGTGAGCACACCCAGTAGACCCAGGAAGGGCTTCCCCCTCAGGCAGTCCCTCATGGAGCTGGAGATGGTGGCTGCCAGCAGGAGGAGCACCATGCTGACCAACACCTCCCCTTTAGCCAGCACTCCCGTCTGGTGGAAGTCCCTCCACAGGCTGAAGGAGGTGAGAGACTGGATGTGCAGGTCCTCGCTGAGCGTGGACAGGCGCGTGATGAGGGCGCAGAAGGCGTTCTCCCACTTCTCTGCGATGACGTCCTGAACCACGGGGCCATGGTTGCGGAGGTAGTAGGTGATCTGGACGGCACGGGCAAACTTCACCTGCTGGTCTCGGCTGTTGGGCGAGAAGGCCACTCCACCCAGCTGGTGGCCGATGAAAGAGACACGACCGTCCTGGGATATGGAGCACAGCAGACAGGATACTATCAGACACACTGACAGATGAATCTCAAGTCCCTACAGAGCATAGCTGGTGATACGCTGTTTGGTTTCTGTTACCTGAAATAACAACAGTCGGTTATGTTTTTGGATTATGATTATCTTGTGAATGATTTAAACACTGTGACCCATCAATCAACCATTACATAATGCATGAATTCCCTGCAGGAGAGATGACACATTGAATACATTTTACGGTCAAATAAATAATGTGTAATATCATATTTACTAAGCAATAGTAAAATTGCACTATGATAAACTATTCCCATCATTTATACTATAGTAAATTGTGTATCTGGGAATCTTGCCTGAAAAAGTCTGGTTACTACAGCTACTACAGAATCAGAGCACATGCACTGTACTGTATGATTCCTAAAACACTGTTGAATAACCGTTAAACCAATCACTGGCTGCCGAGTTGTTTTTAGAAAGGCATATTTTGTCCTATCAGTTCAGCACGCCGCTAGTATAGGGATGCCGTGATATTCATTCCCCCAGAAGGTGACTGATATGTGGAGATGAGATATAGGACACCACTTAACTGTCCTCCAGAGAAGATGGATCTCCTAGACAAGTGGGGGAACAGTTAACTTGTCAGCCAATTGTGGAATTATGCAAATGTAATAGAGCATTGTTTGTTAATTTCGGACAAGGGCCCTAGCTGGTCTGATTTGATCACTATTTGTAATCTGCAGCCTACTGTACTGTACAGACAATCCTGGATCTCTTCAATACAATACTTGATGTCGATTGTACAACTCTAACGTCAGAAAATGAATGATTCCACGGGTATTGTAATTAAATACCACTTGCACTGTCAGCAGAACAGGGAATTTCCTGCTATTATTGCCATTCATTCCCTATCATGATCATGTAGATGGAGTAATGAGTAAGAACTTCTCAAAACAGTGGACCTGAACATTTATAGCCAACCCCACACCAACAAAGACTCCTCTAACAAGCAGACCACATGAAAGTCTGACATACCAACCAGAGATGTAAACGTTCATAGTGCAGTGTCGTGGCTTGGTTTAGCATCAGACTAGTAAGCACATGAATAAAGCCCCCAGCTGACATCACAGCACTGAATGAAGAGCAACAAATGTGTCAAGACATTCAGCTCAGACAGACGGGGAGTATCAATGATGCAGACGACACCAGACAACGCATGGAAGTATCTGCCAAAGAGGGGTGGAAAAGAAGGTCAGTATATGGTCAGTATATTCCAACCTTAAAAAGGAAGCCTTTTACCCAGATGAGGTGAAAGGGGTTGGTGGCAACGGGAGGACAAGGGCCAGAGACATATGGGGAAACAGGCAACTAGCTGCAATAGTAATGCGTGGAGACCGTGGCCTTGGATGCAGAGAAATGAACGGTAGTAGGATGTGCTGTCTAGAAGTGATTTAGGGACAGCCCAGTATGAATTAACAGTGCAGGCCCAAGTGCATTACACAGCTAGGCCTGGTGCAGGAGAATTAGCTAGCTCACACTAGAAATGCTCATATTGGAGGAGACACAGTAGCTAGACATGTGCCTTGCAATTTAAGATGCTCTGTGTAGCAAAGGCATTCTTTTGTACAGTACAGTTTTCCACTCAGTGACAAGGCTACTCATGTTATCCAGCATAATAGTCTCACTCAAGGTAGATTATTACCTAAGGCTCTATCTACACTCATTAATCTAATGGGCTCAATGTGCCATGTTACTAGCAACAGATCTGGTCACCTGTTGTAAAATTAGGCTACCTGTTGTAGCTGTGTAACAGCTGATTAAAATATAAACCTCATTTATAACCTACTGTTTAAAATGGCATGGGCATAGGTAGCCTAGCAGCCTAGCAATACATCTGCAGAGGGCTGCAATCACAGCATACACTTAGGAGGCATAACAATATTTTACAGGGGAAGACGGGATGCAGGCCCTTACTAGTCTATCAGCTATGTCATTATATATGTGCAGGAGAGGGAGAAAGACACTGCATCAGAATAGGAAGGGGGGTATTCCCTGTATACTGGAGCAGTGCAGGGCTGTGCCGCCAATTCACAACCTGCAGCTAACAATTAGCCTACACACCAGCAATTCAATCAATCTATTCTGAGTGTTTCCTTGCCTTGACTGCCTGATATGAAGACATCAGAAACCTCCATAATAGGCTTAGTGAATACACCTATTGCGTTCATTGAGAAATTATTGCAGGTTTCAGACAGTGGGTTATGGTCTCATTACAGAAACATTGTCCCACTGCTAATCCAAGTAATTCGTTCGTTTTTTTAATAACACAGTGTGTCAGTCACGTTCTCTGACACTCACATCGGTAATTGATGCTTGCGGCCAACAAAAACATTGTAGCCTATAATTTTACTATAATAAAACATAATTCTCGCCTTCTTACCTTTAAGGTTGTATTTGGATAGCTCACGGGCACCTTCGATAAAGTATAATTCGACAGAATAGCTAAACGGATATCTTCGAATATCGTAATTATATCATCCAAGATGCATCGCTTATCCTGATGGCTCAGGACACAGAGATGAGCGAAAGTGTAATTGAATCCCTTGTAATTAACACTCAAATCCAACACCTTTTTGTGAACCTGCAGGACCTGGTCGGCTAGCTCCAATATATTTCCCCCAGACTTGGCCAGTAGAATCAGTCTGCCATATCTGCCGGGGGTGTGCAGGTCGGAATACAGCTTGTTTTTAGACTGGTCGATGGGGAAAAGGCTGTTCGCAAGACTCCGCTCTACTTTAGCAAAGCTGTGGGTCGGGGCAACCAGTATCTCGAGGTCCGTTTCGGGCTTGAATCTGCTCAGGACTGTAGATCCGAAAATGATGGTTAAGACTGCGGGAACGGTGAGGAAAAAAACAGGATGCCTACTAACAAATAAGCCCAGCCAGTAGAAAGAAGCTTTGAGCCCTCTGTGTATCATTTGCCGCAGCATCCTCCTCCAGATCCAGCTTGCAGATGCCCCGTTTCTTCCTATGAAGCACATGTGACATGAGACTCCGTTGCCCAGTTTAGTTCATCTGTATGATAATACACTACACCTGGGAAAAGAGCACTGCAGCAATTTCCAACAAGACTGTCAGATATTGCTCATCTCTCGTTGCTTTTTTTTGTTGTTGTTTAATCTCAAGCCATTCCTCCCACTTATTAACCTCAGATCCGTGACTAGTCCTATTGCTCCTGCTGCAATAGCAGCAACCTGCAGCTGTCTGATGTGCTTGCATACCTAGTTCTAACTACACTATTGGTGCCGCCTACTTGACTGTAACCATGTGCTGGTTGAAGGGGGAAGACGGAGAAATGCTGATGGTGGGTTATTTTAGGAACACGCGCAATAGCCATAAGAGTCGTGAAATATTCACTGGTGGCACAATGGCCACGTGCACTTCCTGAAATCACTCCCAATACCCCATGAATGAGAACCATACTGTTGCGCTTAACGCTAAATAGCCAGTAGCCTAGGCTATGCTAGGTGTATTTTATACATGGGTGTATTTGATAAATCACATAGTCTTGCTCATATTTAATACTAGCTAATGAATTATCCTCGTGAGAGGGGGAGACAGCATGTCCTTCAAAGCCTTTCAAAGTCATGGGGAGTTTGCTGAGGAAGTTATTTTTTCACCTCAGGAAGTTTATATTGACATTTTAGTCATAGCAGACGCTCTTATCCAGAACGATGTATAGGAGCAAAGTAAAGTAAAGACAACGCTGGATTGCCTCGCAGTACAACACTTGTTTACACCTGCCACACAATCTGGGACAATACTGTCACTGATACCATCGGGTTACAGCAGGCTACCTATAGCTCACTTTTATCTGTTGGGATTCATTGGCAGTAAATAAGCAAACAAGCAATTCAGCACTATTGAGGCGATTCAGCGACATAATCGGAATTCCTATTTTCAGCACCAGGACAGCGTGGACAGCGACAGTCACTTGACACTGTAGAGTCCCTGGCCAGGTTACATGGAAAGAGGCCTATACAGGGAGGGAGACGCCTAGAATAACCTATGAACCCTGCGTCCTTGCATGACGCTAGCTGCAACTACCTCCACTAGGCTACATACATTCAAAAGACACATTGACAAAACTGTTGCCTAATATAGTCATGTTTGTTCCTTTGTGCACTGTGAAGTGTGCCCTCTCCTTGGAGAACGGATTCACTATTGCTCTCCTCAGTGATTGACCATACCACTTGCCTTTAAATATGTGCCAAGTGTTTTCTTTAAAAATCCACCAGGTCTGTGGGATGGTCACATGCACACTGCTGTTATTATGAGTGAAAGGAAAACATCTCAAGACAAGTGGATTAAGTGGAAGTTTAATCGCTGAGACCACCCTGGTTGCTGCAATATGATCAAATATGCAATGTAATACCTATAGGCTAATGTTAACTAACTCTCCCTTCACTCAATGCCAGTCACACCACGTCATAAAACACTAATGAATTGAGTTTGTGACGCTTTCTGATGAATGGTGTTGTGAAAGAGTGTAACACAATCCTCCAGCCTGCGTTGCTTCACACTAATGACTTTTCATTCAGCTCACTTATAAGAGAAATTATCTAATTATGGTGATGCATTCTCCAAAGTGCACATAAAAACAACCACGGCATTGAAAGTGCAGCAAGACATCCATCATGGCAATGAAGTCATATATGGCATACCTCAAATAAATAATCATAATAACGTCATGAAGGAAATTAAGTCACCAACAAAGCTAGTAAAGGAAGTTCTCCAATTACTCTAGAAAGAAAGAAACCATATCGTAGTACAGTAGGTTTTGCTGCATGCTGATCTGCATTGGATGAAGAGCTTGTTTTGAGAGCTTCAAGTTCCTCGGTGTCCACTAAGGATCTATCATGGTCCACACACACCAATACAGTCATGACAATGCCTCTTCCTTCTCAGGAGGTTGAAAATATTTCTCATGGGCGCTCAGAACCTCAGATCTACAAAAAGTTCTACATCTGCACCATTGAGAGCATATTGACTGGCTACGTCACCACTTGTTATGGACACTGCTTGACATCCAAGGCTACAGGGGGTAGTGCGTAGAGTCCAGTACATTAGTGGGGCCGAGCTCCCTGCCATCCAGGACCTCGATACCAGGCGGTGTCAGAGGAAGGCCCTGAAAATTGTCAAAGACTCCAGCCACCCAAGTCATGGACTTTTCTCTCTTCACGGCAAGCGGTACTGATGCACCATGTCTGGAACCAAAAGAACCCTGAACAGCTTCTACACCCAAGCCATAAGACTGCTAAATAGTTAACCAAATAGCTACCCAGACTATCTGCATTGACCCTTTTTGCACTAACGTTTTTGACTCATCACATATGCTGCTTCTACTGTTTATTATCTGTCACTTTATTCCTAGTTATGTGTACATACACTCCATGACAAAAAGTATGCGGACACCTGCTCTTCGAACATCTCATTCCAAAATCATGGGCATTAATATGGAGTTGGTCCCCCCTTAACTGCTATAACAGCCTCCATTCTTCTGGGAAGGCTGTCCACTAGATGTTTGAATATTGCTGAAGCGACTTGCATCCAATCAGCCACAAGAGCATTAGTGAGGTCAGGCACTGATGTTGGGCGATTAGGCCTGGCTCGCAGTCGGCGTTCCAATTCATCCCAAAGGTGTTCGATGGGGTTGAGGTCAGGGCTCTGTGCAGGCCAGTCAAGTTAAACCACAACGATCTCGACAAACCCTTTCTGAATGGACCTCGCTTTGTGCATGGGGTCATTGTCATGTTAAAACAAGAAAGGGCCTTCCCCAAACTGTTGCCACAAAGTTGGAAGCACAGAATCGTCTAGAATTTAATTGAATGCTGTAGCATTCAAATTTCCTGTCACTGGAACTATGGGGCCTAACCCGAACCATGAAAAACAGCCCCAGATCATTATTCCTCCTCTACCAAACTCTACATTTGGCACTATGCATTGGGGCAGGTAGCGTTCTCCTGGCATCCGCCAAACCTAGATTAGTCCGTTGGACTGCCAGATGGTGAAGTGTAATTCATCACTCCAGAGAACGAGTTTCCGCTGTTCAAGAGTCCAATGGTGGGGAGCTTTACACCAGTCCAGCCGAAGCTTGGCATTGTGCATGGTGATCTTAGGCTTGTGTGTGGCTGCTCGGTCATGGAAACCCATTTCATAAAGCTCCCGACAAACAGTTATAGTGCTGACATTGCATACAGAGGCAGTTTGGAAGTCATTTTAAGTGCTACGTGCTTCAGCACTCTGTGGTCCCGTTCTGTGAGCTTGTGTGGCCGACCACTTCAAGGCTGAGCCATTGTTGCTCCTAGACGTTTCCACTTCACAATAACAGCACTCACAGTTGCCAGCTCTAGCAGGGCAGAAATTTAACGAACTGATTTGTTGTGAAGGTGACATTCTATGACAGTGCCACATTGAAAGTCACTGAGCTCTTCAGTAAGGCCATTCTACTGCCAATGATTGTCTATGGAGATTGCATGGCTGTTTGCTCTATTTTATACACCAGTAGGCAATGGTTGCGGATGAAATAGCTTAATCCACTAATTTGAAGGGGTGTCCACATACTTTTGTATTTATTGTGTATCTACCTCAATTACCTGTTTACACCAGTCCAGCCGAAGCTGGACCCCTACACATCGACTCAGCACAGGTATTCTGTGTCATGACTGGCCTGTGAGGATCAGAATGGGTCAGATCAGCTTGGCAATGGCTGACAGTAACCAGACCTTCTCTCACCAACAGGAGAGGGGAGGAGGGAACTGGTGTGGGGGTTTTAACACCTCCACACTCTGTTGTAAATTAAGGTAGAAGAAGAATGCCATATTGGTTTTTATTTTGTGATGCCATTAAAAATGGTATGGACGAAATACGGTAACTTGGACAGTTTCCATCCATTACATTGTGCATGTAATATGAAACATGATGTAAGTATTATTGTTAAGATAGGGACATGATTTTAGGAACCATAAGAAAAAATAGTTTTACATAACTTTGTGCATAGTAAGTAGCCATGCCCCGAGTGAGGTCAGAAGAGCGTTTCAGCCTGATGGAAGCGTCCTTTTTGACCGGAGTGCTTAAAAGGACTGGCTGAGAGTTAACATTTCAGACCATGAAAGACGAGGAATTGCAGCCCACGTCTAAAGTGGTTTAAACACTGAGTCTCAGAGACCAGGAAACGTGAGGCAGGAGCTACACGTTTGAAGTGGTTTGAACTTTGAACCTCAACATGAGGTGAAGAAATAAACTCTCCTTCCTTTAGACCAGAAAGACGGCGAGCTGCAGCTCATGTCCATTGTGGTCCGAATCCTGAATACCAACACAAGGAGGAAAACAAACTCCCCTCTCAGACAATCACTGAGACAGCTGATTAGCTGTCTTGAGTCAAATATCTAGAAAAGCTCATCTAAGTGAGACTATCCTACTACGCTGAAAGGCCAACAACCTTCTTAAGGAGGGCTGGTTCCCGACAGAGATGAACAGAAAACAAAGGCATTCACACGTGAATACATTCATGATTTCTTATTCCAAATGGGTGGCGGTTTGTGTGCAAACTATTTGACTACTATGAGGATAGTTCTGAAATATATAAACGGTAAGTGTCTTTCTCTCTCTCTCTCTCTCTCTCTCTCTCTCTCTCTCTCTCTCTCTCTCTCTCTCTCTCTCTCTCTCTCTCTCTCTCTCTCACTCTCATGTCGTTGTGTAAAAAGTCGCCATCTTGTAAACGTCCGCTAGGGACCTTTGTGTCATGTATAAAGTGTGCATGTTATCCTGTTATTATTTAGTTAGCTAGTAAATAAATAATGAAACCAATTTGTGTAGTACTGAATTATAGGTAAGGCTGGGGGTTTTGCAGATCCAAGAAGGTTACGACTGTTCAGAATGATGATATGATAAGAGGTAATGATTAATAAGATGACTATTTATCGATGTAATAGAATTTAATTCAGGAGACGTTAACTCTTTAAACAACCTCTTCTGTGGTGCCCCAAATTCCTAATGGGTTAATTGTTACATGATTCATTTAATCGGGTAACAATTAAAATAAGAATATGTTCATAACTGACTTGCCTAGTTAAATAAAGGTTAAATAAATAAAAAACATTTTAAAAAACAGTTATTGGATTAAATAAATAACAGTCATCAGATTACAGTTTTTCTCAATTGCTAAAACACAATTTCTGAAACCTTGCTCCATTTCCTGAAAACATTAAACACAAAACCTCATCTTCAAGCACTATTTACATAACCTCTGACTCCTCTTGCAAAATGAAACATTCTTCTTAAAAACAGTTTGAGGCGAATGTTCAAAATCAAACACTGCTCTCAAATCATAAACAAAGTGATCAAAATGATATACACTCTCAAGCAGTCAGTAAACAATACACCGAAAAATGGAAAACACATTGTTCGAAACATACAATTCTCAGGGAGAAGTACATTTTTAATCTAAAAAAATATTCATATTTTTCTGTCATTGTCTTTTGATGAACAAAAACATGTTCTATCATAGTAGCTCAAAATTGATCAGAAATTACTACTCTGCTTTGCTCTTTGCAATTTTATTTTTTGTTCTTCCTCCTCCTTGTACTCCTATTTTTACAGTACTGTACCCTGCATCTCACCAACTTGTCCATTGTCTCTGTGATACTGTAATTCTTGTTCTTTGTTGATATGAACCTGCAACCAGTCAAAATCTATTGAGCCGTCCGTCAGTACTGTTAATAAATGGAAAGCACAATGTTCAGGGCCATACAATTTGTCCATTGTACAGTATACAGCCTACAATGTACTGTACTACAGTATCCATTCTCAGACTTTCTCCTTCCCACCTTCAACAACCTGTTTGCTCTCTGAACTGGCTTATATTGCTTGTGTTGCATAATTTGAAACAGGTTAAATACATTTTGAGTGGTTGTGTTCAATCAATGACATATGTTCTCTATTTGTATTTGATTGTTGCCACTTGTGTTTACCAGTATGGATGACATGTGCATTAGAGTGCAGAATGTGTTTTGAGAATGAGAATGTGTTTAGAGTTTTGCTGAAAAGTCTAAGTGAGATCTGCAAATTGTGTTTTACCATGTGAAATTGTTTAAGGTATTGACAACAGACTGCATAATTAGCTAAATGAGTCCAGGCAACTGAGAACTTTGTACAGCCAATGGGTTTGAGTGTTTTAGCAATTAAGAAAAACTGTAATGAAAGTCAAGTCACAACATCTGTGTATGATGCCAAGTCATCGTTACTCGTGTATTTATTATTACTTTTATTATTACTTTATTTACTTTTCTATTATTTCTCCATTGTCTTTCTCTCTGCATTCTTGTGGAGGGTCCCTCACTGTTCGTCGACATCTGCTGTTTACAAAGCATGTGACAAATAAAACTTGATTTGAATGATCGCAAGCCTTGCATACGTTATGCGTTTCTTAAGTACACCGCATACAGATGACAGTCAAGCCAACCAATGTAGTTGTAAACATGCAGTTATTATAATACATGTTTTTTACTTATTTAACAATGCTCAGTTGTTCTTCCATGAACTTTCTATAGACAGTGTTATTTAGTTTCAGCTGTGGAGTTTTGAATGATATCACACTGACACGCTGATATCACCAGTGACTGCTGCTTTTGATTTGAAACATGGCAATGATTTTTTCGGTTTTATATTTCTTGTTGGGAACCATCATTGGGGTTTAATTTGTTTCTCAGCTGTCCATGTTGAAATTGTTTTTACGTAACCCATTACAGTACCCTGGGCCTATCAGGACTTGTTTGTATGTGGTGTGTATTATTTAAATGTAGACTCTTTATGAAAGTTATTTTCTGCCTCAGTGATCGTCTTCCATCCTTGTGATGGCTTGTAATCCTGCAAACTGCTCTCACATTGCCTCTCACAACTAATCACCACTATTCATCAACACCCCCAGACACACAGAAAGAGAAAGAAAGAGAGAGAGAGTGTATACACATTTACCCACTGAATTACGGATTGCTCTCCTTTGTTGTGGAGTTCTATGAAAGATGACAGTCACTGTCAAGAGGGTGGTTGGCCTTGCCAAGCATACTGTACAGTACGTCACAACAGTTTGTGTTGATATATGCGTGTGCACTTGTTCAAACACAAATCTCCATGTGGTCTGCAGCATGACAAACAGAGGTAATGCTTTGACATTTAAAACCTCTAATACCTTAAGCTGTGACTGCAGCACATCCTGTTTGAACAGTGATAAAGGTCAAGCTATGTTTCAAATGCATCATCATATCCTTTATACTTATAATGATGCTTTATTTTCAGCACATAAATGCAATGCACGTCCGACAAAATGTTCCCTTGAATAATGCTATAATATTCTAATGTTACAAAACAAACATTTCTTTAGGCCATGTATTATATTGCAGGGAGCTTAGCCAGAAGAATATAATACAAGGAATTACAGATCTGTTATTCATATTTTGAAATAGATTCAAGGGGATCAGTAAACTGTCAGTGAAATCCAGGAGGACTTGAGCAACTGAGCCTTTTGTTATGCTCAAATGATCTATTTCTGTCTCTACCTGACTACTAAAGGCCTACTGTCTACCTAAGTATAATAAATATTAAAGGACGTAGCTTTGTCATTTGATTCATGTTCTAATTTCACCATCTCTGTTCTAATCATTATTTATAAAAATATTTTTCAAAAAAATCTAAATTTAGCCGGCAGCTAGTATTTTTTGTAGTAGTAAATAAACAGAGCATCTTAGGAGCAATTCTTCCCTCTCCATGTGAAGGTGACTTAGCAGAAATCTACACTCCTTGTCCCTAATGAGGTTACAATGGAGAATGTCACTGATTAATTCAGCTTGTCCTTGCCTATTCCCCACAGACGAACCAAATGAGTACTGTATTCTACATTTCTTAGTTAGCTAATTTAACCGAAATTGGGAGTCATTAAGTCTCAATCAGCTCAACGTTTTCCTCAGTAACCCCCCCCCAGTAAGGCAACATTTATGCTACCCTATGGAGGATTCCTGGTTTTAAACTCACTACTGCAGATATTGCCTGAGATACAGTATGTGTGTTGTGTTACTCCAGTTAAACTTTGTTGCTTTGTTGTTGTTTTATTCACGACTGTCCATGGAAATACACTGTACATCCATTCATTAATACTTAGTAATGGAAACATATGTGTATATGCATATGTTGGATGTACAGTACATGCTGCTTTTCTTTAAAAGGTAGTGCAAAATATTCTTCTGTCTATCTCGGGAAGCACAAGACATCATCAATTCCCCAAAGAATAATAGTACATGCACGTTGCCTAGAGAAAGAGATGGGCTGAGTCTTGGTAGAGAGAGATGGAGAGACCACGGTGAGAAAGACATTTAGAGGTTGTGATAGGGTTGAGAGAGACAGAGGAACAGAGTGGAGGATTGGGCAGGAGGAGGACGTAGTTCAGGGCAGGGTGCTCCATGAGTTAGGGATCCCTTCTCTGTTTATTTTTAGTTCACCTTTATTTAACTAGGCAAGTCAGTTAAGAACACACTCTTATTTACAATGATGACCTACCTCTGTGCAGGGATGCAGGGATGTTGGGTGGATCACCGAATGTAGCACGGGTGCCAGGTGCTGCACTCTGGAGGTGCTCTGCCTCAGAAACACGGCCCAGAAGGACTTTTACGTTCTTAAATCACACAGCCACAGACAGAATCCACAATCACTACTGTCAGACCATCAATCCGTTTTATACCACTCCAATCTGCCCATGTCCATGCCAACAAATTGGCAGTAGGCCTGAGCTACTGTAGTAGGGTAAAAACCTGGGCGATAACAGTATATTGGATTTTCAATAGTACTGAACGTCAGTATAGGGTTATTAAAGACTATCTTATGCAACATCCATAAACTGTGTATATGATATAGACATCTATAGATATCGATTGGTAACTCCCTATGCTACCTATAATTGACATCAGCTGAGAATTTGCATTTGGGATTGTTATTGTTTATGTGGGTGGTGGAATGCTTTTAATTGTTATGTATATATTCATATTCTCTGTACTGTAGCAAAATGATACTTCATTTTCATTTCATAGTATAGAATTGTACATCTATTGACATTATTAATGCAATAATACAATATCAAACAGATGCTATATTGCTATGCTTTTTTCTACGTATGAATACAGAAGTATTGACATGTCTTCTGGTTAGGAGCACACCACCCACATGAGCTGACACTAATGTGTATAGATCACCACTGGGCCAGCCATAACATCGCAGCTAAGATGAATGAGCCTCTTTGATTAAGACTGGCTTTAAAACAGAGCTTCCTCTTGAAGGGACCCACATAGACTGCTGCTGTCAATACACCCATATCATATAAATACGAAACCTTATGCATTATTTAATATCTACTTGCGTAATGCAATTTTAAAGACGTCCCATGTGAGGTGGGATCATATCTACGAGCTGGAGATATTGGAAAAGTGTACTCAAAGTGCACGCTATAGGCAATTTTTTACATTTATTTGAATCTTGACTGTCGATGATCAACAACTCTCATTTGAAAGCGAGTCAACATTGCAGAGCCATATATATTCAGCAATCACATGTATAATGGCCTAATGCACTGTAGTTTGATTTGCGGCAACTTACGAACGAGGCCTACGACTGGTGTATGGCGATTTGAAATGATGGGGGTTTTGCTCCAACGTGACACGCTTTTATACATATAGGGTAATTCATAACAACACTTGGGTGGCCAAGTGTTACACTGCACGTATAGCTTCTGGGAAACATCATACTAGCTCACAACAGTAGGGAGAGAGAGAGGGGGGAGAGAGAAGAAGAAGAAGAAGAAAGAGAGGGAGGTACAGGTCTCTCATTATTGATCCTATCTGTTGATCAATTAATCACAAACAACACAACAGCCGTTCAATGGAACATCGGCCAGAGAAGGACAGTGTCTGTTGCCGTTGTTTCTAGCCAGTGTTATCAATGGGCTTTTATACATACGGTATGTACCTTGTCTTGTGCTGACTCCCACCTCTGATTCCCAGTCAGAGCAACCTTGAGTCATGGATGGACTTGGCACCCGGTCAGAGGAACAGGAAGCACCACCTGGTCTGGAAATCTGACCGTATTTTCCTTGAGTACGTCTTCATCGAGCACACGATCGTGAACCCTCCTGTAAGAAGGGGAGACAGGCCAAGCCCCGGTCCACACTGGCTCTGCTATACTGTAGTACTATTCTGCAATAGGTAGTACTATGCTGCTGTGATTGTAATGCAATATCTCTTAACCACTTCCCATGAATAACAAGGAGCAGGGTGGGGGGTTGTGGGGGTGAAAAAAAAACGTATTAATAATTTCACTTGTCACAGTGGATTCTACCGCCACCAAGGTGACATAGCTTTTCTGGATTACAACCTCCTTCCCTCTCAGTACTCAGCCACATGTAGAAAGTTGAGTGGTCGCAATTAATTGGCTAGGGGTTTCTCCCTTGCTTTCTCCTACCGATGAGTATTGCAGTCGTGTGACTGGTGTCATGGGCCATCCGTCATCTCCTGGCCCCTCCCTTCCCGTGAGCTTGCTACCCCAAGCCCAGGTCTCCATCCCAAATGGCATTTGATTGCCTTCATAGCGCACTACTTTGGACCAGAGCCGAATACAGGGGATAGGGTGCCATTTGGGGTAAATCCCAGTTCTAGGTGACTCATCTGGCTGGCTAAGGTAGATGATGAAGCTGAAACAATCAGTGTAGATGAAGGTCAAATGTGTCCTTTAGGTGTAAGAGCTATGGAGAGGTATTGAGTGATTTGATGGCAAATAACCAGCACTCCATCGAGCCAAGACGAACCAGCTGGCTCACACTAAAATATTATACAAAGTTGTAAAGGAGACTTGCCATTTTTATCTCCTCTGACCCAAGAAGGTATATGGTGCTTTTTCTATCAACGGTTCATTATGAAAATGACTTGATTATTTTGGTTGGCGCTGTGAGGCTCTCTGATATCTCTCTGGAGGAGGGGGGCTTTCGCATTCATAATGCTGTTACAGAACGAGAGGTGGAGGGGTTGAAGGGGCGATGGCAGCAAAGGACGAAATCAATCAAATATCAACAGAAGAGATCTTCACCGCAGCTCCAGTCCCCCAATGAAAAGAATACTGCTCATAATAGTAGTAGTGACATTGAGTACTGTACACACACAGAAAGATACATGTACCCCTGACTGCAGTGTGCAGTTCAGGGCCGGGCTCAATGTGGGCAGAGGTTTGACAGTCACGCACTGAATACAAACACACGCGTTTGTGCACGGCACACGTTGAATACGAACATATTTAGTTTTTGAGGATCATAAGAAATATTATATAAAGTGGTACCAGTACATTAACACTTTTGCCTCATGCTATATTTGAGACAAGCTACTTGTAACGTTTGTCGTCGGAAGGAGACTAAGGTGCAGCGTGGTAAGTGTTCATGATTCTTTGTTTACTCAGAACACCAAACAAAAGAATAACGAACGTCACGTTCTGCAGGCTTCACAGAGCTAACAAAAAACAAGATCCAACAAACACCAAAAGGAGAATGACAACTTATATGTGATCCCCAATCAGAGACAACGATAAACCGCTGCCTCTGATTGGGAACCACACTCAGCAAAAAAACAAATAGAAAACATAGAAATAAAGAAACTAGAATGCCCCCCCTAGTCACACCCTGGCCTAACCAAAACAGAGAATAAAACAGGCTTGAACAACAGGCTTGTTATGTATGTCATGTACTGTTAAAATTGTGTTATAACTTGGTAATTATATTATTTAATTGAGCATATATATACAGTTACTACCTACCCTGATTTATAATGCAGTTTACTTTCCTCATGAGAATGGAGACAGACTATACCACATAGACATACTGACAAGCTGAATGTGCTTTGTACATGAAGTTAAATCAGCTCCAGTAAAGAGACTCTGCTGACTTCAACATCAGCTTTACTAAACAACATAACATAACACATAACACAGTCTCTCTGTGGACTGTTTAAGGGCCTCTGGGTGCTCTTGAGGGGCCACTGGCCACTGTTTAAGGGCCTCTGGGTGCTTTTGAGGGACCACTGGATGCTGATGGTATGTCAGGTGTTCAGAAACCGTGCTCTGTTGTTTATTGTTGCTGTGCAAAAGCAACAAGGAAAGGGTGTCGCACTTCTGCAAATGAAGCCACAGTCTATGATTGTGAACTCTGAAAGAGAGGAATAACAGTAAAGTAACAAGTTATACAACTTAATTAAATACACTGATGTAACTGAAAAACAACAGGGCAAATCAAAAAACGTGAACGTCAAATATATTCAAAAAACTAAGAAAGAAAGAAACTCAGCAAAAAAAGATACAGTATGTCCTCTCACTGTCAACTGTGTTTATTTTCTGCAAACTTAACGTGTAAATATGTGTATGAACATAACAAGATTCAACAACTGCGACATAAACTGAACAAGTTTCACAGACACGTGACTAACAGAAATTGAATAATGTGTCCCTGAACAAAGGGGGGGGGGTCAAAATCAAAAGTAACAGTCAGTCTCTGGTGTGGCCACCAGCTACATTAAGTACTGCAGTGCATCTCCTCCTCATGGACTGCACCAAATTTGCAAGTTCTTGCTGTGAGATGTTACCCACCTCTTCCACCAAGGCACCTGCAAGTTCCTGGACATTTCTGGGGGGAATGGCCCTAGCCCTCACCCTCTGATCCAACAGGTCCCAGACGTGCTCAATGGCATTGAGATCCAGGCTTCGCTGGCTATGGCAGAACACTGACATTCCTGTCTTGCAGGGAATCCTGCACAGAACGAGCAGTATGGCTGGTGGCATTATCATGCTGGAGGGTCATGTCAGGATGAGCCTGCAGGAAGAGTACCACATGAGGGAGGAGGATGTCTTCCCTGTATGGCACAGCATTGAGATTGCCTTCAAAGACAACAAGCTTAGTCCGATGATGCTGTGACACACCACCCCAGACCATGATGGACTCTCCACCTCCAAATCGATATCGCTCCAGAGTACAGGCCTCGGTGTAACGCTCATTCTTCTACGATAAATGCAAATCTGATGGTGACCCCTGGTGAGACAAAACCGCGACTCTACAGTGAAGAGCACCTTTTGCCAGTCCTGTCTGGTCCAGCAATGGTGGGTTTGTGCCCATAGACCACATTGTTGCCAGTGGCCTACAAGGCCTATAAGCCCTCAGTCCAGTCTCTCTTAGCCTATTGCGGACAGTCTGAGTATTGATGGAGGGATTGTGCGTTCCTGGTGTAACTCAGGCAGTTGTTGTTGCCATCCTGTACCTGGTGTGATGTTCCGATGTACCGATCCTGTGCAGGTGTTGTTACATGTGGTCTGCCGCTGCGTGGGCGATCAGCTGTCCGTCCTGTCTCCCTGTAGCACTGTCATAGCCGTCTCACTGTACGGACATTGTAATTTATTGCCCTGGCCACATCTGCAGTCCTCATGCCTCCTTGCAGCATGCATAAGGCACGTTCACGCAGATGAGCAGGGATGCTGGGCATCTTTCTTTTGGTGTTTTTCCAGAGTCAGTAGAAAGGCCTCTTTAGTGTCCTAAGTTTTCATAACTATGACCTTAATTGCCTACCATCTGTAAACTGTAATCATTAATGGTTCATTGAACAAGCATGGGAAACAGTGTTTAAACCCTTTTCAATGAAGATCTATGAAGTTATTTGGATTTTTACGAATTATCTTTGAAAGACGTGGTCATGTGCCTCACTGAAGCATGACCTTTGATGTGGTTGTTGTCCATATATTGTTCAGCCTTATATGGGCAGTGAGGAAGTTGACTGCTTAGGCTTTTTTTTTATTTTGGGTCTCTCGTCCTCCAATAACACACCAATGTGTCTCTATACATGAAAGAAAATAAGCATAGACATAAAAGGCATGATAATTAGAAAGGCATAAAATAAGCAATAGGCATTTCATTTCATTATATACTATGTGTAGGCTGTGTAGACTCGCTATGTGTAACTTAGGGAACGGCCGTCAGTATCAAAGATACACATTTAGAGGGGACAAGGAGGCAAGGAGATGAGACTGAGAGAAAATGTTATTTGCATTCTAAAAGGAGACCATTTATTTGTTTGCTGCAGGTTACATCGTTTCTGTGTCCTTTTTATGCATATTCTATTCGGAGGCAAGATGTTCCATGTCAAGTCAAAATCAAATCAAATGTATTTATATAGCCCTTCTTATATCAGCTGATATATCAAAGTGCTGTACAGAAACACAGCCTAAAACCCCAAACAGCAAGCAATGCAGATGTAGAAGCACGGTGGCTAGGAAAAACTCCCTAGAAAGGCCAAATCCTAGGAAGAAACCTAGAGAGGAACCAGGCTATGAGGGGTGGCCAGTCCTCTTCTGGCTGTGCTGGGTAGAGATAATAACAGAATGTGTGTGTACAATGCTCCTACCGTCCTGTGAATACCTTATGTTCTTTGCACTGCAGAGGGATTTCTATATAATCAAACTATTTTCATGTCCATTCCATGGTGTGGCCATTACTTCAGTGGCAGACATGCATCTTATAACGTGATATCCACTTAGTGATCTGCACTGGGTTACTCCACACAGTAGCTGAATTAGGAGGCCAAGATCTGGCCTGTGTGGGAATTTTGAGAGACACTTAACTTGATTTCTTCTGTTATCATTGGTCAATATATCTGGAAGGCCTCGTTTTTTATTACACACCGAGAGTTGTTTTTGAGATTAAATGAATAAAATCCATAGATAACATTTGAGTTGTTCCATGCAGTATATAGATTAGGACCATAATGACCAAGCGTATGTGAGGAAGGTTTGTGCTAGTCTGACATCATCATCATATCTCTCTTACACGCACGCATGCACACGCACACGCACACGCACACACACACACACACACACACACACACACACACACATACTAGAGGTGTTCAGTGATCCACCTGTACACCAATATCCAAGACCTGATCTGGGACCCGAGCGTGTCCGGATCCAGAATTATAAATAATATCACAGGTCTGGGTCGGATTTGATATGATTGTCAAGGGTTTCGGATATGTGTAATTTTAACTGACTTGTACAGATCCGAACGTGACTGCTACAGTAGAGAAAGAGAAAAATGCTGCTGTTTGCACTTGCTTTACACTAGAGTGGAGTGTGGCACGTGTAGCTTGTTGTTGGCCAATCATGAGTCATCAAAACTGCAATGCACTGCAGCCTTAGGTAGCCAAGCTAGCTAACATTAGCTAGCTTAATGCCACCTAGGTATGGCAAGTCGGCTTTGTTGGTTGGTGTCTTTCGTCTATCGCTCCCTCCTCCCTGTGTCACTCGCTAACAGTACGGCCCCTCCCTGCCTGCTAGAGTGGCACCTCTTCCTTCCTCTCGCGCTTTTTCAACTGGTTAATAAAGTAGCTTAATTTATTTTCTTCTACTGCTTCCCTCACTCGGATTGGATCGGACCTGGTCTGGATCCAGCCAGATCTATATGGAACGGGTCTGTCCCTCGGGTCCGTACAGAACGGGTCTCTATAATTAAAAAATTTCTGCATATTGGGTCCGGGTGGGAAAGACTCATGTCCATTTTGGAATGGGTCCAAAACACACACACACACACACACACACACACACACACACACACACACACACACACACACACACACACACACACACACACACACACACACACACACACACACACACACACACACACACACACATGACAACAACCACATTGCAGAAGCGACAAAGGGGAAAACAAGGGGAAAATTTAATCAGTGGAAACTTTCTAATTAACGGAACTACATTTTGATCAAATTAGAAACATGTGAGTGTAATAATGGGAGTGAATTGGGAATTAATTATCTTTGATCTCCCAAATTAAGTTCTTTCTCTGTACAGTGTTAAATAGGGCATGCACTGTCTCTCCCCAAGAACACTTTCAAATTGATAGAACACTAAAACATACATTTCTAAACTTTACTGTACATAATGGTCGACTTATGGACGGACATAAGATCAATTCAAAAACACTGCAAAAAAGTTTTTGAAACACTCCCTCATATATTATTTGAATACTGTTTCTATGCTTTCATAGAGGTTAAAGAAACAAAAATAGTAATCAAATAAAATATATTTGCATTTACTTTTGGACTGAAATGTTTAATCTAATATAGAAACCCGTTTTCTATTACATTTCTTCCCCCTCAATGCGATCACTACACAAAGTTTACTGACCTTCCGGTAGAATATATTTCCATTGATTTGTCATTCACAGGGCTCAAACAGAGGTCCACTTGAGCCTGTAACCTAGTAACCTGCTGCGAGGTATGCACTAGAAAGTCTGTATACCGTGACATCGGTACACAACAACCAGAGAACCATGAATATACTGCACGTCTTCTCGATGTGGATTCATTCATTACGTAAGGCAGCTAGGCAAAGCAAAACAAAAAAAAATAACTTGTATAAGGAAGTGAATATACTCCAACACCAGCAGGAGTCTGAACTGTAAATAAAACATCAAAAGGTATAAAGAACAGGGAGAATATATGCTGTATGTCTTAACTATTAAACAGGATAGAATCTAGTCGAATCAGATTCAATGCATGGACTCTGGTCAGATACAGACCCACCTAAAATAGGTTTCTGCAGCAATTCAAGCATCAGCCACTTATATTAGCACCTTGCCAAGATGGTGATGGGCTCTATCAACAAGGACCAGGCAGCATCTCCCTTTGGAGATGAGTGGAGTGTTTTCCAAGGCAACACCTTGATCAGTGTCATTACGGCCGTGATTGTGTGTCAGCAATTCCATTATGTGTGTGATCAGTTGGAGTGGAGAGAGTATCTGGTTCTGTGCAGATAGCTAGAATGCACAGGAAGAATGATATGGGATTCCAGATGCTATGGTGGTCCCCTGAGAGAGCATTCTATGCAGCCCTTTTCTAAAGTAGCATCTGTGCTGGAGGAGAGAGAGATTAGAGGTAGAGGTAGAGAGAGGTAGAGAGAGGTAGAGAGAGAGAGAGAGAGAGAGAGAGAGAGAGAGAGAGAGAGAGAGAGAGAGAGAGAGAGAGAGAGAGAGAGAGAATGCCATGCGTGTGTGTACACATGTACATGTGTGAGTGAGAAACAGTGAGAGAAAGAGACAGAGGAAAATAAGGTAGGTGTGAGTGTATGCGTGCATGTACTGTTTAAATGTGTTTGAGCTCCTTCTGTTTTGTCTTTGTAGCACAGAGAGCAATGCCACCACATAAAGCATTACACGCCTGGAAATGTAAGAGGAGAACTGTAGAAGAAAGCACACAGCAACAGTTTTTTTTCTCTTTTTTTTTGAGAAGCATATCCTTGTTTTGAGGGCGGATTCTCCTGTGATTTAGCAGGGGATTATCCAAATGAGAAGCGCCAACGAGCCAAATTTAAAGCAACCTACTTTTCCCTCTTTCTTTTTGCTCTTTCCTTTTTAAGAGTTGTTCTGGCATTTAGCAATTTCCCCAAACTGTTCTTGGGCCAAAGATTTCTCCCTGCTACGAATCTCTCTGGTGTATATGGTGAGGCCGTTGCATGCTATGGTGTAGTCTACATACACAAACAGTGTTGTTACAATAGTGGCATCTGGTCACCATAGAGACTGGTTCTGACAGCATGGAATCGTATTGCCTCCCAGCTGTCATTACCTCATTCACATGCACAGGATTGACACAGAATGGCCTTCAACATGGTTCACAATGAGACTAATGCATGCAAGAACGCACATTCCCACATGCACACACGTAGGCATCAATGTTCCCTCTAAGCTGCACGCGGGCGCGCAGCTCTCCTGGGACTGCCACGCATGCCAGTTGAGGACTTGTGAGGCGTCTGTTTCTCAAACTAGACACAAATGTACTTGTCCTCTTGCTCAGGTGTGCACTAGGGCCTCCCACTCCTCTTTCTATTCAGGTTAGAGCCAGTTTGTGCTGTTCTGTGAAGGGAGTAGTACTCAGCATTGTACGAGATCTTCAGTTTCTTGGCAATTTCTCGCATTGAATAGCCTTCATTTCGCAGAACAAGTATAGACTGACGAGTTTCAGAAGAAAGGTCTTTGTTTCTGGCCATTTTGAGCCTGTAATCAAACCCATAAAATACTCATGCTCCAGATACTCAACTAGTCTAAAGAAGGCCAGTTTTACTGCTTCTTTAATCAGAACAACTGTTTTCAGCTGTGCTAGCATAATTGCAAAAGGGTTTTCTAATGATCAATTAGCCTTTTAAAATAATAAACTTGGATTAGCTAACACAACATGCCATTGGAACACAGGAGTGATGGTTGCTGATAATGAGCCTCTGTACGCCTATGTAGATATTCCATTTTTTTTTAAATCTGCTGTTTCCAGCTACAATAGTGATTTACAACATTAACAATGTCTACACTTAATTTCTGATCAATTTTATGTTATTTTAATGGACAACAAAAAAATGTGCATTTCTAGTCATCTTTGAAAAGTAAGTCAGGTAAAGAGCTTTTTTTCTGTAAGGGGCAGTGTTGTATTTTGAGACAGGCTTGAATAAGCTACATAGCCAATAGGCAGAGGGTAGCATCATTTGTATGATTCTCTGTAATAATGCGATGGGAATAATAACACATTTGATTTTGTAAAGTTGTTTTTTTTTCATCAAACATTTTCAGTCACCTCCTTATCTGAAGGACAAGTGGATTAACAGGTTTATGTCAATCTCTACATGTTATTTTTCAAAAGTCTCATGGAATGTAGGCCTACATTGAACACCACACATTGGCTGATACTGTAGGCTGAACGATAGAACAGCTATTTCCATGTTACAATGTAATGGGATGTATTTTCTCCATTGTTTTTTATGGTAGGCCACTCTGATAGGCCTACAATATGATCAACTAGCCTCAGTAGCCTATTGGCCACTGTTAAAACTGTAACTTCAACAGGTACAGCTTCCGTGTTCACAGTAAACGCGCGTTGGAAGTTGCACAGAATTTTCTGTAATCCCTTTGAAGACTAGCCCCTTGGTCTCAAATGACATGGCTGCTGCCGAACGACACATATCAGCCTACTGTCCTCCATTTGAGCTCCACGCCACATGACTGACTTCATTTGCTTTTGTAGGGTAAAACACTGTTATTGCTACTGCAGAACGTGTCTCCTCTCGTCTTTATGATGTAGCCTCGGGTGCTACTGTACTCTCTCTTTTCCCTGCCAACCAGAAGCAGCCTGATGGCTCCCCACAGACTCCACTGGTAGGCTGATCCTTCTGCTGCATGGAGCTACTATACATCCCAACACCGCACAGGTGTTCCAGGAGTTCCTAGGACTTCACAGATGGTTAGCATCACAAATACCATCAGACACATGCACACGCACGCACGCACCAACACACGCACAGACACACACCTACAATTGTAGACCCGTTCTTTATTTTGGCCTTCATGAGCATCCATCCTAGTGAATTGCCCAGCTCCATCAATAAAGCACAGAGAAGTCTTGTTTCTCCCTGGTTCTAACCAATGATTTATATATACACTGGATGACTGATAGAGGGTGCTGTGTTAAAACCACCATGCCCCTATATTTGGCACTCCCCAACCATTGTAAAAAACGATGTTGGAGGCTATAGAAATGCATTTCTTAATGTCATTCGTTTTTGCTACATTTATTCTATTACAGACACCTCAAAGCATATTTAGAAATTATATTGTGTAAACATTTTTATCCTTCAAACATTTAATTTAAATACTTCAGCATTTCATTAATTCCTATGGAGGACTGCTCCTACTGGGAAGTACCAATATGGCCGACCAGTGTCTTCAAAGCCTCTCAAAGGCCAATGCATAGCATCAGCAATCCAGGGTATATATACATCATTGGTTCTAACATGCGTCCTTTTTCCTGATCTTGTCCACATTCAGATTGTGCCCACATTTTTAGACGGGTGTTGACAATCAAAATGCGCATTGTAATCTGATTGTGATCAGTTCATCATGCCCACCTCTGGAGGTAGACAGACGTGCATTGTGTCTCGATATCTTACAAGTGTAGACAGATCTGGACAGATAAACCATTTAAATCCTAATTATTCCACCCTCTAAAATCATTGACAGGTGGCACCATTGACTTAGGGCATCAACTGTTGTCAAAATAAATATTATTTTGAAATAATATCTGTCAAATAACTTGCATATAGGGAGGGACCAGGAAATCTTGTCAAAATGTGGACACAGTGGACAGATAAGAGACACATTTTATGTGTAGATACATGTCTGAAAATGTAGGCACAATCAGAATGTAGACAAGATCAGGACACAGGACACATACTAGAACCAGGTATAAACTAAGATAGAGATATAGAATACAATGACATGATTGTCTGAGTGTGGATTAAAAAAAAGTAATTTGCTCAGTCTTGGGCTGGAGACGTACAGTATCTCTATTGCTTCCCCCACACACACACACAACACACACACACCATTTGTACACAAACTACAGAAGCATGGTACGAGCCTATCGATGTGATAAATTCACATTGTGGGAGTTAATCGTTCGGGGCACATGACAAATCATCTCCAACACCACTTCAATCTATCTGTACTGCATCGTCAGTCCACTACTCATGTAAATTATCTCCATTAACTTCACTCAGGAAATAATGCCTTTCTTTGCTAGAGTGGCTAAAAGTGGCTCTTTGAACCCCCTCACCTGATCACAATAGGTGATGACAGCCTTTCCAAGAGAGTGTTCTGAAATTGCAACCAATAATGTTAATCATTAAAGTCCAAAACAACACTACTGTTCCTCTAGCTGAGATCTAACAGTAATGAATGGTTGGTAAAAGACCAGATTGAGGAGGAGTGGAGAATGTGGTCGCTCCTGCTCCTATTCATCTAATTGGAAAAGAGGAGACAAGGAGTGTAACTGCTGTAGTTCTGGTCAACAGAGCAGAACGTTGGTAAGGATGAAAACCATTATAGCTAAGTCATTGATAATGATCACAACCTCCAAGCTAATGTTGGGTCATTTGAAAATGCACCTGAACATTCCCCCGACACAGCAAGCAAGGGAAATACTCCTCAGTGGCAGCCAGCTGCTAATATTACCAGCATCATACACTTTGTTGTTAGACTTCACAAGTTGTTCTATCTTTATACTCTACAGCGACTTGATCCAGGAAGGGTGTGTATTTTGGGCTGATGTTTAAACAGAGTGACATCCACATGTACATCACACGCATTGTTAAACCAGTAGTTCTCTTTACTGTACATAGTCCGTATGTCACGCCTGCTGTGGATCGGACGTCTATCATTACAGTACGGTACGGTTGACGGTCCTGGCCTCACACGCCCGATGACACTGTTACAGTAATGTCATTTATAGTTGAATCCTGGCCACTGAGAGATGCCAAGTGCAAAGCCCCAACTGAAATGTTGATTTATTATGTTATTAAAGCCATGCAAAAACTCACCCGAAAGTTTTATTTTGAAGTTTATAATGACCATGCAGGTTCAGTTCTGATGACAGTGATGGCAATGTGACAAACTTGTCATCACTGCTGATCAATAAATACAGTGAGCCACTGTCAACATGTCAGTTGTGATTTGAGCTGTGGAGACAAGCATGTACCTTCATTGTAATTGATGATAACATTGTTGCTTCAAAGTTGATGTTTTTACATAACTTGGATCTAAGGTGAGGACCACATGCTTCAGGTAGAACTTGCCATTAGGCACAGATCTAGGATCAGCTTACCATACCCAAATCCTATTTTAGGCGGTAGTTGGGTTAGGACGAAACTAGCCTTAAAGAGCGACTGAACTCATCGATTTTTCCATTAGTTTTTCTGTTGCTCACTGAGAAAAACAAGATTTCGGTCTTGGGGGTGTGGTTCGATGTGTGTTATTGTACCCTGGTAGGTACTGGTGTTTGTCACTCTTGAGACAGCGTAGCAACAAAATAACCACTAGCCTACCACTTCCTCAAAATAGTCAGAATTCATCTAAGATAAATCAATAAATCTATAATTAATTTGGAAAAACATTTCTGAGTAGGTTTTAGTCGCTCAATTTTACATGTAGCTGAGGTGTTTGGTGCAGTATTTCTCAAGTTCAAAAATGTGCATGAAAACAAGCAGTGCACTGCATACAGTCACATTATCGAGTCTGCCCCTGTGCAGGGATGTCAACAAGCTGTCAAACTATGTAAGTAAAGCACAAGCTACACACTTAATCAGAGCCCAAATTCACCAGTGATGGAAGTAGTTTTTTTGGGGTGTCTGTACTTCGCTTTACTATTTATATTTTTGACAACTTTTACTTTAACTTCACCACATTCGTAATGAAAATAATGTACTTTTTACTCCATACATTTTCCCAGACACACAAAAGTACTCGTTACATTTTGAATGCTTAGCAAGACAGGAAAATGGTCCAATTCACGCACTTATCAAGAGAACACCCCTTGTCATCCCTACTGCCTCTGATCTGGAGGACTCGCTAAACACAAAATGCTTTTTTTTGTAAATTATGTCTGCGTGTTGTAGTGTGCCCCTGGCTATCTGTACTTTTTTTTTTTTTAAAGACATTAAAATTGTGCCATCTGGTTTGCTTAATATAAGTAATTTGAAGTGATTTATACTTTTACTTTTGATACTTAAGTATATTTTTGCAATTACATTTAAGTATACTTTTACTCAAGCAGTATTTTACTGGGTGACTTTCACTTTTACTTGAGTCATTCTCAAGTAAAAGTAATTCACTTTTACTTGAGTCAAGCAATCTTTACTTTTACTCAAGTATGACAATTGGATACTTTTTCCACCACTGAAAATCACTAGCTAGCTAGCTAAGTTCCATTTGGGTTTGTCAATTAAGCTAGCTAGCAGTAGCTAGCAGGCACATTGAGCAGGCGAGCAACGCTAGCTAAATTAGCTTATCAAGTCACTGGCGGGTGCGATGTATGTGCTTTGGTGCAATTTTGTTTTTTACAACTGTTTCACAATCTACTACCAGGGTGTGTCTGTCTGGCAGTGTTTCATAGGGAATCATGTTACAAAACAGGTCACTGCAGGACACAAGATGATCATGAATATGTTTTAGAATTTTTTAATACTGACAAATGGCAGTTGGGATACAAATAAGTGTGCATCGTCTCAACTCTCATTTCACCTGACAATTCCTCTTAGGCGTTACAATCCCGTGTTAGTGAGCAAGTTGGCACAATTTAAATCAAAAATCCAAGCCCACGTAAATCAGGACAAACTCAGTAACGCAAATCTCACAAAACAAAATGTTGGAATATACTGACTTTATGACCAAAATTATCCTACTTTTTTGTCAATTTTGGCTCTGGAGTAAACATTTCGGACTAATATCGATGCCACATAGGCTGTTTTCAACAGCCGAAGTTGGTTCTTGCGTTCAATTGCCCTTTAAATCAGTGCATAGGGCACAATTTCCTCTTACTCAGTCTCTTTAGGCTACAATACTCCGATAACGTTCCCATATGGTATCCCTCTCTGCACCAAGCCAATCCTGCCAGTGGAGATAGACGTTTGCAAGGATATCAATGTTGGGGATAAATCAGAACAAATCCAGAATCCTAATGGTCTTCTCGACTCAATCATGGGCAGATAAAACTGCAATAAAAAAGCCATCATGGGCCCATTTATCCCATTCCCAGGCAGAAAGCGGCTCTGGCTCCCCATAGCGCTGGCTCCAACCCATCTCTGGCCCCTTTCACGGATCACAGCTAGAGATGCTGGGTATGGATCATAGAAATATATGGAGGACTTTCTATCAAGGACTGGGGCTATATGGGCTATATGGGCTATATGCTATCCTCTTGATATATTGGAGGGAGGGTTTAATGTTATTTTGCATCATTAATAAATGTTTTATTAAAGATTAACCTGTGCTTCTGAACTACAGATGGACAATGGGCCCTTAACAATGACATATTGTAGGGCAGGCTACAAATCACTGTATCTAAGCTTAGTGATAAGAGTGAGAGCTACTGTATGATGAGAGCCCAGCCCTATCAAAATATACAGAGCTTATAGAAAACGAAACCAAAACCAATTTCAAACAAATGCAGAACACTATTATTCATCACAGCAGTTTTGCCATCCAAAGCAATTTACTAGAATTCAATTGTGAAGACAATTGAATTATGAACCAATAAAGGTCATCATACTGTTCAGTGATGAGTAAGGCAATGTCTATCCAGCCTCTTCGTAGGTAGGGTGGGAACACGCCAGCTTGTCCTGAGTACATGAACTACCTTCCCCAGTGCACATGAAGCACAAACACGCACAGGCACACGCACACGCACTAACACACAACATCTGGCCCCATCTAGAATGCATTAACCCTCCTTACACCCATCAGGCAATGGAGTGTATAACTGAGAACTTTCTACGCTTCTGTGCAGAAGGGAGGCATTTCAGAAGTCATTTGTGGGTTATCTGAGAAAGCTAATAGTGAGGTCCCTAAGGTACAACGTGATCAGCAAGTGGTCATTTCATGCCGGGCATCAATCAGTCAACAGAGGCCCAAAATGATGTCCCACTCATTTCAGCCATGTGGCAGACATCTGGTGTTATTGACTCTCACTGGATAACTCACTGCTGTGACTGTACACTGTAAGTAAAGTGGACAAGACAAGGTAATCAATATTATTTTTTGACTCACTGATGTAGTTTTCCCTCCAAGTGCCTCTGTTCTCTTTGTGGGAGGCTGGGGGAAAAGTGAGGAGCTTTTTTTGTGAAACACTTTCCAATGCATAAGCATTATTTCAGGGATAATGCAAAGGAGAAGCATTGATTGAGAGTTTATTTGACATAGCCATCATTTTAGTAATTTGAAGACAAATTATTATGGCAGGTTAATTACCTAAGTAAACCACATCGTGAAGTAATATCTCCCTGTAAGGTAGATCTGGCCATGCTTTCCCAGCGGGGGGGGGGGGGGGGGGGGGGGGGGGGTTGGAGCGAGAGAGAGAGAGAGAGAGAGAGAGAGAGAGAGAGAGAGAGTGTGCCCTCATATCATCAGGGAGCACAGACAGTAATGAGAGCACTGTTTCCATACATCTTCCGCCTGCACACTCACACGACCTTGACGTCACCAGAGGATTTAGCCTTCATCAGCATAAACACACTGCCAAAAATGATGTCATGCATACTGATGAGGACGAGTCAACAGCTTTAGCATTGCACTTGGGCCCTCATTAGAATGCCCTGCGGTGATTGGTCCTCACAGTGACCTCTCTCAGCTGTGTCATCCCAGCCCCTCCCACCCCATGGGTTAGTTTGGCAGAGAATCAAATGCAGCAATACCTAGTCCCTGTCAATAGGGATCAGGCTTATTGCTAGGCAGGGTGAGGTGCTGCTAGGTACTAGCCAATACAGACGATTACTCAGTGTTCTGCTTTATCTAAAATTACAATTGATCAAATGCTTCGAATGGATGACATTTCGGAGATAATCCACAGAAAATGTATTTGTGGTGTGAAAAAAAGTAATACAAAAATGACTGTCAATGATGTACAATTAATTATTATCAACAAATCTCCTGCTCTGAGAAAAAAGTATAATTTAATGGAAAAGCCCCTCTCCTTGAATCAATATATTTTCCCCTCCGCCATCCTAGTTTTTTTCACACACTCTTCTGGACTCTTCTGGACTCCTATTATTTTCCTAAATCTCAAAGCTTTTCCATTGACAGAATAGCATGCAGAGACAGCCATGATAAATTATAATAAATTCACAGAACATAGCCACAGCCCATTTGCCTGCTGGCCAGTTTATCCTGAAATGTAATTGATCAATTCAACAATTTCATAGGAGTGAATAGAAAGCCATATATTTAGTGAATTCATATTTAGATAAGAAACTACTGTGATAAATTGAAAAATCACATTCTCTGTTGCCCTCGAGATAACAAATGAATTGAAATAGTCGGGATATTGTGTGACTGAGTGGTTTCAGAGGAATTGGTTATCAAGGGCAAGCCAAGGTAATGACAGATTTCTCTCTGACGCTTACCAGACATTAAGCAGCTATAGCGCCTCCCTTCTAAAACCTTGTAGACTTTTGTATCCCTTCCACCAGGCTACGCATGGTTCTTCTAGCCAGATTCCTCTCCTCTCAAAGTGCCCCCCCGCCCCACATTGATCAACCCTTACTTGTCTTTGGATAAGCTGCTTATCAAATTCACCCTACGAAGGTCATCAATGGCCTTTAATTAATACCCTGGACTGAAATTATATCTACAGTATAGGTGGAGGGTATGAACTGGGTAACTGGGTAAAAGCGTGGTGCTAGGAGATAGTGTTCATATTGAAGTTATTCACTAGATCTCGGGGCACAGTAGGGAACTAACCTATTTCCCTGCCTGCCCTACTGGAAATTAAACTCTTTCCTTGATCTCTCAATTTAGCGTGGTTCACAAAAACAAAAAAAGAACATTTAAAATGAATCTGGTCTTATCAGTCTATCATGACTTTGGTTCAAAATGTTAATAAATAAGTCCCATCACATCAATGTCGGTGAAGATATGGAGCATTGGTTAGGTTTTAATAAGACAGTAAGAGAGAGAGAGAGAGAGAGACGGGACATAATATTTTATTCATGTTGGGGCAGGTGGTGCAGTATACAGATTTAGAAAGGCCCCTGGCAACAGGGAGGGAGGGAAAGAGCCTCCTTATGCTTCCCCCGACCCACAACTTTAACATTTTCCTTTTAGAACACACTTTTAGAACACACTTTTAGAACACACTTTTAGAACACACTTTTAGTGTAAAGGGAGACTTTCAGGATGAGAGAAAAGGGGAGGCAGAGATCTCTATCTTACTTCAAAACTTTAACATCAACTACCTTATGGTAAGAACAATCTCAAGGAAGTGGAACACTGTAAGTGTGTGGGACATAATCACTAGTGTGACTCCCAACAGGTTCCAATGAGGAATCCACGAGGAGACACAAAATAATATTGCTAGTACTGAGGATACTAGTGAATACTGTGTCATTTGTTTTTGATATCTTCCCCCTCCTTGCATAGAACCTGTACAACATTGATGTGAGACCTTTAGAAAGGCCGGAGAGTCTGGGAGTGAGGTAGTCAAAGGCCATCTTCACTATTCACTATACGCTCCCATCGATAAAGGTTCATGTCCCACAGCTACATAAAACAGAGCTGACAGTAAACACAGCCTACAATGTCATTTACTTACAATGTTGTTTACCCCTGAGATTGCTGTGGTGTATCGCTGTCTCGTTCGGAATGCCTGGGTGTTCTCTTTATCTTTGTAAACAGAAGGGATCTGTGGGATGCTGCTGAAAGGGAGATTTTAGGACTACCCCTCAGAATACTATCACAGCTTTGAGGCACGAGCATCTGCTAGCACCCGATGGTGCACGGATGCCTGGATAAGCCTAAACACTGCAGAACAATGTGTCTGTTTCTGCATGAAGAGAGGTCATCATATTCAAAGTTGAAAAACTGTTGACTAAAGTGCCACAGGAAACTATAATTGATCAGTACAATGGCAGCATAACAACATATGAAAATACAAAATACAAAAATAACCCTTTCTTTACATAAAACGGTATACACCATTACATAAAACGGTATACACCATCACATAAAACGGTATACACCATTACATAAAACGGTATACACCATTACATAAAACGGTATACACCATTACATAAAACGGTATACACCATTACATAAAACGGTATACACCATCACATAAAACGGTATACACCATTACATAAAACGGTATACACCATTACATAAAACGGTATACACCATTACATAAAACGGTATACACCATTACATAAAACGGTATACACCATTACATAAAACGGTATACACCATCACATAAAACGGTATACACCATTACATAAAACGGTATACACCATTACATAAAACGGTATACACCATTACATAAAACGGTATACACCAAATACCTTCCTAGATTGTATTACCTATGAAATGATCGGATTTCCTAAATTTTTCTGCTGATAAATCTGGTCTTTGCTTGTGTTGTTATTTAGGTCTGATGAGATAAGAGACCTGTCTGTCCACAACCACCATTGAAATGTGACTGGGCAGGCAGGCATGCGTCTGTCTGGGCCAGATGATGCGTACAGGTGGCAGCAGGTTAGAATGGCTAATGCACCTTGTAATAGGCCAAATATATATATGGGGCTTTTAGCCATCCTGCCCTGTTTGATCCATCTAAAAATAGACAGGCAGCTGGATAAGGAGGGGGGGATGACTTTTGATTTATGCCAGGAACTCACTTGCTCAAGGATGAACATCCTGCCAGATTTCATGGTTTGGAAGCAAAAATAATTTCATGCTTTGTGAGCCGGGGAATGAATTAAACCTCATTCATGGGTTAGCGGAGAGCGGGGTGAGTCAAACTTGATTAATATCAGGACAGCAGGGAAAGGTCATTTGTAACCAATTCTGCTGACATAGAAGGTCGAACTCTGGGAAAACCGGACATTAGAAGAAGACCAAGCTCAATTAGATCCATTGGTGCAGTGGGTTGTAAACAGTGTTAATGACCCTCTAGCCAGACTGGAAAATTGAAATGTTTAGCTGGTTGAGTTGGAATGATTCTAGGTTGAAATCAGGGGACATAGTTAGGGTCAGAGGTCAAGGAACTAGTGATCTCATCTTGACCTCCATCTAAAATCAAAGATAACGAGTCGTATACACAGATTTGCAAATGTTATCGATTTGCAGATGTTATCGAAATTAATAAATATCAGAACAAGCAATGTCAGAGTCCGGAATATAAACACTGCTGAGTGTACAAAACATTAGGAACAATTTGTCGGGCATGGACTCAAGGTGTCGAAAGCGTTCCACAGGGATGCTGTTCCCTCTTAACTCCATTGCTTCCCTCAAGTTGTCTGGATGTACTTTGGGTGGTGGACCATTCTTGATGGAAAAGATGGAAAACGGAACAGATGGAAAACGGTTGAGCGTAAAAAAAAAACTGCAAAGTTGCAGTTCTTGACACAAACCGGTGCACCTGGCACCTACTACCTTTCCAACAATTGTAGACCTCCACAAGTCTGGTTCATTGGCCTCCCGGGTGGCGCAGTGGTTAAGGGCGCTGTACTGCAGCGCCAGCTGTGCCATCAGAGACTCTGTGTTCGTGTCCAGGCTCTGTCGTAACCAGCCGCGACCGGGAGGTCCATAGGGCGACGCACAATTGGCCTAGCGTCGTCCGGGATAGGGAGGGCTTGGTCGGTAGGGATGTCCTTGTCACATCGCGCACCAGCGACTCCTGTGGCGGGCCGGGTGCAGTGCGCGCTAACCAAGGTTGCCAGGTGCACGGTGTTTCCTCCAACACTTTGGTGCGGCTGGCTTCCGGGTTGGATGCGCGCTGTGTTAAGAAGCAATGCGGCTTGGTTGGGTTGTGTATCGGAGGACGCATGACTTTCAAGCTTCGTCTCTCCCGAGCCCGTACGGGAGTTGTAGCGATTAGACAAGGTAGTAGCCACTAACAATTGGACACCACGAAATTGGGGAGAAAAAGGGGTAAAAAAAAAAAAGTCTGGTTCATCCTTGGGAGCAATTTCCAAATGCCTGAAGGTACCACATTCATCTGTACAAACAATAGTATGCAAGTATAAACACCATGGGACCACACAGCTGTCATACCGCTCAGGAAGGAGATGCATTCTGTCTCCTAGAGATGAACGTACTTTGTTGCGAAAAGTGAAAATCAATCCCAGAACAACAGCAGATGCTGGAGGAAACAGGTACAAAAGTATCTATATCCACAGTAAAATGAGTCCTATATCGACATACCGTAACCTGAAAGGCCACTCAGCAAGGAAGAAGAAACTGCTCCAAGACCGCCATAAAAAAAGCCAGACTATGGTTTGCAACTTCGCATGGGGACAAAGGTCGTACTTTTTGGAGTATGTCCTCTGGTCTGATGAAAACAAAAATATAACTGTTTGGCCATAATGACCATCGTTATGTTCGGAGGAAAAAGGGGGATGCTTGCAAGCCGAAGAACACCATCCCAACCGGGGTGGCAGCATCATGTTGTGGGGGTGTTTTGCGGCAGGAAGGACTAGTGCACTTCACAAAGTAGATGGCATCATGAGGTAGGAAAATTATGTGGATATATTGAAGCAACATCTCAAGACATCAGTCCGAAAATTAAAGCTTGGTCTTCCAAATGGACAATGACCCCAAGCATACTTCCAAAGTTGTGGCAAAATGGCTTCAGGCCAAAATTCACCCAACTTTTTGTGGGAAGCTTGTGGAAGACTACCCAAAACATTTTGACCCAAGTTAAACAATATAAAAGCAATGTTACCAAATACTAATTGAGTGAATGTAAACTTCCCACTGGGAATGTGATGAAAGAAATAAAAGCTGAAATGAATCATTCTCTCTACTGTTATGCTGACATTTCACATTCTTAAAATAAAGTGGTGATCCGCTTACTAGGATTAAATGTCAAGAATTGTTGAAAACTGAGTTTACATGTATTTGGCTAAGGTGTATGTAAACTTCTGACTTCAATTATATATATTTGTTTACTTTGAAGAATCTCAAATATAATATTTATTTTGATTTGTTTGACACCTTTTTGGCTACTATATGATTCCATATTTGTTTTTTCATATTTTTGATGTCTTCACTATTATTCTACAACGTAGAAAATAGTCAAATAAAGAAAAACCCTTGAATGAGTAGGTGTGTCCAGACTTTTGACTGGTACTATATATTCACAGTATAAGGGTGTGTTTAGACAGTATGCACAGTATATGAATAGAAAAGTATGTACAGCAGTGGAGGATCCTCAGAGGAGGAAGGGGAGGACCATCCTCAGTGATTTTTGAAAAAATCTAAAATGTTAAATACTTTAAAAGTGATCCCTTTGTAAATAATACTATATGAAATATATTCATGTCACCAAATAATTTATTAAAACACACTGTCTTGCAATTAAGGTTTGCACTAGCTTCAACATCACTCTGTAGTGTAGCACCGAAGGACAGATAGCTTCCATCCTCCTCTGGGTACATTGCCTAGAAGGCTCATGGTTCTCACCCCCTTCCATAGACTTGAACAATAATTATGACAACTTCTGGAGAATGTCCTCCAACCTATCAGAGCTCTTGCGGCATGAACTAACATGTTGTCCGCCCAATCAAAGGATCAGAAAATGAATATAGAACTGAAAGCATAAGTGCTATGCTAGCTAGCACTGCAAGTTACAGCTAGCTAGCACTGTAACATAAAATGTGGTGTGCAGTTGTCTCAAAGAGAGAGAAAGACAATAGTTGAACAGTTTTAAACAAATTCATTTCATCCAAAATGAAGGAGAAGCAAGAGAGCTATAGAGAGAGAGGGATTTTTTCATGTTGATTCACATTCAGTTTCACTTACTTAACTAGCATATGCTGCTATCTAGTTTAGCCTTCTGAAACACTCTGCTCAAACTGAGGGATGCGGGTGTAAATGCTAAACTTCTTACTGACTGTACACTGTAACATTACTGTATGATTGTAGCGGCTTTATTAACATGTTAGTTCTATTAGCTACGTTGACTATGATGTTACTTTAGCTAATACGGTGACAACTATGTAGGTTGTGTGTAGCGGTTATGATATGGTTTGGCTTGGAAAGGTTTTTTAACCTGGTCACATACAGCTGATGCACAAGTCCAAAAGCGAAGGGAAAAGGTGAGAGGAGGAGAGCGCATAGATGTGAGAATGAATACAACATGGCTGCTATGAAAGTGATTTGTGTTTACGCGTGATCAGGGATGTATTCCTTCTGCCGATTCTGTTGAAAAACTTCTTAAAAGGAACCAAAAAAGGAACCAAATGAAACGTGGATAAACATACCTGAATTTGTACAATAGAAACTCTAATTTGCCACTGTTGGACTAATGATTACACACTAGATCAGCTAGATTCAGGCAAGAGTGTGCAAGGCGGTATTGAATGTGTCAATGTCTGTCACCTTGATTACTCAAATTTCTCTTGACACTTCGCACCTACATTGTAAACTTTTGTTCATAGGCTATTTTGTAGCAACCTCATGATGGGTATTTGGAAAATGTGAGTATCATGTAGTAGCCTAAACCTATCGCTGTTACATTGAACTGGATGAATGGAATATTAATGACAGTCATCTAATATCCTGTAATATAAAAAAGGCCTTGCTCATAAAGAAAAATCATCCTCCCTCATCTTAAACGGTACTGACCGCCACTATTGTACAGCAGTACTTATGTAGAATGAGCCTTGTTTAGAATACAGTATATACATATAAAGACAGCATAAAGACAGTATAAAAACATGATGTAAACATGACTATATACACAGGGCAGCAGTCTCTAAGGTGCAGGTAGTGTACCAGGTGGTAGTAGCTTATTAACTGTGACTAATGTTCAAATCACATGCTCCAAATACAATAGGTGTAGATCTTACAGTAAAATGCTTACTTACAAGTAAGCAAATAGTCATTTGATTAGAAGTTCAGGAGTCTTATTGCTTCGGGGTAGAAGCTGTTTAGAAGCCTCTTGGACCTAGACTTGGCGCTCCGGTACCACTTGCCATGCGGTAGCAAAGAGGGCAGAGTACTGGGTGGAGGCCGGCTAGTGATTACTGTTTAACAGTCTGATGGCCTGGTGATTAAAGCTGTTCATCAGTCCAGCGTGTGTGCACCTGTACTGTCTCTAGCCCCTTTGCTCGGTATGGGGATCTTGGCCAGGTCCCAATTGTAAATGAGAACTTGTTCTCAACTTGCCTACCTGGTTAAATAAAGGTGGAAAAAAATGTGTCATGTTGATAGTTAGTAGTTGATAATTAGTTTCATCACTCACCTCTCTACATATCAAAGCATCGCAGGGTGTAGAAAAAATATGCTGTCATCACCCATGAGCCTTTGTTACATGAGAGTAGACTACAACCTGAAAAAAATACCTTAAGTTCTTAGGAATTTGGGCTGAAAAGAATTCAAAGGCTGTGACTGAATACAAAGGCTGTGACTGAATACAAAGGCTGTGACTGAATACAAAGCCTGTGACTGAATACAAAGCCTGTGACTGAATACAAAGGCTGTGACTGAATACAAAGGCTGTGACTGAATACAAAGCCTGTGACTGAATACAAAGGCTGTGACTGAATACAAAGGCTGTGACTGAATACAAAGGCTGTGACTGAATACAAAGGCTGTGACTGAATACAAAGGCTGTGACTGAATACAAAGCCTGTGACTGAATACAAAGGCTGTGTGATCCTTGAGTTTTGCTTTGCTGCTTTGAGACGTCGTCCAGACTATGTCCTTTGAAGACGTCTACTGGGGGCAGTTGGATGAGTATTTTTTTCTCAGTTTAAGACATCTAGGTTATACATTAATAGACACTGTCCCTCTGTTTGGATTCTCAACAGGCTGCATGATTCATAATCACAATCTCTAAACGGCGCTAAATGTTCACTCCGACCCAAAATAGTCAAGTCACCCAAGGTGACTTCTTCTCATGCCTAAAAAAGGAGGGCTACTCAGAGAGGGCTGAAATAGTTCAACTTTGGTGTGTCACAGATTTGTCCACCTTGTTATCTTCTAATGGGAAGCTTAATTGGTCCCACCTGTTTGTCCTCTGCCTGATCTCCTCCTCAGAACACTGCATAGCCATAGATATATTATTCTCTCACCAAACAACTATTAGCCCATTAGTTAGCCTGATTAGCTAGTCTATTTCTCAAAGCAGCATGTAAAACCATTCCAAACGGACTAGCCAGATGGTTTACTGTGGCTATGACCAGGTTACCTTCATCATGAGGTAAGAACACTCCTGTAACCACTACCTTTCTAACTACACTGCTCCCTCTACTATAAGTGTGAATTGTTTGTATTTATAGTTTAGCATCCATTAGAACAGCACATGGTACAGTTAGCTGACTGTAGATTCAGCTAAGATGGGAAAGAGTGAAGTAGCAACATAGTATTAGCTCTCTGGAAATGTGGTGTATAAAGAGAAATCCTTAAGTGCTGTCAGAGGCCCAAGGCGGGCACCCATCCAGCCAGCACTCTCTCCCTACACAGCAATCAATTCACACATTTGACATTTATGGCCACATGAACCTTCCCCATTTAAAACCGTCTTAAATAGCATAACCATGCTTTCAGAAACAGCAGCGACCAATTCATGCACTTTAAAAAAATATATATATATAGCTTTTGTCTCTCTGTTTCAGGACCATTTAGGAAGTGAAATATTTTTCTCTCCTCAGTCTCAGAGCTAATTTAAGGCAACCTTTTGTTCTCTCTGGGAGGTGCCTCCTTCCCCTTCCTACATTCCTCCCTACCCCTCTATCTCCCCTCCTTTCCCCCTCTCTCCCCTCCTCCCCCTCTCCCCTTCTCTATCCCCTCCTCCCCCTCTCCCCATCTCTACTATCCCTTCCTCTCTCCCCTTCTCCCTTTCTCCCATTCTCTCCCCCCCTCTCCCCTCCTCTGCCCCTCTCTCCATTCCTCTCTCCCTTCTCTCACCCCCAGGTCCTTAGGTGAACTTCAGGAAACAGCAGAGGGAACACCCCCCTATCCACATCGATGGAACAGTAGTGGAGAGGGTAGCAAGTTTTAAGTTCCTCGGCATACACATCACAGACAAACTGAATTGGTCCACTCACACAGACAGCATTGTGAAGAAGGCGCAGCAGCGCCTCTTCAACCTCAGGAGGCTGAAGAAATTTGGCTTGTCACCAAAAGCACTCACAAACTTCTACAGATGCACAATCGAGAGCATCCTGGCGGGCTGTATCACCGCCTGGTACGGCAACTGCTCCGCCCTCAACCGTAAGGCTCTCCAGAGGGTGGTGAGGTCTGCACAACGCATCACCGGGGGCAAACTACCTGCCCTCCAGGACACCTACACCACCCGATGTCACAGGAAGGCCATAAAGATCATCAAGGACATCAACCACCCGAGCCACTGCCTGTTCACCCCGCTATCATCCAGAAGGCGAGGTCAGTACAGGTGCATCAAAGCTGGGACCGAGAGACTGAAAAACAGCTTCTATCTCAAGGCCATCAGACTGTTAAACAGCCACCACTAACATTGAGTGGCTGCTGCCAACACACTGACACTGACTCAACTCCAGCCACTTTAATAATGGGAATTGATGGGAAATGATGTAAATATATCACTAGCCACTTTAAACAATGCTACCTTATATAATGTTACTTACCCTACATTATTCATCTCATATGCATACGTATATACTGTACTCTATATCATCGACTGTATCCTTATGTAATACATGTATCACTAGCCACTTTAAACTATGCCACTTTGTTTACATACTCATCTCATTTGTACATACTGTACTCGATACCATCTACTGTATCTTGCCTATGCTGCTCTGTACCATCACTCATTCATATATCCTTATGTACATATTCTTTATCCCCTTACACTGTGTACAAGACAGTAGTTTTGGAATTGTTAGTTAGATTACTTGTTGGTTATTACTGCATTGTCGGAACTAGAAGCACAAGCATTTCGCTACACTCACATTAACATCTGCTAACCATGTGTATGTGACAAATAAAATTTGATTTGATTTGATTTGATTTGAAATAATGGGCAGGATCGTTCCCACCCCAAATTTGTCAGTAGTTTACCCAAAATAAAGGAAGCGATAGCAATTAATTAGATTAATCAAAAATGCAAATTAATCATCATAATCCATTTTGACATGACCTCCTTTTTTTGTCTCACATCACCAACACAATTAAAACAGAAGTAGAAGGATTATCAGACAGCAAAGCCACATGAGCAACTTCCTACATGAGGGAGCTAACATTAACTCCACAATGCCTCCCTGTCAATTATTCATAAGAAAGAAACAAGCAATGCAACTCACTTTGTTGTGTACTGCTGTCTCCCTGGAAAGGTTCTCTATCTGGGAAACTGATCTAATATTGTAAAACTATGCACAGCACAAAAGCACATTGATTCAATCAGCATGATCGGTTCTGATTTAATTATTCCCAACAACTTTTGGTGTAAGCAAACTTGTATGGAAATTATGCTATGGCTGTGCATTAGTGTTTCTTCTGTGAGGGATGTAACTTGATTGTGACACTGTGTCTGTGTGGGAGCACAGCCGTACCTGTTCCAAGGTGAAGGATGTACAGATGTAGGATCTTAATTTGAACACCCTGTAGCATGAGAACTTTCCTGCAATGCAGGAGAATTCAAAATTGTTGTGTATTTGTGACCAGTTTCAGGAAGCTAGGCATATGTCGCAAATCACTACTTCACAGGTGAAGCATTTGAATGTAATTTTTATATATATTTTTTTTTTGCGTTTTTGGCAGAAATGCCTTCTGGAACGTGTGAACTTTCATGTGCCTTAATAACAAACTTGTATGCCATCTGTAAATACAAATACAATTGTTAAATTACGAGCCTAGTTGGTTTCGCCATGGAAAAAGACAGGATTCTTCCTTCCTATCCATGATTGGCTGAGATAATGGATGGGCAGGATCACTCGAGAGATGAGTTCGGATTGGTCTGCCATGTAGCACGCATCTGTCTATAACATGAGCTACTCAGTATGTGTAGATAATCCTTGCTACCAAGGCTTTTTTGAAAGATATAACGTTAGCTATGGAAAACTGTAAATGTGTTGCTACTCAATAACATTGCTGCCCTGAATTTAGCAGGTGCTATCGACAAATATTTAGTGGGAAAAGGTTGTGATAGACTACTTTCTGCACATGGTGTGAACCAGAGTGACTTAATTAAATGGGCCAAACAAGCTGTAGCTACAAACAAAACGGAAAAGACACAGGATGTCTTTCACCGTGAAGCACTCACCCATGTAAGAGCCTAGCTACATTTTCAAATATTATAAGTTTCTAATTTTTTCAGAATGTTGTTTTAATTGCAAGTTAACGAGTACTGTTAGCTAGCTAGTGAACATTAGCTTGCTGGCTCGCTAGCTAACGTTAGGTGTATGATCTGTAGAGTAATATTATTCAAATCTCAGAGCCATTTGTATTGCTAGTTATAGCCTAATGTTAGCTAGCTAACATTGAACCTAGTTTGTTAGTTTTAGCTACCTGCAGATTCATACTGCAGCATTTCATGCATGGTGGCTAGCTATGACAATCCGTTTGTACTGTATGGGTTGAGATGATGGTTCATTGTTTAGCTAGCTAGCTACATGTCTAAACCAAAGACTCCACTTCACCAGATGATTACATGACCCATCAAGTTAGCCAGGTGTGTCTGGGGGTGATTACGGACATATATTGTATTAGCTAGATGTGGATGGTGGATGGTTAAAGCATTTCTTTCACATGACCCATCAATTTAGACAAGTGTGTCTGGATAAGCATCATCTAATAATTATTAAATATTTATACAACATTTTTATCTGGGGATACAAGTTTGTCAACTTTCAAAGCAGAATTACTTCCCCATTGTTCATCAACTGCAGTGCATGATATACAATGTTGAGTCGCTACTTTTATCCAACAGAAAAAAAATCACAATTTAAAATGTTGCAACATGACCCCGAATCGAGGTGGTCGGTCAAATTTGAGGTTTAAAAAGGCTTCTGAAGTTTGTAATTTACACTTTAAAATTTCCGAATTTATTTCCCCTTACAAAAATGTATCAACCCCTACAAACATTTCCATGAATTATCATATTTCCTGTTGCTAGAGGATGATTTTTCTGATGTAGCAAACTGTCTCAAATGAAGATCCTACATTTGAGTGGCAGAACACGAGCTGATTGTTAGGCCTACGCAGCTCTTCTAACTTCCTGAAATCTCTCTGGAAATTATGGTTTGTGAAAAGCCTCCCACATCCTGTGTTTCAATTAACATGTTATTTGCCAATCAGCATGGCCATGACTATGAGCTGGGAGGCGAGTTGGGAGCAGCCATTATGCTCCTGAGGAGAGTGGATCAGCTAAGGCACCGCTTAGGTGTACGCTAAGTAGTTTAGAATCTGCAGAGAGGCGCTTCCTGCTGATCAGGTCAGGAGCAATGTTTTTCCTGTCTCTTATTTCTAAGTTCTTCTACAGGGATTTCATCAACCCAGACGGAGGGATAAAAACAAGGAGGAGGAGAGAATCCCTACTGCTGTGATGGAGGGAATAAAAGAGGGGTGTCTGGAAAAAGAGAGGGAGAAAACTGTCATTGGGGGGACCAGATAAAGGCTTGCCAAGAGGAGTCCTTGAAGATTCTATTGTCTTTCATGGTAGCTGTCCATGGTTCTGAAACAACTAAATAAACCTACCTCACCAAAGAAACCACACTATTTACTCTCCAAAGAAACCACACTATCTATTTATATCAAACAGAATTCAAGCTAGAGTCTGGAATATTGTAACATTATCCTATAAAAAGGGAAGCATCTGTGGTTTGATTGGAGCTATCCATTGCATGTCTCTGAGTTTTTTTTAATTTTTAAATCATGTAGTAGAAATGAAAGACTTCAATGACAGCGTTCAGGCATCCATTCACACGTTATCAATGCCTATGGTGACAGGATATGTTCTGGGGTTGCAATCAATCCTGTCATAGTTCAGTTTGTTTGATTTCTTTTCTGTTCCACCCATTTCAATATCAGGTTGTGAAATATGCTTCTTGAATTATGCAGCCTCGGCAGTCAGATCATTTGCATTTAGGCAGCATCTCAGCTGAAACTAAAATTAGCCATAGCAAAGAGGCCTGGAAAGCTAGCAGCTAATTGCATCACTGCTGCAAGAAGGAGTGATGATGCTGCTGCAGAGAGAGAGAGAGAGAGTGTGGGGGGGGGGGGGGGGGTAAGAGGAAGAGAGCGAGAGAGAGAGAGAGGGGAGATGGAGGGAGATGGAGGGAGAGAGAGAACGAGAGTGGGGAGAGAGAGAGAGAGAGGGGGGGGGGAGAGAGAAAGTATTTTCCCAGCTTCTCTGTGTGATTCATGTAAATTAATTAGATGTTTTGTCACAGGAAACCTTCTCCTCCTTCCAGAGTCAGTCAGGTGATCAGTTAGCACCAAGTCTCTCAACCGTGAGGCGGATCAACGGATCAGCTAACTTCGATTATTATCACCGGTTCTCTCCTGCAAAGACCAGAGTAGAGATCTAATTATTTCCATGAATGTAACGTGTCAAGTCATGACCATGTCTGCCACACC
Organism: Oncorhynchus mykiss; assembly: GCF_057628025.1. Lineage (NCBI taxonomy): Eukaryota > Metazoa > Chordata > Actinopteri > Salmoniformes > Salmonidae > Oncorhynchus > Oncorhynchus mykiss. The sequence goes on along the minus strand of NC_143025.1, from coordinate 70,210,179 downwards.
ACCACCTCGGGACTGGAGGTCCTGACGACAAAAGATCACGAGACTTGACTAGAATCACGAGATAGGCCTTAGGCGTGATGTACTTTAGGGAATCTTAATGCCAATTTAAATTGCCCTGGGATATTTGAATGGACATCAATAGAATGGTGTGTGTGTGTGTGTGCGCGTGCGTCTGGACCTCTGCCGTCTGCCTTGAGTTATTTTCCCCCCTTGTCCAGTAAAGACTTTATTTTTATAACTGCCTACATGTCAATGTGTCAAGGAACAGCAACCTTGGGGAAAGTAGGCAATCTTAGTGGGTATTGTCCTTTCGCTCCCTGCAGGCACTTTCCACATCTGCCTGGTGCCCTTAGGGTCAGAGACTAAGACTCACTCTCACCATCTATTTTAGAAAAATCAGGTTGGATTTTTTTCCACACACATGTCTGCAGTACTGTAAATTGAGCAAGTTATGGGGTTTGGAAATGGGAGTAAAATGACTTTATAATAACTATTGATGCGCCTATAATTCAAAATACCTATTGTGATGTTTGATACTATATTGAGTTCCCCAAGAATCTTCCACAATGTAGCACTGATAGAACCAGTTTGTCGCGGTTGAATGCAGGTAATAAAACCAACAGAATCCACATGTTTTGATTGGCCTGCCATCCTTATCCCTCGAACAAAACAGCGACCAATTTAAAGTGCTGTCTTGCTGTTTGACTGCTTGTCATGGATGTTATTTTCCATCACTTTTTTTTAATTAGATCCAAATTGGAACCAAATCATCAAATAGTGTATGACTGGCAGCTAAGTCCGTGTACTGTCACTAGTCTTCTTGAATACAAACCTGCACTTTGTTTGTCTAAATATAGACTCTGATGTGTTGTAGCGGATCACAATGTGAAGATGATTATTTTCAGAAAGAGAATTCTGTACTGCCTAAGATGTGTAATGGAAGACAGGTGACAACTAACGGATATACTGTAGAATTTACCAATAGTGCCTGGCACAAGTACAGTAACAATTGAACGGTGTCCATCTATAAGGGACTAAGCAAACCTGCAAACTCTCCTCTTATTCATAATCATTACTCTCCTTTGATAGATGTCCACCAGAATCAGAGACATTGCGTTAAGCCATTTTCCCCCAAGACAATGACTCTCCCCCTGTCTGACATAAAACATTGAGGAGATGGATTTGGGTAATGGCCCAGCAACAGCCTGGTTGTCAAGCTGCTTCACACCACTGAGAGCAGGGAATACCCCAACCAGGCACCAGGCCTGGACCAGAACCACGGGGCTGTACCTCCCTGGGCTTGCTCAACACCACATCACACCTCAATGGTGGATGACCAGGGGTCAAAGTTGAAGGCAGAGGAACACGTAAGACTGATGATTGATGATTTCCATGGCCTCATAGCAGGGCTGGAGCCCTACTCAGGAAGGTGACAGAGTGTGGAGAGACTTCAGAAGAGAGTGTCGACTAAAAGGCCAGGAGTTCATCGGTTTCTTGGCAAATGCTAGTCGGTCTAGCTCTAGAACTGTCAGTATATAATGTATAGTAGTAGACCCAGAGATGGACATCGAAGAGGCAAACAGTGTATTTTGTACATGTAGAACGTACATATTCTGGTATATATGATGATGTTTTCTTATTAAGTCAAGAGCATGAAAGCTGCCACGTTCATAAAGACATTGTCCTGATGGATGATAAAATATCCAACGTTGTCCTTTTATGAAACATCAGTCTGCCATGTGAGGTTAAATGAATTCCTTCATGTCTCGGGGCTATCTACTGAGGTGTGTTCCATCACCTCATTGCTCTTCTTTATGTTTTAAGCTAGCCCAGCATTCTTCAGTGTGTGTGTGTTTGTGTTTGTATTTGACATATGTATTTCTCTGTGAATGTGCGTGCCTGCATGCTTGTGTGTCTATTATTGAGTTCTCTCTCTATATGCTCTCTATGAACTCTGCCCAGGAGATGTTTTGCAGTCAGTCCTTATTCTGGGGGAGAATGAGTGCAATTACAGGATCTGTCCATCAGTTGGCCTGCCCATTTTCTGGGGCCTGTGTTGTTGCAGCCAATCACAGTGACAGTCAGAGTGGATTTGTCTATCCCAAGTTGGCGTGATTGATCAACCGGCTTGTGACCAGACCATCTTCCAGCCTGTGTGTGTGTGTGTGTGTGTGTGTGTGCATGCGTGTGTATTGACAGCGAGGGTCACCGCCAAAGCTACAATAAGTTTCTCTAGCACCAAAGGGCTGTTTCTCTCCATTGAACTGTGAAGTGCAGCAATTTATTTTTACTGTGGGGTCTCCTTCTCCACACTGCTCTAGCATTTTGTGGACTTTTTTATAATGACTTTAGTAAATGCAAAGTGTGCTGTCATGTTGTGGCTGGGGATGTCACAGACAGTTATTTGCAAACCATTAAATATAATTTCAATGTACTGTGATATAACTTATTTATCTCTGTGCCCTTTTCTTTGAGGACTAGCTACCATGATTTGTATCGTTTCCCTTTTCGTTTCCTCTGAGAGTTGAAAGTTTGAGTTTGTGATGTGGTTTTACTGTCGAACGGAGACCCAGCATTATCAAATCAATAGCCGCTGAGAAACAACATCTCACCCGAGACAACTGCATTCATCAAGTAAAAGCAGTCTATTACTCTTCAGAGAGAGACAGAGAAAGAGAGAGAGAGAGAGAGTCAGAGCGAGAGAGAGATGGCTTTATTACAGTTTTCCCCAATTGTTTACATACTACAACTGGCCCTTGGGGCACAATGACCCAAACCTGTAACTCATTTAGCAGAACCATACAGAAAATGTGCAATACTACTGGCACATGTTTTGTTTTACACTTTACACTGCTTTGCAGTTCTATAACAAACATTTGGCAAAACACAACACGCAATTCCTTTGACACAACCTCCACAACAAAAATATATTGCGTGAAAATGAAAAGCAACAAAAGCAACAATTGGTCAATTACTGATTGATCACTTTCACCCGTTAAATGTGCAAACGCTAATTGCATAAATGTTCACTTTGCAATCAGACCTTTGGTATGGATAAAAAGGCCACAGGTTAGTACTCCTGTGTTTGGAAAACAATGGAAGCAAACTTGGTGGAGGTGGGTGTGGGGGTGGAGGTGGGGGTGTAGAGGTGGGGGTGTAGAGGTGGGGGTGTAGAGGTGGGTGTAGAGGTGGGGGTAGAGGTGGGGGTAGAGGTGGGGGTGGAGGTGGAGGTGGAGTTAGAGGTAGAGGTGGTGATGGAGGAAGACCTAGAACAAGGAGAGTAATCTCTGATGAAATTTGCGTGACAGTGGTGGACCATGTGGTCAACCATGGTTTGACCTTGAGAGAGGCTGGGCAGAGAGTGCAGCCCAATCTGAGCCGCTTCATCGTAGCATCCATCATCCAGACATTCAGAAATGAGAATAGGTATGTACTGCAGACATTGGACCTCTGTACTAGTTTAACTACCTGACAGTAGTACAACATAAAGCACAGTAAAGACAGTAGATTCCAATACATACTGTAAGGGGAAACAAAGTAAATAGTTAATTTATTATTGTGTGTATTAAATTGGAAGCTATACTACCTCATAACATGTTTATCATGGATGCTGTATTACTGTAGTGTTTACTGTACTGTACTGTATGTTATTTTGTTTTTGTAGAACTGAAAGACGACCAACACATATATGGTGGTAGAATGCATCTATTTACAGACAAACAGGAGGCTGCCATTGGGCAAATGGTAGTTGAAAAATAATGCCATAAGACTGTGGGGAAATCTAACAACATATTATTTAAAACCCTGCCATCTTCCTTAACATCAGAGTGAGCTTATCAAACATAGCATGCATCCTTAATAAACACCATCTCCGGATGAAGCACATCTACAGTTCCATTTGAAAGGAATTCCCAAAAAGTGAAGGATAAACCGTGCGAATATGTGCAAGTAAGTAATGAACTAGTATTACACTCTTGAAACATTAGAGACTCATTGATGTAGCCAGTGAACTTTACTATACAGCAATTGCAGTATTTACTGTCATTTCAGAGAACCATCCCCCAGGAACTCATATTACGAGATGAGGCTGGATTCAATTTAGCGAAGACGAGAAGGAGAGGAAGGAACATCATTGGTCAATGTGCCATCATTGAGGTACCTGGTCAGCACGGGGGAAACGTCACAACATGCTCAGCTATGAGCCACAATGTGGTCCTCCAACGCCATGCCACTATTGGACCATACAACACTGCCATCTCCTTAATTTCCTGAACACCTTACATGGCAGTATGGTGGTGGAAGGTGTATGATCGCAAACCCCATGAACGTATGGCGCTTCTCCAGGCAATGGAGGAGGCCTGTGGTGACAATTCAGCAGAGTTCTGTCAAGGGTGGATGCATCATGCCAGAATATATTTTCCCTGCTGTCTTGCCAAGGAGAATATCGCCTGTGATGTTGATGAAAGCTGTGGCCAGACCAAAACAACAGACATGACTGATTTTGTTTTCACAATGGAGAATTTGTTTCTTGACTTAAGATTTCGATTTTACTGTATTTTGACAGTTTCTTTATTTATTACGTACAATTGATCTAACATACAGTACAGTAGTACAAATAGACCTATTTTTCTTCCTTTGCATATGCAAAATGGCGCTGAAGGGGATGCCTGACGTTTTATGGGCTCCTAACCAACTATGTATTTTGTTAGTTTTTTTGCGTTGTTTGTAACTTATTTTTTTAACTGACGTTGTACATAATGTTGCTGCTACCATCACTTATGTCCAAAAATAACTTCTGGACAGAACAGCAATTACTCACCTCGAACTGGACAACTATTTATTCTTTAATGAGTCAGATGTGAAGGATGTACTGCTTTCTCGGGAACTGGTCCAAATCCCTGTCATTTGCCTGAGGAAAAGACAGAGAAAAAGGGGGCGGAGGTCGGGCTGCCATCTGAGAATTCGTAGGTGAGTGAGTAAACCTCCTCTACCCTCTGTTCTATTAGCCAACGTGCAATCACTGGAAAACAAAGTGGATGATCTACGATCAAGACTATCCTACCAACTAGAGGTTAAAAACTGTAATATCTTATGTTTCACCGAGTTGTGGCGGAACGACGACACATCAGCAGGACAGAGAAGCTTGTCACGCCCTGACCTTAGAGAGCCTTTTTTATTCTCTATTTGGTTAGGTCAGGGTGTGACTTGGGTGGGCAAATCTATGTTTCTATTTCTTTGTTGGCCTAATATGGTTCCCAATCAGAGGCAGCTGTTTATTGTTGTCTCAGATTGGGGATCATACTTAGGCAGCCCTTTTTCCCACCTTCAGTTGTGGGATCTTGTTTTTGTTAGTTGCTGTGTTAGCGCTACAATACTTTACGTGTCGTATATCTTTCTTGTTTTTTTGGTGTTCATTTAATAAATTCAAAATGTAGGCCTACCACACTGCACCTTGGTCTAATTCCAACAACAAGCGTAACAAAGCTAGTCTGGTAAGACGAGGGGCAGGGGTGTGTGTCTATTTGTCACTAACAGCTGGTGCGCAATGTCTAATATTAAAGAGGTCTCGAGGTATTGCTCACCTGAGGTGGAGTACCTTATGATAAGCTGTAGACCACACTATCTACCAAGAGAGCTTTCATCTATATTATTCGTAGCTGTCTAATTACCACCACAAACCAATGCTGGCACTAAGACCGCACTCATCAAGCTGTATACGGCCATAAGAAAATAAGAAAATGCTCATCCAGAAGCGGTGGTCCTAGTGGCCGGGGACTTAATTAGGGCTAGGTGTCCCATCAGCGGCATTGCCCGATTTTATAATAGGCTTTACATCGAAAGCATGCCATGCGATTGTTTCAGGTTGGCACCCCACATCAACATGTTTTTCAACCAGCACAGACTTCATATAATCACAAATAGCGATTAAATAATCACTTATTGAAAATCTTCCTCTGATTTGTAATCCCAAGGGTCCCAGCTACAACATGCATGGTCGTTTTGTTAGATAAAATCCTTCTTTATATCCAAAAAAGTCTGGTTAGTTGGCCCCATTGATTTGAGTTCAACATGCAGACAAAGGAATCCAAAAAGCTAATGCTAAACTTTGTTAAAACAAGTCAAACTATGTTTCTATTTAATCCTCAGGTACCCTAAAATGTAATTAAGCTATAATATTTCATACGGAAAGAAGTATGTTCAATAGAAAAGTAAAATTAGCAAGTGCGCTCACAGACTGATTTCCAACTGTGACTCCCTGTACCAAAATTCTAAATTCTTCCTCGTTTTGGAAGAAACAAGCCTGAAACCTTGAGGAAAGATCTAGTGGAAGCCATAGGAATTGCAATCTTGGAGCTGGAAGCGCAAAGGACCCATAGCCTTCCATTGTAAGAGCATGGGATCTCAATACATATATATTTCTGGTTGGTTTTTCTTAACATTTTCTCCTACCATTTTAATTGTGTTATAGTCTCATACATGATTTTAACATTTCCACAAACTTCAAAGTGTTTTCTATCCCATGTTACCAATTATTTGTATATCCTGGCTTCTGGGCCTGAGTAACAGGCAGTTTACTTTGGGCACGTCAGTCAGGGGAAATTCTGAAAAAAGGACCCTAGCCCTAAGAAGTTTTAAATGCTGGCAAACTTAAATCCATTTTACCTCATTTCTACCAGCATGTCACATGCAACCAGTGAAAAAAAAAGACCACCTGTCCTCCACACAAAGAGGCACATACAAAGCTCTTCCTCGCCCGCCATTTGGCAAATCTGACCATAATTCTATCCTCCTGATTCCTGCTTACAAGCAAAAACTAAAGCAGGAAGTAGCAGTGACTCGCTCAATTTGGAAGTGGTCAAAAGATGCGGATGCTATGCTACAGGACTGTTTTGCTAGGACAGACCGGAATATGTTCCCGGGATTCATCCAATGTTATTGAGGAGTATATCACCTCAGTCATCGGCTTCATCAATAAGTGCATCGACGATGTCATCCCCACAGTGACCATATGTACATACCCCAACCAGAAGCCATGGATTACAGGCAACATCCACATCAAGCTAAAGGCTAGAGCTGCCACATTTAAGGAGCAGGACACTAACCTGGAAGCTTATAAGAAATCCCACTATGCCCTCAGACGAACCATCAAACAGGCAAAGAGTCAATACAGGATTAAGATTGAATGCCACTACACCGGCTCTGACGCTTGTTGGATGTGGCAGGGCTTGAAAACTATTATGGACTACAAAGGGAAACCCAGCCGCGAGCTGCCCAGTGACGTGAACCTACCAGACGAGCTAAATGATTACCGCCCCATAGTAGTCATGTCGGTAGCCATGAAGTGCTTTGAAAGGCTGGTCATGGATCACATCAACGGCATCATCCCGGATACCCTAGACCCACTCCTATTCGCATATGGCCCCAACAGATGCACAGACGCAATCTCAAATCGCACTCCACACTGCCCTTTCCCACCTGGATAAAAGGAACACCAATGTGAGAATATTGTTCATTGACTACAGCTCAACGTTCAATGCCCTAGTGCTCAAAAGCTCATCACTAAGGCCCCTGGGACTAAACACCTCCCTCTGCAACTGGATCCTGGACTTCCTGACGGGCCACCCCTAGGTGGTAAGGGTAGGCAACAACACATCTGCCACACTGATCCTCAACCCTGGGGCCCCTCGGGATGCGTACTTAGTCCCCTCCTGTAGTCCCTGTTCACCCACAACTGCGTGGCCAAACACGACTGCAACAACTTCATTACGTTTGCTGACGACACAACAATGGTAGGCCTGATTACCGACAACGATGAGACAGCCTATGGTGTGGAGGTCAGAGACCTGGTAGTGTGGTGCCAGGACAACAACCTCTCCCTCGATGTGAGTAAGACAAAGAGGCTGATCGTGGACTACAGGAAAAGGCAGGCCGAAAAGGCCCTCATTAATATCTACGGGCTGTAGAGGAGCGAGCCGTTTTAAGTTCCTTGGCGTCCACATCACCAACGAACTATCATGGTCCAAACACACCAAGATAGCTGTGAAGAGGGCACGATAATCCTTTTCCCACTCAGGAAACTGAAAAGATTTGCTATGGTTCCCCAGATCCTCAAAGTCCTACACCTGCACCATCGAGAGCATCCTGACCGGTTGCATCACCGCCTGGTATGGCAACTGCTCGGCGTCTGACCGTACGGCGCTACAGAGGGTAGTGCATATGGCCCAGTACATCACTGGGGCAAAGCTTCCTGTCATCCAAGATCTATAAACTAGGCGGTGTCAAAGGAAAGCCCAAAAAATTGTCAACGACTCCAGTCACCCATGTCAAAGACTGTTATCTCTAGGACCATAAGGCTCCTTAACAGCTTCTACCCTCAAGCCATAAGACTGCTGAACAATTAATCAAATGGCCACCTGGACTATTTACATTGACACCGCTCTCCCCTCATTTGTTTTTACACTGCTGCTACTCGCGGTTTATTATCAATGCATAGTCATTTTACCCTTGCATACATGAACAAATTACCTCGACTTACTTGTACCCCCGCAACATTGACTCTGTACCGATACACCCTGTATATAGCCTCGTTATTTCATTGTGCTGTTTTTTTATAATTTTTTACTTTGGTTAATTTGGTAAATATTTCCTTAACTCTTTCTTGAACTACATTGTTTGTTAAGGGATAAGGGTTAAGTAAGCATTTCACGGTAAGATCTACACCTGTTGTATTCGGCGCATGTGACAAATAAAGTTGGATTTGATTTTAAATATATTAACTGTATGTTTGCATTTTTATTTCCGTAAGACCAACAGTTATTTGCTTGACAATTACAGGCTGACAAAATGTTGTGACCGTCACAGCCCTATGAGTGTCTCAATTGTTTGCAGAGTTTCATTCCGAGTGTCACATTCTGACCTTTATTTCCTTTGTATTGTATTTATTTAGTATGGTCAGGGCGTGAGTTGGGTGGGCAGTCTATGTTTGTTTTTCTATGTTTTGGGGCATTTCTATGTTTTCGGCCTAGTATGGTTCTCAATCAGAGGCAGGTGTCATTAGTTGTCTCTGATTGAGAATCATACTTAGGTAGCCTGGGTTGCACTGTTTGTTTGTGGGTGATTGTTCCTGTCACTGTGTTTGTTGTCACAGGATAGGCTGTATAGGTTTTCACGTTCCGTTTGTTGTTTTGTAGATTTGAGTTATTTCATGTATCATTCAGTTTTCCATTAAAGAACATGAATAACCACCACGCTGCTTTTTGGTCCGCTTCTCCTCCTACAGACGAACGTCGTTACAGAATCACCCACCAACCAAGGACCAAGCGGCGTGGTAGAAAACAGCGACGACAGCAGCAGCAGCAACAACAACAGCGGCCGGTATCACAGGACTCCTGGACATGGGAGGAGATACTGAACGGAGAGGGACCCTGGGCACAGGCTGGGGAATATCGCCGCCCCAAAGCAGAGCTGGAGGCAGCGAAAGCTGAGCGGCGGCGATATGAGGAGGCAGCACGGCAGTGCGACAGGTACGAGAGACAGCCCCAAAAAATTTTTTTGGGGGGGGCACACGAGGGGTGGAGCTAAGCCAGGTAGCAGACCTGCGCTCACCCCTCGTGCTTATTATAAGCAGCGCGATACTGGGCAGGCACCGTGTTATGCGGTTAAGCGCACGGTGTCGCCAGTACGTGTCCATAGCCCGGTGCGCTATAGGACAGCCCCCCGAGAGTGTCATGCGAGTGCGGGCATCGAGCCAGGGCGTATGGTGCCTGCTCAGCGGGTCTGGTCGCCGGTACGCAGTTTTGGTCCAGGGTATCCTGCGCCGGCTCTGCGTGCTGTGTCTCCGGGGCGCTGGGAGGGTGCAGTGCGTCCTCTGCCTGCGCTCCGCTCGTGCCGGGCGAATGTGGGAATGGAGCCCAAGGGAGAGGTGCGTGTAGTAAGCACTAGATCTCCCGTGCTTACCCACAGCCCGGTTCAACCTGTGCCTGCACTCTGGAGGGTCCGGGCTAGAGTGGTTATCCAGCCTGGGGAAGTGGTGCCAAGGTTGCGCACCAGAGCTCCAGTGCTCCCCCACAGCCCGGTCCTTCAGGTGCCTCCTCCTAACCCCAAGCCTCCTGAAGGGCTCCCCAGCCCGGTGGTTCCTGTGGCAGTCCCACGCACCAGGCTGTCTCTCTGTCTCCTCCCTGCAGGTGGTCCCGCCTGTCCGGCGCCGCTGCCGGAGTCTCCCGCCTGTCCGGCGCCGCTGCCGGAGTCTCCCGCCTGTCCGGCGCCTCTGCCGGAGTCTCCCGCCTGTCCGGCGCCTCTGCCGGAGTCTCCCGCCTGTCCGGCGCCTCTGCCGGAGTCTCCCGCCTGTCCGGCGCCTCTGCCGGAGCCTCCCGCCTGTCCGGCGCCTCTGCCGGAGCCTCCCGCCTGTCCGGCGCCTCTGCCGGAGCCTCCCGCCTGTCCGGCGCCGCTGCCGGAGTCTCCCGCCTGTCCGGCGCCGCTGCCGGAGTCTCCCGCCTGTCCGGCGCCGCTGCCGGAGTCTCCCGCCTGTCCGGCGCCGCTGCCGGAGTCTCCCGCCTGTCCGGCGCCGCTGCCGGAGTCTCCCGCCTGTCCGGCGCCGCTGCCGGAGTCTCCCGCCTGTCCGGCGCCGCTGCCGGAGTCTCCCGCCTGTCCGGCGCCGCTGCCGGAGTCTCCCGCCTGTCCGGCGCCGCTGCCGGAGTCTCCCGCCTGTCCGGCGCCGCTGCCGGAGTCTCCCGCCTGTCCGGCGCCGCTGCCGGAGTCTCCCGCCTGTCCGCCTCTGTCCGGCGCCTCTGCCGGAGTCTCCCGCCTGTCCGGCGCCTCTGCCGGAGTCTCCCGCCTGTCCGGCGCCTCTGCCGGAGCCTCCCGCCTGTCCGGCGCCTCTGCCGGAGCCTCCCGCCTGTCCGGCGCCTCTGCCGGAGCCTCCCGCCTGTCCGGCGCCTCTGCCGGAGCCTCCCGCCTGTCCGGCGCCTCTGCCGGAGCCTCCCGCCTGTCCGGCGCCTCTGCCGGAGCCTCCCGCCTGTCCGGCGCCTCTGCCGGAGCCTCCCGCCTGTCCGGCGCCTCTGCCGGAGCCTCCCGCCTGTCCGGCGCCTCTGCCGGAGCCCCCCGCCTGCCCGGCGCCGCTGCCGGAGCCCCCCGCCTGCCCGGCGCCGCTGCCGGAGCCCCCCGCCTGCCCGGCGCCTCTGCCGGAGCCCCCCGCCTGCCCGGCGCCTCTGCCGGAGCCCCCCGCCTGCCCGGCGCCGCTGCCGGAGCCCCCCGCCTGCCCGGCGCCGCTGCCGGAGCCCCCCGCCTGCCCGGCGCCGCTGCCGGAGCCCCCCGCCTGCCCGGCGCCGCTGCCGGAGCCCCCCGCCTGCCCGGCGCCGCTGCCGGAGCCCCTCTGTCCCGAGCAGCTGCCCCTCTGTCCCGAGCTGCCCCTCTGTCCAGTGGGGTCATTGAGAGGGGTGGTCATGCTGAGAAAGCCACGGAGGCGGACAATAAAGCGGACTAAGATAATGATGAAGTGGAGTCCGCGTCCCGCGCCAGAGCCGCCACCGCGGACAGACGCCCACCCAGACCCTCCCCTATAGGTCAAGGTTTTGCGGTCGGAGTCCGCACCTTTGGGGGGGGGGTACTGTCACATTCTGACCTTTATTTCCTTTGTATTGTATTTATTTAGTATGGTCAGGGCGTGAGTTGGGTGGGCAGTCTATGTTTGTTTTTCTATGTTTTGGGGCATTTCTATGTTTTCGGCCTAGTATGGTTCTCAATCAGAGGCAGGTGTCATTAGTTGTCTCTGATTGAGAATCATACTTAGGTAGCCTGGGTTGCACTGTTTGTTTGTGGGTGATTGTTCCTGTCACTGTGTTTGTTGTCACAGGATAGGCTGTATAGGTTTTCACGTTCCGTTTGTTGTTTTGTAGATTTGAGTTATTTCATGTATCGTTCAGTTTTCCATTAAAGAACATGAATAACCACCACGCTGCTTTTTGGTCCGCTTCTCCTCCTACAGACGAACGTCGTTACACCGAGAAGGAGTACTTGATTTTGATTGCTGTGTTTCATTTTGCAAGATGTCTGTGGGGTTTGGGGAAACTGTTTTGTGTTTCGAGTTTCGAGTACCTGAGATGTAGTTTCAGCAAAAGTGTGTTAACAATTGGGGAAAACTGTAATGACCAGGAGGGACAGTTCTAATTGCACCTGGTATCATCACTCCACATTATGTGGTGGAAGCGTCACCTGCTGCAGTCCCCACACAATAAAGGTAATTGTGGGACTGAAACCACTCATCTCTCTCTGTGGTATTTCAATATGAGAGAGGAATCTCAACCATTAACTGCCCCCTGCCTTTCCATACCTGAGTCCTGTACTACTTACGTGGTTTGAGGAGTTAGCGATAACTTACACTCGGGATAACCGGTACCGTGAAAGTGACTCACCTTTTAGAGAGGCACATTTCTATGGCTACAAATCTGGCAGAACTAACCTGCTCCCAGTCAGGCTACCTCAGCACTACATCCCTTTATCCTGAATGAAATGTCTGAGCTGCAAGTTAAGGACCGGGGAAAACAGATTCCCTCTGTCTCGCAAAGATTGCATCATCATCCCCTTTATTTGTGGTAGATGACTGATTATATATTTTATTAATCAAACGTTTTTTTTGTGTGTTAAAAAAATTGTGATGTTAAAATATATCACATTACAGATTTAGTCATGTCAGAATGCATTTGAAACTTGTGCATGACTTAATCTAATTATTATATCAATAAGAGTGGGAAAAAAGGTGCTTGTGCATTGATAAGCACACCAAAGACGGCATCAATGATGAGTAATAAAATGAAGACGACACTTCAATAAGCCCATCTCACACCATAGCCTGCTGAATTTGCAAGATAACTTTTCTTTCATTTTTGCACAAATGAAAAATGTGGCACTGACTCGTCCATGGATTGACGTTTCAGGATTGTCTCAGTAAAGAATTTGGCCTTCGACTAGCAAAGTGCGACATGCAAGTGCAGTTACAAGCCTGCTAGAGTTACGAGCAATATCCACCTTCGTAGTACAGGTGAAGCCTAAGCTGAAATGTGAAGCTAACTAAAGCTGACTAGCTTTAGAAAACCCTGAGTAGCTCGAGCTTCAATCGTAGAATATCCCTTAGGTAGACATTTTGGACTGTCTGCTCTAGTTTCAGGGCTAGTTTGTGGTCTGTGGGAACGGCAGTGAGGAGTTTGTATTCTCAAGACTACGATACTCTGGAATGTGGGAGCAGTGAGATCTCCTCTGTGGGTAATCTTTTGTGTGCTGACCTTACATGAGTTCTGCTGGAGCCAGATCCAGGAGATTTGCAGTACCTGGCCCGCCATTTATTTTTTCTGGCTGCCCAGAGGCACAGAGACGAATGACATCATCAAGGAGGCTTGGGAACTCCTAGAGAAGGCAGATTTAATCACGTTGTATCATTACATTTACTCAACTCTCTGATAACTAGAAATGCTTTCTGTGTGTATTAGTATTTTGATCTGTCTTAAAAGTTATTGAATAAACAAATAATCCTGACACTGAGGAAAAAATGCCATTGCTGATAAAACATTTAATTACAAAAGTGCATAAGCCATAGATATTGTATACTTGATTGTTTTGTGTAAGAGTTGTCACATAGTAATATTATTTCATAGCACAGCCTGACATACTGACATTCCATCGTATTTATAAACAATTACATGTGATTAATACTTTCTTTGCTGGAGGAAATGCTGAAATATTGATGTGTTTAATTTATCAGAACAAAACTGCAGTCTGGCTAATTAAGCCATCATCCCAGGCTTAGATTGCCCCGGCTCAGAGGAAGTCTAATGGAATTTAATCTTCAAAACATTGTGAGGGAAAAAAACGACTGCAATTGTGTTGCTTTTATGTGATTGTTCATTGCACACAAGTCACTGTAAACGAATTAGGAGTACATCAGAGGAGAAGGCAATATGCTTCCAGTGCTCACTCTGATTGGGCCTGCAAGCAGAAAAAACATTGTGCCTGGGTGTCATTTGTAATGTGTTGTATAATGTGGAACTGTGCTGGGCGTCAAGGACAACCATAATACATGTTATGACTGTAGATCTGTAGTATGACACTGAAAAATGACTAAGCCTTGTCCAGTATACAGGTATAAGGATCTTATTTTGAGCACTCTTTTGTTGCCAGATGAGCTTTGGGATTTACATAAATTCACTGAAAACCTGCACTACACGGTTATAAAGAAAACCTGCACTACACGGTTATAAAAAAACCTGCACTACACGGTTATAAAAAAAACCTGCACTACACGGTTATAAAAAAACCTGCACTACACGGTTATAAAAAAAAAACTGCACTACACGGTTATAAAAAAACCTGCACTACACGGTTATAAAAAAACCTGCACTACACGGTTTGCACTACACGGTTATAAAAAAAAACTGCACTACACGGTTATAAAAAAACCTGCACTACACGGTTTGCACTACACAGTTATAAAAAAAAACTGCACTACACGGTTATAAAAAAACCTGCACTACACGGTTTGCACTACACGGTTATAAAAAAAAACTGCACTACACGGTTATAAAAAAACCTGCACTACACGGTTTGCACTACACGGTTATAAAAAAAACCTGCACTACACGGTTATAAAAAAAACCTGCACTACACGGTTATAAAAAAACCTGCACTACACGGTTATAAAAAAACCTGCACTACACGGTTTGCACTACACGGTTATAAAAAAACCTGCACTACACGGTTATAAAAAAAACCTGCACTACACGGTTATAAAAAAACCTGCACTACACGGTTATAAAAAAACCTGCACTACACGGTTATATTAGCAGTACTGCACTTTTCATGGTGTCTAATTTTGGCCAACTAATAGCCTAACCACTGATCAAGCAACATCATGGACCAAACGTTAAAATCCTGTTATTATTTTTGCTGTGACAATACGGGAACCTACATCTGTAGTTCCTATTTGATCCTGCTAGCGTATGACCTTTAGCCAAGGTTTTCCGCTGTCTTCCACTGTAAGTACTTGAGCCTTCAGGCCCCTCAAGTTGTCCTCTAAACCTTTTCTAAGTGTCCATTTGTGATGTAATTCAAGTACTTAAACCCTGAAAGCTCTGGATTTAGTCCACTGATGAGTCCAAGTAAATAGGAGGCTTATTGTAGAAATGGAAAGTGTTAAAAGCCCTTCTAAATAGCCTACTGTACAATATATTCATTCATAAGTCACTCGTCCGTCATGGCTATCTCTTTTCTATTTGTAACCATACAGCACTGACTCAGGGACTACACAATACACATATGTCATATATCTATAAATGCCAAGTGTAGCTCTTGCTGTATTGTTGCCCTTGTAATACTATTGAATTGTTTCAACATTTATAAACCATCAACAGAAGTGTATTGAGCAATACATACCCTTTTGGGCCTTGGTCCTTATTCTATTTAGACTTGTTTTCAGATACTTGATAAACATTGTTTGATAAAGAACGTTGTCAGAGCACCAATTCTGGTCAGTACAGCTACACTAACGTACCCCCAATGCAGTGCATACTGTAATAGAGTCTGCCGTATAGCTAATTACTATTCTTTCAACAATATGTATTAGTACTGTATCTTAGCCTCGCTCAACAGGCACTCTGTCACCCCCATCCATCCCCACCACAATTCCCAAATGTTCCCTCATCAACATCTCTGCATCCCTGTGAGGTATCTCTGTGGAGGGGGTCTTTCCCCCTCTCCGTGCAACCAGAGATCAACTGTGCTGCAAAGTCATGGTGTCTGTGAAAACTCTATCTGTTGAGTAACACAATAATGGGCTGCCATCTGTCGCCTTCTCATTAAAGTAGAGCATATGTTAATGCTTCTCTGCTGCCTAGAAGTGCCTGGGCTAAGTCAAGGACAAAATTAGATTGCGCCTGAGATTGTTCCCCATATGCCTTGGCATTTTGCTATGTCTTTCTGATTAAAACTTTCCCTCACTCCCGTCTGTGCTGTTTTTTCCCCGGCTGTTTAGAGGCGCAGCGTAGCAGTCTTTACGAAGATCCACATCACCTTTGAACACTGTCAGAATATTGTATGACAATACTTAATTAGTATTATTTTTTTTTAAACTCAGAAATCATGCAAATGTCAAATTCTACTCTATGTACACGGTAGACATTTCAACTGGCTCTACGTTGCTCATTATGACAGATGTGGCCAGCATGTGATATTGAATATAGTTGGTTTGATTGTCTGCCATTGTGCTACCAAAGAGTGTCACGATTCTCGTCTGTGAATGAGTTATGTCCATATAATACTCAGTGAAGGGCAGTGATGGTTTTAACCAGATATACAGTATATTTGGTTGTGAAGTAGCTGTTTTGCATTTGGACGGTTGTGAAAAATTTCCAGCAGCATGTTTGTCAGATAAATAGGTATTTTGTTTTCTACCATATTTCTTTGTATCTCAACTCGATGGTTATTTAGATTTAAATAACACTTTTTCACTCTGTCAACAAAGAGGTGATGAAGCAATTCTATTCCAGAGACAGTCCATCTGTGTATGGTGCGGTGCGCACATCATAACTTTCATTCTGTTGTCATAAATTATTCCTAGCCATCAACTTTAATTTTGTCTGCTTTCCTCTCAGGCTAAAAGTTTCCCCTCAAAAGGCCTTGAGTGTTTTTGTTGTCTAAGCAGTCCACTAAAGAATTTACTGCTGCAGAATTCTAAATCGACCCTTGGCTTCTAATCCCAAGGCACTTGTGTAAATCTGAAGCAAGCCAATGGGGTATGGCAATCAATTGGTTGATCTTGCCTTCTGATAGGGTGGGTTTTATTTTTGTCTTATTGCTCACGCTTATCCAATCATTTCCAATTACAGAAGTGCATAGGGGTAGGGGGTAGGGGTTGGAATTCATCACAAGCTAGCTGATAGGGCTTGGCAATCAATTGTTTGATCTTGTCTTCTGATAGGCTGGGTTGGACTTCTGGCCTATTACTTACGCTTATTCAATCATTTCAGATTGCAGTAGTGCACAGGGGTAGGGACTAAGGGATTGAATTCATCATAGTACTGCATGTACTGCTACAGTATTGAGTTCTTCCTATCAACTGAACTCAGTTTATCCTCTGATTTGAAATGGCAGGGAATGAACTGGAGCAAATGGCGACTATTTAATCACCAAAACGCCCTTTGGCATTTCTGCCTATGTGCACACTGACGGGTCCCCACAGCTAGAGTGTATTACCTAGAGTGCTGAGCCACCTACGAGACAAGAGAGCATTACAAATCACCTCCTTACCCCAAGCTGGCCACTTCACTTTCCCATGTGGATTTCAGATTATTTTTACCCATAGGAAAGAGTGAATATACGATATACTAAGGGCCCTTCTCTAGTCTCTGACAGAGAGACTGACTGACTGAAACTAACATGCAGACACACATTGTAACATCACGAGTGTTATTCGAAGTGCATTGAACCTCCCATGCAGACAGTACTTGTTCCATGAATTCCACCACGGACCTGCTACTCTGACTGCAAGCCATCAGACACAGGGTTGTGATGCCTTCGCCTTTTCAATGCATTTCCAAACAGCTCCCCATATTGACTATCTCAGAGATAAATTGTAAATCTCTGACACGGGTTAAAGAACGGCAGGAGGGGCAGCTGGTTATAAATATGTCACGCCCTGACCATAGTAAGCTGTTTTTCTCTGCGTTGGTTGGGGTGTGATAGTCATCTAGGGTTTTTGTATGTCTATGTTAGCCTTATAGGGTTCCCAATCAGAGACAGCTGTTTATCTTTGTCTCTGATTGGGGATCATATTTAGGTAGCCATTTCCCTTTTGTGTTTGTGGGATCTTGACTATGTTTAGTTGCCTGTCTGCTCTATTTTGTATAGCTTCACGTTTCGTTTGTGCTTTATTGTTTTGTTTTGGAGAGTTTTCAGTTTATTAAAAATATGTGGAACTCTATTCACGCTGCGCCTTGGTCTCACTCATACAACGAACGTGACAAAATATTTATGTATTCCAAAAATGTATTTGGGTTAATGCTTTAGGCCAGTGAGGTATGTGGACCGATACGGTTTACTTTACAGTCATTAATGAATATGACTAATGCTGTTAGCTATAATAACAAAACATTATCAAAACTCAAGACCTTGACCTTTGTTTGGTCCATCAAACAAATTACTTTCTCTTTCTTCATGTTGACGTACATAACCATCCAACAGTAAACATCTCTTTTAGAAGATACTTGTCTGATAGATGGTAACATGAACCTCAGGTCTTGATACTTTTCAAATCTTTGAGTAGTGACACTCCAACCAGTAGCAGTTCAAAACAAAGCCTGACTTCTCAGGCTGGTCTCATACAGTAGACTAGACATAACATAGTAAAGGAAATCTGGGACACAAACTAGTATGATATGTTACATTTGGAATGGTTAAACAGTGCATTCGGAAAGTATTCAGAACCCTTGACTTTTCCCACATTTTGTTACGTTACAGCCAAACTTAAGCAAAAAAAAACGTACATAAGTACTCAGACCCTTTGCTATGAGACTCAAAATTCAGCTCAGGTACATCCTGTTCCGTTGATCATCCTTGAGATGTTTCTACAACTTGATTGGAGTCCACCTGTGGTAAATTCATTTGATTGGACATGATTTGGAAAGGCACACACCTGTTTATGTAAGGTCCCACAGTTGGCAGTGCATGGCAGAGCAAAAACCAAGCAATGAGGGCAAAGGAATTGTCCGTAAAGATCTGAGAGAGGATTGTGTTGAGTACACAGATCTGGGGAAGGGTACCAAAAAACGTCTGCAGCATTGAAGGTCCCCAAGAACGCAGTGGCCTCCATCATTCTTAAATGGAAGACATTTGGAACTACCAAGACTCTTCCTAGAGCTGGTCGCCCAGCTAAACTGAGCAATCGGGGGAGAAAGGCCTTGGTCAGGGAGGTGACCAAGAACCCGTTGGTCACTCTGACAGAGCTCCAGAGTTCCTCTGTGGAGATGGGAGAACCTTCCAGAAGGACAACCATCTCTGCAGCACTCCACCAATCAAGCCTTTATGGTAGAGTGGCCAGACAGAAGCTACTCTACAGTAAAAGACACATGACAGCCCTCTTGGAGTTTGCCAAAAGGCACCTAAAGGACTGTAACCATGAGAAGCAAGATTTTCTAGTCTGTTGAAACCAAGATTAAACTCTTTGGCCTGAGTGCCAAGCGTCACACCTGGAGGAAACTTGGCACCATCCCTACGGTGAAACATGGTGGTGGCAGCATCATGCTATTTGGGGATGTTTTTCAGCGGCAGGGACTGGGAGACTAGTCAGGATCGAGGGAAAGATGAATGGAGCAAAGTACAGAGAGATCCTTGATGAAAACCTGCTCCAGAGTGCTCAGGATCTCAGACTGGGGTGAAGGTTCACCTTCCAACAGGACAATGAGCCTAAGCACACAACCAAGACAACGCAGGAGTGGCTTCAGGACAAGTCTCTGAATGTCCTTGAGTGGCCCAGCCAGAGCCCGGACTTGAACCCGATTGAACATCTCTGGAGAGACCTGAAAATAGCTGTGCAGCGATGCTCCCCATCCAACCTGACAGAGCTAAAAAAAAAAGGATCTGCAGAGAAAAATGGGAGAAACTCTCCAAGTACAGGTGTGCCAAGCTTGTAGTGTCATACCCAATAAGGCTCAAGAATGTAATTGCTGTGCTTCAACAAAGTACTGAGTAAAGGGTCTGAATACTGATGTAAATGTGGTATTTCATTATTTTTATTAGATTTTCAAAAAATGTTAACCTGTTTTTGCTTTGTCATTATGGGGTATTGTGTGTACATTGATGAGGTAATAAAAATGATAACACATTTTAGAATAACGTAACAAAATGTGGAAAAAGTGAAGGGGCCTGAATACTTTCCAAATGCACTGTATATACTGAAGAAAATCTAAATACAACATGGAACAATTTCAAAGATTTTACTGAGTTACAGTTCATATAAGGAATCAGTCAATTGAAATAAATGTATTACGCTTTAATCTATGGATTTCACATGACTGGCATATGCATCTGTGGGTGAAAGAAAAAAAAGTAGGGGCGTGGATCAGAAAACAAGTCCAGTATCTGGTGTGACCACCATTTATCTCATGCAGCACGACACATCTCCTTCACATAGAGTTAATCAGGCTTTTGATTGTGGCCTGTGGAATGTTGTACCACTCCTTTTCAATGGCTGTGGGAAGTTGCAGGATACTGGCAGGAACTGGAACATGCTGTTCTACGCGTTGGTCCAGAGCATTCCAAACATGCTCAATGGGTGACATGTTCAGCTTCCAGGAATTGTGTACAGATCCTTGCAACATGGGGCTGTGCATTATCATGCTGAAACATGAGGTGATGGCGGCGGATGAATGGCACGACAGTCGTGCCTAAGGATCTCGTCACGGTATCTCTGTGCATTCAAATTGCCATTGAAAAATGCTATTGCGTTCATTGTCCGTAGCTTATTCCTGTCCATACCATAACCAGCTTCTTGATATGCCACACCTGTCAGGTGGATGGATTATCTTGGCAAAGGAGAAATGCTCTCTAACAGGGATGTAAACACATGTGTGCTCAACATTTTCTGAGAAATAAGCTTTTTGTGCGTATGGAACGTTTCTGGGATCTTTTATTTCAGCTCATGAAACACGGGACCAACAGTTTACATGTTGCGTTCATATTTTTGTTCAGTGTAAGACAGAAGGTTACTGCAGGGAAAAACCCAAGTTGGATGCTTGGTCTGGGGGGAAGGGTATAACATGAACGTTTAGGGTTGCGTGTTCATTTAATATAATAACATTTCATATAATAATCAGCAGCTTTGCATCTACTTACTACTTTGCAACTACTTAGCATGTTCCCTAACATTACCCTAATCTTAACCATAACCTTTTAACCCCTAAATCTATGCCCTAGCCTAGCTAAAGTTAGCCACCCAGCTAACGTTAGCCACAACAAATTGCAGTTCGCAAATATCCTACGAATTGTGATTTGTAACATATCATACAAAATGGAAGACCACATTTAAAATACCCAAATACGGGATAACATTTGGGCTTACTGTGCTCTCCAAGTTTAGCTGGAGTTTAGGACGAAAGATTTGAGAAATATGGTTGACATAGGCCTATGACATTGGCTTACGGACCAAATGGTCCAAATGCGGGATTTGTGTCAATGTCCCCGATTTTTGTTTACCCCTGAGTGCAGGTTGGACTTTTCCACGATTAGCCAAGTATCTTCCATCTTAGAGATTGAACGAAGAATAATATGCTGACCCATTCTTTATCCCAAACTACCAATAGATGGGACGGCAGCGTAGCCTAGTGTTTAGAGCGTTGGACTAGTAACCAAAAGGTTGCAAGTTCAAATCCCTGAGTTGACAAGGTACAAATCTGTCATTCTACCCCTGAACAAGGCAGTTAACCCACTGTTCCTAGGCTGTAATTGTAAATAATCATTTGTTCTTTAACTGACTTGCCTAGTTAAATAAAGGTTCAAAAATGACTGACAGTACAGAATAGGCCCTACAGAAACAGCACTGCTTCTCTGAGATATAATGCTGAAGAGGTGCTTGTTGTGCCATGTCTGTTTGTCACTTACATCTGAAGTGGTAAAGTCATCTCTGGCTGAGGACCGAGCCAGTGGGACTCTCCTGTGATGTTTTCCCTAGAGGTACTGTACTTTACTAGGCATCTGATGAGGGGGAATCACATCTCCACTCACTAGTAAACACACCGAACTGCAGCACGTAATGACATCCTTTCCTAGGAGATTGACTGAAACTGCAGGTATAACAGTACAGTACTCCACTTCAGTGTGTGTCTGTGTGATAGTATGAAGTCACTTCCACCCCCTGTGTTGGCCATATAAATATATAACGGTAGATGTTTGTGTCTCTCAGGGCTCAGATGCCAGATGGTGATTAGTGATGCCTTTGAGGATGGTTATCCTGTTGTCACTCCTCACAGGGAGTCTTCAATAAATATCAGGAAACATTGACATCTGGACAGATGTTATCACTTATTCAGGAGCCCAGGATTTTATTCAATAGTTTCCGACCCATTCCAGACTGACGTGTGAGGTGGTCAATAAACCCTGGCTGTTGTTCCCTGGGTTTTCCTAGTATCTGTCGGGGAGTAGCATCCTTCCTGACAAAGTGCGTATCATACTGTGGCAAGCTGTTATAAACACCTTGTCAGCACTAGGCTTTTGTGTTTGGCAGCCGATGGTCCGGAGTTACTGATCCGCCTCGTGGGTTGTCTCTCTTCAAGGGTCGTCTAATTAATGGTGAACACCCAGCTCAAAGACGAGTGCATTGTTATGACTGGATGGATTTTGCCCTCTACAAACAATGCCCAAGTGGTGTACTGTGGGCCAGAGTTGTTACGCTGCAGAAACTTCCCTAATCAAAGGCCACAGAAATGGCACTGCTACAGATGCTGTCATGGTTACCAAAAGTAAACAAAACATCTCTATTTTGTGGTTTTCAACCTAAAGGTGACGTGAAAAAAACACTTTCCTCCATATCAAATGTAATGCTAATGAGAACATTGGAAAAAAAACCTAAGGGTGCTTTGACCTTTCGATAGAGCAATAGCAGCTGATATTCATGATCCACACTTATCTTTATGTAGCATGATTTTCAGAAAATATTAATGTGTAATACACAGAGAAAGACCAAGACCAAGCAACACATCAAGTGATCTTTCTCTCTTCCTCCCTCTCTCTCTCCATCCCTCCATCCATGCTCCCTCCCTTTCTAGGTTTTGGTGCATCCCCTCATTGTCTCCTAAAGGCAAGGATAAATCTGATGATCTCATGCACCGTTTTATTGGCTAATTTAGTTTCTACATTATAGCATGACACCATAAACAGTCCATTATACCCATCATGCACACACGCATTACCCCCCTGTTGGGGAACAAATCACTGTGTAGCTGTAATATATTGACTATCCCTCCTCCACTCCAGACAGAGACACCTCTGCTCGATGTAGATAGCAGATCAACTAGAGGCTGCAGCAGAACCAATCCACTGTGCACAGCTCAAGAGGTTTGGGGAAGCTACAGCAGATAAATGAATTCCTCTTGGCCAGACTCACTTTGGTTTTAGGCTCTTTGATGTTTGTGTCCTCAGAGGGCATGCCTATAGGGGAGCAGTACTAGTACGTCTTTGCAAAAGTGTCCTTTCTCAAGTATCACTTCTTGTAAACAATGGATTAAGGGCTGTGGCGGTAATGACATTTTGTCAGCCGGTAGGCCTATGTGTCATGAAATGAACTGCCGGTCTCATGGTAATTGACCGTTAATTAACATAAACCCTTTTAGCATCTCCAGGCTTCCACACATAGCATGCAAGCCACTGATCTAGACTTTTGGAATATCTACATTTACAAAATGGAATGAATCAATTTAATGTAGCCTAGATCATCACAATAAATCCATCATTTATTTGAAAGAAACATCATGATATAATGAAAATGTAGCCTATTTCAGAAGAACAGAATATGTTAGGCCCTGATCTGGCTGTGCCATATGGCTGTGGGCTACACTATTTAATTTAGCAGACAAGATTTGCTTTTAATTCCCGTGGCATTATTTTATATTTTTTTATAGTTCTAAAAATACAATTATACATAGCTGAATGAAATAGAAGGAATATTTTTTCCCAAATGATTTCTCTGTTGAGCATTAACAAAGTGATCATTTAAAACCTCCAATATGCTTAATTTAGCGTTATTTGTGCAACTGTGATACAAACCTTGGGTAATATGTTTTGATTTATAATACATTCTAAGGCTG
Organism: Oncorhynchus mykiss; assembly: GCF_057628025.1. NCBI lineage: Eukaryota > Metazoa > Chordata > Actinopteri > Salmoniformes > Salmonidae > Oncorhynchus > Oncorhynchus mykiss. Next base: position 70,186,339 of record NC_143025.1, on the reverse strand, counting down.
CATGATGTAACTAATGATGCTCCTTCAATCTGCGGTACAACTCACCCCAAACTATCTCAATTGGGTTAAGGTCGGGTGATTGAGGAGGTCAGGTCACCTGATGCAGCACTCCATCACTCTCCTTCTTAGTCAAATAGCCCTTACACAGCCTGGAAGTGTGTTGGGTCATTGTCCTGTTGAAAAACAAATGATAGTCCCACTAAGCACAAACCAGATGGTATGGCGACTCCCTGCAGAATGCTGTGGTAGCCATGTTGGTTAAGTGTGCCTTGAATTCTAAATAAATCACAGACAGTGTCACCAGCAAAGCACCCCCACACCATCACACCTCCATGCTTCACGGTGGAAGCATGGAGGTCATGCATGAGGTCATCATCCGTTCACCTACTCTGCATCTCACAAAGTCACGGCGGTTGGAACCCAAAATCTCATTTGGACTCACCAGACCAAGGACAGATTTCCACTGGTTTAATGTCCATTGCTCAAGTTTCTTGGCCCAAGCAAGTATTTTCTTCTTATTGCTGTCCCTTAGTTGTGGTTTCTTTGCAGCAATTTGACCATGAAGCCCTGATTCACACAGTCTCTTCTGAACAGTTGATGTTGATATGTGTCTGTTACTTTTACTCTGTGAAGCATTTATTGGGGCTGCAATTTCTGAGCCTGGTAACTCTAATGAAATTATCCTCTGCAGCACAGGAAATTCTGGGTCTTCCTTTCCTGTGGTGGTCCTCATGAGAGCCAGTTTCATCATAGCGCGTGATGGTTTTTGCGACTGCACTTGAAGAAACTTTCAAAGTTCTTGACATTGGGGCGGCAGTGGTTAGAGTGTTGGACTAGTAACCGGAAGGTTGCAAGTTCAAACCCCCGAGCTGACAAGGTACAAGGTACAAATCTGTCGTTCTGCCCTTGAACAGGCAGTTAACCCACTGTTCCTAGGCTGTCATTGAAAATAAGAATTTGTTCTTAACTGACTTGCCTAGTTAAATAAAGGTAAAATAAATAAATAAAAACGTTATCTGGATTGACTGATCTTCATGTCTTAAAGTAATGATAGATTGTTGTTACTCTTTGCTTATTTGAGCTGTTCTTGCCATAATATGGACTTGGTCTTTTACCAAATAGGGCTATCTTCTGTATACCACCCTTACCTTGACACAACAGCACTGATTGGCTCAAACGCATTAAGAAATTAAAAGAAATTCCACAAATTAACTTTTAACAAGGCACACCTGTTAATTGAAATGCATTCCAGATGACTACCTCATGAAGCTGGTTGAGAGAATGCCAAGAGTGTGCAAAGCTGTCATCAAGGCAAAGGGTGGCTACTTTGAAGAATCTCAAATACAAAATATATTTAGATTTGTTTAACACTTTCTTGGTTACTACATGATTCCATATGTATTATTTCATAGTTTTGATGTCTTCACTATTATTCTACAAAGTAGAAAATAGTCAAAATAAAGAAAAACGCTTGAATAGGTGTGTCCAAACTTTTGGCTTGTACTGTATGTGTGTAAATAGTTTTGAATGGGCCATTGTCATGCAGGGGCAGGGGGAAGAAAACCTGTAATCCGTATGCACATGAGAAGCAAATGGAGGATTAATTTCCAGTGGTCCATTTTCATGCCAGCCAGGCTACTCCAGTTGTAAAGTGAAGCAATGTGCTTAATATTAGGGAAATGCATAAATAAATGTAGTAGGCCTAGCCTATAAAAAGCTGATGGGATCCTCTTTTTAATAGAGGCCATCAAACCTCTGTTTTCTCATTCCATTGCATAGCCTATAGTTGTGCAACATGGGTTCATAACAATATATAGGTTTATAGGAACACATTTCATTCCATGCATCAACCAAGTATTTGGAGATGGCTCTCACTGGTGATCCTATACAGGTGATCCTATTTCACTCAAACTCTGAATGCTAAGGCTCTCATGAAGTGTTTGATTAGATTTTCTAAGACATTTGCATTGATGCCAGAGTGATTAAAGGGACAATAGAGTGCTGAGTACCAGGCCATTAGCGACTGGTTGTTAGCAAGTTTGGTAGGCTACTAATGACCATCAGCGACATCAGAGCGCAGTTCTGGAGAAGCCTAGTTGCCATGACTCCACAGTCATGATGTGGAGTTTGACTGAGATAGGGCCCTATAAAATCCGTCTGTGTATGTGCTCATAGCCGCTGGAAGTAGGGGGTGCTGAGTGTGCTGCAGCACCCCCTGCTAAGTTGAAAAAAATCTATATAGTGCAGTCACGACTCGTGACTGCCGGTGTGGCGGTAATGCACTCAATTCAATTCAAGGGCTTTATTGGCATGGGAAACATGTGTTAACATTTCCAAAGCAAGTGAGATAGATAATATATAAAGTGAATATATAAAGTGAAATAAACAATAAAAATTAACAGTAAACATTACACATACAGAAGTTTCAAAACAATAAAGACATTACAAATGTCATATTATATATATATATACAGTGTTTTAACAATGTACAAATGGTTAAGGACACAAGATAAAATAAATAAGCATAAATATGGGTTGTATTTACAATGGTGTTTGTTCTTCACTGGTTGCCCTTTTCTCGTGGCAACAGGTCACAAATCTTGCTGCTGTGATGGCACACTTTGGAATTTCACCCAGTAGATATGGGAGTTATCAAAATTGGATTTGTTTTCGAATTCTTTGTGGATCTGTGTAATCTGAGGTAAATATGTCTCTCTAATATGGTCATACATTGGGCAGGAGGTTAGGAAGTGCAGCTCAGTTTCCACCTCATTTTGTGGGCAGTGAGCACATAGCCTGTCTTCTCTTGAGAGCCATGTCTGCCTACGGCGGCCTTTCTCAATAGCAAGGCTATGCTCACTGAGTCTGTACATAGTCAAAGCTTTCCTTAATTTTGGGTCAGTCACAGTGGTCAGGTAGTCTGCCGCTGTGTACTCTCTGTGTAGGGCCAAATAGCATTCTAGTTTGCTCTGTTTTTTTGTTAATTCTTTCCAATGTGCACTCTCCATAACACTCTCCATAACACTCTCCATAACAGCCCTACTAAGGACGCAGGGTGAAAAGCAGTGCTTTCAAATGGTATTAATGCACAAACATCACTACCAATTACTCTGAAACATGTCATTCCAAATAAAACAAAAGGGCCAATTGGTCTTATCTGCATGCGGTTTAATTGAAGCCATTTAAATGCATGCCTTGAGCTCACACATTAACCACATGGCATAATTTGTCATTATTAATGTTACCCAACGCTTTCATCCAGCAAAATCAATTGAAACTGTAGTGAAACTGAGGTCTGAAGTAGAAATGAAATAGTTGGCCCTCTTTAATCCTGGAGTGTGTAGAACATTTGATATTCAAATAAAATAAAATGTTATTTGTCACCTGCGCCGAATACAACGGGTATACACTTTGCTGTGAAATGCTTACTTACTAGCCCTTTCCCAACAATGCAGGAATAAAAAGTAAGAAAAGATAAGCAATTAAAAAATTTAAAAAATAGTAACACAATAAATAACAATGAGGAGGCTATATACAAGGAGTACTGGTACAAAGTAAACGTGATAGTGAGATAATTGAGGCAATATGTACATGTAGATAGGGGTGAAAGTGACTAGGCAATAAACAGAGTAGCAGCAGCAGATGTGTGTGTGTGTGTGTGTGTGTGTGTGTGTGTGTGTGAATGTATGTGTGTGTGTGTGTGTGTGTATGTGTGTGTGTGACAGAGAGAGCATATGTAGTGTGTTTATGTGTGTGTTGGAGTGTCAGTGTAGTATGTGTGTGTATCACAACTAAAGTGGCCAAATAAGGTCAAGGGCAAGGGCACAACGGCCACTTTGACCGCAAATGGCATTTATTTTTCTGGGGGGGGGGGGGGGGGGGCATTACGGCCACAAAAGGGGGAGGCTGCCAGGAAATTTGAGGCCTGGTGAGAATATTATCAAGTGCTTGTCAAATTGTGGATGAGAAACTGATGAAGTGTGTGCAGCCTGTACAAGAAACTAAGCAGAGCTCATGCCTTTCATGCAACTATGGTCGCATCTTGCAGCCTTAGAATGTATTAAAAATTAAAACATTTTGCCCAACATTTGTATCACAATAAAATAGCTCTAAACGAAGCATATGTTTCTTCGTTAACCGCATGTGTGCCCTCCCTCGGAAATAGTTTTGAGAAAATATTTTCTATTTTATTCAGCTACTTTCTATTTTATTCAGCTGTGTTCAATTGTATTCTTCATACTCTAAAATAATATAAAATAATGCCAGGGAATTCAAAGCAAATCCTATCTACTAAATGAACTAGTGTAGCCCACAGCCATATGGCATAGCCAGATCAGGGCCTAACATAAGGACAACTCAGAGTATGCTATTCTGTTCTAAATTAAATGGATTTATTTGACTTTTTAAATGTAGATGTTCCAAAGGTCTGCATCAGTGACTTGTATGCTATGCGTGGAAGCCAGGAGATACTAAATGTGTTTATGTTCATTAACGGTCAATTACCGTGAGACCAGTAGTTATTTACTTGAAAATCACAGGTTGACAAAATTTAATGACCGCCACATCCCTTGTGCTACGGGGCAATAGTCATTTAGAAAGGTAACCTTGGCATTCTTGGGCACAGGTACTATGGTGGTCTGCTATTACAGACTGGGTCAGGGCAAGGTTGAAAATGTCAGTGAAGACACTTGCCAGCTGGTCAGCGCATGCTGGTAGACTCGCGTCACTCGACAGCTCGTGATTGGGTTTCCCTTGTTAATCCGTGACATTTTGGGGGGACCCACCAATCCTGAAGAAGTTATTAAGGTAGGCCTACCGTATAATGTACAGCATTAGTCAAATGTCCTAGGATCTTGAAAAGGTCTTTACAATGATGATGACATATTGTCATTGCTATCATTATTATCATTCTGTGTAGTCAGAGAAAAGTAGTTGGAGAGGCTGGTGCTGGGCCAGATTTTGTGGGGCAAGAACTGGGAACCCAGTGGCCCTCTCTGATAAACTAAGACGCTCTGAGTTGTGAGTCGTCTTGACCAACCTTGCTCTGAGTACTAATACTCTGTCATCGAACCCCACTCTCGTGGCTACCCCGCCTCCCCCAGCTTCCCCCTGCCGGTTCCCAAATGTTAGCCCAGGTCAACATCCCTCACGCATCCACACACCTCCATCAGATTCTCTCCACTGATTTATCAACATGTCCATGCAATGCTTCGAAAACACTGAGACATGCTTTGGAAAAACGTGTGCTTTCCACGGTTGCGTTGATCTCCCCATCCTAGTGCTCCTCCTCCAAGGAGTTGATGCCTCTCAGATGCAAATTTCCTATCTACCAAATTCCACTCCAACTTATGGGGAGACAGACAGAAAGACAGACAGACAGCTAAAGCACCATGATTTTCTCACAGAACGAGAATGGCAGACAGGCTTCCCCTTAAGTGACCTATTTTCTGATGTAGACTCAAAGGAAGATGAATTTGGTTTCTTTGTTGGATCAGTGCAGAGACTCCAGGGCGGATCTTGTCATTTATCTTATAGACTTAGAGTTGGACGTGCTGCTGAACTTCCTTAACTCCACAGGGAGATATGCAGAAACTATTTGAGCATGTACAGTATTTACAGTTGGATCAACCCGATTTGTCCTCATTGTGCAGTTTAGCTGTGGGCAAACTAGTAAATGTATCAATAAGTGACAGAGTGAGGAGAGTGATGAACATTCCCCTCTATGCAAATATCTTTACTATTTGTATCCAATCAGACTAATAAGACAGTAGATCATTGTTGGTAATAACCACTATGGATGATCCATGAAGCATTAAATTGGTAAATATTTGTTTTGGTAATTTTGGATGACGTGCCCACTGATATCACTTTTTCATCACATGATCATTTCAGTCTCACCATGGCGACACCCAGGCAGACTCGTGATAAATCAGGTTTCCCAGAGAGTCTCTCTCTCTCTCTCTCTCTCTCTGTCTCTGTCTCTGTCTCTGTCTCTGTCTCTGTCTCTCTGAGCGAGAGAAGCCTCAGAAGAGAGAGAGCGCGAGAGCTGACTTTATTAATGACCAAGAGGAATAGTTCTAATTGCTCCTGGTATCATCACTCCACATTACGTGGTGGAAGCGTTACCTGCTGCAGTCCCCACACAATAAAGGTCATTGAGGGACTCATATTAATCTCTTCTCCCCCAAGAGATAGAGAGGGCTCGCCAACGTGGTCATTTTTCATAAGCCACCGCTGATTGGACTAATGCATTACAATTAGCCAACTTGGGAGTTGTGGAAATTGGAAACTGTAAACTTCAGACATTTTGTAGTTTTGAGAGATAATTAGGAAGAGTAATAAAAGGTTTGTTTTAAAATGGAAATGCTGTGTGAGCGCTTTTATTGCATAATAAACAATTGATGCATCATCCGTAACGAGGATGAGAGCACTGTAATAGGGTACTTGTGTAGAAAAGCAGTAAGCTATCTCAAGTGTTTGAAAATATATTGGTTTTATGTTTGCTTAATTTCCACTCATTTAATATACAGTAAACATGTTTTTGTCCCCAATTCGCTGTGTGTCGTGTAGCAGAGAGGTGGGCAGAGCATGACCTTTTGGGTAAGGTTACAAAACCTGTCACCTCAGTGATAAACATCAGAGTTCAAGGGCTAGTATGTCTTCTCTGTCTGTCTATCCACTATTGATGTTTCTGATTCCTTCTGTGTGCTCTCTTTTTCCCCCATCTACACGGTTGACACTTCAGCAATAGGGGAGCTGAGTTATATTGCACTAAACCAAGGGGAGATGAAGCTAAGAAAAACCGTGTGCCAAGGAAAAAGGCAGAAGGAGTTGCAAGACGGGTCGATATGTAATGGATTCCAGCTGCACACTTACATTTGAGTAATTCATCACAGAAGCCTGACTGTAGTTAGTTATATATTGTATAGATAAATAAATGAATTAAATCCATTAAGATTATTTGAATTGCAAGTAAACGGATATTCCTAGTCTTGTTCAAACCTTCGTTAGAGTTTTCGAACCATTAAATAATTTCCCTAAACTCAGTCGAAATGTTGTTTTATGAGAGAGAGAGGTCCAACGATACACTATAGCAGGACATGTTTATTTTGACATAAATAGCCAACAGTACGTAGTGCACAAGTGTCTAACTCATGAATGTGCTGTAAGTACAGCCTACTGTCTGCTTTTTGGCATGATTTAGAAGTTTTATTAATCCTTAGCTACATACTTGTTATTCGTCACACTAATGGCACTGGCAAAAAGTATCTATCTATTTAGTTGATCTTATGGCTGTGTAGTAACACTGTTATTACTGCAATAACATTGTTATTATGCTACAGATATAGGTTGCTTTGGAATTATGTATGTCATTAAGTGGAAACTGCAACATGACTCAGTGGATGGGGATGGCTTGACGTGGCTCTCCACTGCGGTCTGTGAGAACAGGATCATCTCATGTATGGGATAAAGGAGAATTAAGCTGTGTGTGTGTTTCAGACTCATCAGCAGAAAGACCTGCTACTCTCCTTAATACCATAAATAGACTGTTAGTAAGGCCTCTCAAACCCTCAACGATCAGCCTTGACAAACACACACTATCTGCAATGTAGAGATGCATCTTCTCTTTCCCCTGTCATGCATCCTAAGCTAAATACATATTCCCATTTCTAAATGTCACTCTAGGTCTCTGGTCTCACCAACACAATCACACTGTCAGAGACAAGTGTCAGTGATGCATCCAGGGGCATTTATATGATTCTTTTTTAGGGGGGGGGGGTAGAGGGGGACCAAGCATGAGTCAGCGGTGGCCATGGGAAATCAGCAAATTCTTTCACAAATAGCATTGCAAATTGGCTTAAATTACAATGCATTGTATTGAAAAAATGTTCAACTGTTAACTTGTACATTCACTGGATAGTTTATTAGGTACACCACCCCATTCATGAAAAGGGATCGCTCCTACAGACAGTAGTCACGTGGCTTACTATATAAAGCAGGCAGACAGGCAACAAGGCATTCAGTTACTGTTCGATTGAATTTTAGACTGGTCAAATCAAGTGACCTAAGCGTCTTTGGGACTGGTATGATCGTCGGTGCCAGGTGGGCCGGATCCAGTATCTCAGAAACGTCTGCCCTCTTAGGCTTCTCACGCACAACCGTATCTAGGGTTTACCGAGAATGGTGAAATAAACAAAAAAACATCCAGTCAGCGTTAGTCTTGTGGACAAAAACAGCTTGTGAATAAGAGAGGTCGAAGGAGAATGGCAATAATCTTCAAAGATAACAGGTGAGCCCAAAACAGACAAATAATGGCGCAGTACAAGAATGGTGTGCAGAATGGCATCTCGGAAAGCACAACTTGTCGATCCTTGTCACGGATGGGCTATTGCAGCAGATGACATCACCGGGTTCCACTCCTATCAGCTAAAACAAAAACAAGCAGCTCCAGTCGGCACACAGTCACCAACACTGGAAAATTGAGGAGTGAAAAAATAATGCCTGGAACATGACAGGGAGTTCAGTTTACTTAAGTGGCCTGCGCAATCCCCAGACCTCAACCCAAAAGAGCATCTTTGGGATGAGATGGAATTGGCTGTACGAAGCATGAATGTACCACCATCCAATCTGCAGCAACTGCGGGATGCCATCGTGTCAGCCTGGACCAACATCCCTGTGGAATGTTTCTGACACCTTGTAAAATGCCCCAAAGATTTCAGGCTGTTCTGGCGGCAAAGGGGGGTCCAACCCCGTACTAGATGGGTGTACCTGATAAATTGGCCAGTGAATGTATCTGTCCCTTGTCTATTCCAAAAATCGATTTGAAAATGAATACAGGGAAAATAATAAAGTTAGATGCATGTTAACTTAAGTGGTAACTGACTGACATTGAACAATTATCAACCTTTCAAAGCAGCATCAATGATGAGATAGAATGATAGTGCTACTGTGTCTTCCTTCTTGTAGTTACTTATCTTATTCTGACATGGTTATACTAGTGAACGCAATGAGGTGGGAATCAAGAATCCAACAATACCATCACCAATAACGGTGCTTACGGAAAGTATTCAGACCCCTTGACTTTTCCCACATTTTGTTACGTTACAGCCTTATTTTAAAATCTATTGAAAATAATAATATTCCTTATCAATCTACACACTATACCCCATAATGACAAAGCGAAAACAGGTTTTTAGACATTTCTGTAAATGTATAAAAAAAGAAAAAGAGAACCTTATTTACATAAGTATTCAGACCTTTTGCTACAAGACACAAAATTGAGCTCAGCTGCATCCTGTTTCCATTGATCATCCTTGAGATGTTTCTACAACTTGATTGGAGTCCACCTGTGGTAAATTCAATTGATTGGACATGATTTGGAAAGGCACACACCTGTCTACATAAGGTCCTATAGTTGACAGTGCATGTCATAGCAAAAACCAAGTCATGAGGTGGAAGCAATTGTTCGTAGAGCCAGGATTGTGTTGAGGCACAGATCTGGGGAAGGGTACCAAAACATTTCTGCATCAGTGAATGTCCCCAAGTACACAGTGGCCTCCATCAATCTTAAATGGAAAAATTTCGGAAGCAACAAGACAGGCCACCTGGCCAAACTGAGCAGGGAGTTCCTCTGTGGAGATAGCAGAACCTTCAAGAAGGACAACCATCTCTGCAGCACTCCACCAATCAGGCCTTTATGGTAGAGTGGCCAGACTGAAGCCACTCCTCAGTAAAAGGCACATGACAGCCTGCTTGGAGTTTGCCAAAAGACACCTAAAGACTCTCAGACCATGAGGAACAAGATTCTCTGGTCTGATGAAACCAAGATTGAACACTTTGGCCTGAATGCCAATGTCACGTCTGGAGGAAATCTGACACCATCCCAACGGTGAAGCGTGATGGTGGCAGCATCATGCTGTGGGGATGTTTTTCAGCGGCAGGGACTGGGAGACTAGTCAGGATCGAGGGAAAGACGAATGGAGCAAAGTACAGAGAGATCCTTGATGAAAACCTGCTCCAGAGCGCTCAGGACCTCATACTGGTGTCACGTTCTGACCTTTATTTCCTTTGTTTTGTCATTATTTAGTATGGTCAGGGTGTGAGTTGGGGTGGGCAGTCTATGTTTGTTTTTCTATGATTTGGGGATTTCTATGTTTCGGCCTAGTATGGTTCTCAATCAGAGGCAGGTGTCATTAGTTGTTTCATTAGGTTTCACTGTGGGTGTGGGTGTTTGTTTCCGTGTCTGTGTTTGTTTCACCACACAGGACTGTTTCGGTTTTCACATTTATTGTTTTGTATATTTGTAGTGTTTTTCCAGGTATTCGTCTTGATTAAAGATGTTTAACCCTAACCACGCTGCGTTTTGGTCCGCTTCTCTTTCACCAGAAGAAAACCGTTACAACTGGAGTGAAGAATCACCTCTCAACAGGACAACAACCCTAAGCACACAGCCAAGACAATGTAGGAGTGGCTTTGTGACAAGTCTCTGAATTTCCTTGAGTGGCCCAGCCAGAGCCCGGACTTGAACCCAATTGAACATCTCTGGAGAGACCTGAAAATAGCTGTGCAGTGACGCTCCCCATCCAACCTGACAGAGCTTGAGATGATCTGCAGAGAAGAATTGGAGAAACTCCCCAAAAACAGGTGTGCCAAGCTTGTAGCATCATACCCAAGAAGGCTTGAGGCTGTAATCGCTGCCAAGGGTGCCCCAACAAAGTACTGAGTAATTGTAATTTTTCCATTTTTTTAATACATTTGCATACCTTTTTTGCATGTTTTTGCTTTGTCATGGTGGGGTATTGTGTGTAGAATAATGAGGGAAAAAAGTGTCCATTTCAGAATAAGGCTTTAACGTAACAACATTTTGAAAAAGTCAAGGGGTCTGAATACTTTCCGAATACACTGTATGTAAGGGAATGGAGGAAGAAATATGCACTATATATACAAAAGTATGTGGACACCTGTTCAAATTAGTGGATTCGACACCCGTTCAAATTAGTGGATTTCAGCCACACCCGTTGCTGACAGTTGTATAAAATCAAACACAAAGCCATGCAATCTCCATAGACAAACATTGGCAGTAGAACTGTCCATACCGAAGAGCTCAGTGACTTTCAATTTTGCAATGAAAACATCTAGGAGCAACAACAGCTCATCCTCGAATCAGTAGGCCACACAAGCTCACAGAACCGGACCGTCGAGTGCTGAAGCGCGTACCATGTAAAAATGGTCTATCTTCAGTTGCAACATTCAGTACCGAGTTCCAAACTGCCTCTGGAAGTAACGTCAAAACAAGAACTGTTTGTCGGGAGCTTCATAAAATGGGTTTTCATGGCCGATTAGCCAGGCACAAGACTAGGTTCCCCATGGGCAATGCCAGCATCGGCTGGAGTGGTGTAAAGCTCACCGCCATTGGACTCTGGAGCAGTGGAAACGTGTTCTATGGAGTGATGACTCACGCTTCACCATCTGGCAGTCTGACGGACTAGTCTGGGTTTGACAGATGCCAGCAGAACGCTACCTGCATGAATGCATAGTGCCAACTGTAAAGTTTGGTGGGAGGAGGAATAATGATCTGAGGCTGTTTTTATGGTTCGGGCTAGGCCGCTTAGTACCAGTAAAGGGAAATCTTAACGCTACAGCATACACTGGCATTCTAGACAATTCTGTGCTTCCAACTATGTGGCAACTTTTTGGGGAAGGCCCTTTATTGTTTCAGCATGAAAATGCCCTCGTGCACCAAGCAAGGTCCATACAGAAATGGTTTGTTGAGATTGGTGTGAAAGAACTGGACTTGCCTGCCCAGAGCTCTTACTTCAACCCCATGGAACACCTTCGGGATGAATTGGAAAGCCAACTGCGAGCCAGGAATAATCGCACAACATCAGTGCTCAACCTCACTAATGCTCTTGTGACTGAATGGAAGCAAGTCCCCACAGAAATGTTCCAACAGAAGAGTGGAGGCTGTTAAAGCTGTAAAGGGAGTACCAACTCCATATTAATGCCCATGATTTTGGAATGAGATGTTCGACGAACAGGTGTCCACACAAACTCAGCAAAAAAAGAAATGTCCTTTTTTCAGGATCCTGTCTTTCAAATATAATTCGTAAAAATCCAAGCAATTTCACAGATCTTCATTGAAAAGGGTTTAAACACAACATTTCCCATGCTTGTTCAATGAAACTGTCATGTATTGTCATGTTGTGTCTTTCTGTCCTTTCCTTTCACCCTGTCTCCCTCTGCTGGTCGTATTAGGTTACCTTTTCTCCCCCGCTTTCCCCCAGCTGTTCCTTGTCTCCTCCTAACTACCCATTCACCCCGTTTCCCACCTGTTCCCTTTTTCCCTCTGATTAGGTCCCTATATCTCTCTCTGTTTCTGCTCCTGTCTTTGTCGGATTCTTGTTTGTTGTGTTTCATGCCTGAACCAGACTATCGTCATGTTTGCTGTAACCTTGTCCTGTCCTGTCGGAATCTGCCGGTCTGTCTGAACCTACCTATGTTTGGTTATTAAAGAAGCTCTGTTAAGTTAATTCGCTTTTGGGTCCTCATTCACTCACCGTGACAGAAGAATCCGACCAAGAATGGACCCAGCGACTTCGGATCCTCTCCACTCAGCCGTCGAGATCCAGGGAGCGATGCTAGGCAGACACGAGCAGGAATTGTCTGCTGCTCGACATGCCGTTGAGACCCTGGCCACCCAAGTCTCCAACCTCACAGAACAGGTTCACCATCTCCGCCTCGATCCACCGGCCACTTCCAGGGCTTTCGAATCTCCGGAGCCCAGAATCAATAACCCGCCGTGTTACTCTGGGGAGCCCACTGAAGGCCGCTCGTTCCTCACCCAGTGTGATATTGTGTTTTCTCTCCAGCCCAACACTTACGCCAGGAGCACTGCTCGTGTCGCCTACGTCATATCTCTCCTTACTGGACGGGCTCGTGAGTGGGGCACGGCAATCTGGGAGGCAAGGGCTGAGTGTACTAACCAGTATCAGGACTTTAAGGAGGAGATGATACGGGTTTTTGATCGATCTGTTTTTGGGGAGGAGGCTTCCAGGGCCCTGTCTTCCCTATGTCAAGGCAATCGATCCATAACTGACTACTCTATTGAGTTTCGCACTCTTGCTGCCTCCAGTGGCTGGAACGAGCCGGCCTTGCTCGCTCGTCTTCTGGAGGGTCTCCGCGCAGAGGTAAAGGATGAGATTCTCTCCCGGGAGGTTCCTTCCAGCGTGGATTCCTTGATTGAACTCGCTATTCGCATTGAGCGACGGGTTGATCTTCGTCACCGAGCTCGTGGAAAGGAGCTCGCGCTCTCCGTTGCCCCCCTCTCCGCATCACTACCATCTTCCTCTGCCGGCTCGGGAGCTGAGCCTATGCAGCTGGGAGGTATCCGCATCTCGACTAAGGAGAGGGAACGGAGAATCACCAACCGCCTCTGTCTCTATTGCGGTTCTGCTGGTCATTTTGTCACTTCATGTCCAGTAAAAGCCAGAGCTCATCAGTAAGCGGAGGGCTACTGGTGAGCGCTACTACTCCTGTCTCTCCTTCAAGATCCTGCACTACCTTGTCGGTCCATCTACGCTGGACCGGTTCGTCAGCTTCCTGCAGTGCCTTAATAGACTCTGGGGCGGAGGGCTGTTTTATGGACGAGACCTGGGCTCGGGAACATGACATTCCTCTCAGACAGTTAAGGGAGTCCACGGCCTTGTTCGCCCTGGATGGTAGTCCTCTCCCCAGGATTCAGCGTGAGACGCTACCTTTAACCCTCACTGTTTCTGGTAATCATAGCGAAACCATTTCTTTTTTAATTTTTCGTTCACCTTTTACACCTGTTGTTTTGGGCCATCCCTGGCTAGTTTGTCATAATCCTTCCATTAATTGGTCTAGTAATTCTATCCTCTCCTGGAACGTCTCTTGTCATGTGAAATGTTTAATGTCTGCTATCCCTCCTGTTTCCTCTGTCTCTTCTTCACAGGAGGAGCCTGGTGATTTGACAGGGGTGCCGGAGGAATATCACGATCTGCGCACGGTGTTCAGTCGGTCCAGGGCCACCTCTCTTCCTCCACACCGGTCGTATGATTGTAGTATTGATCTCCTTCCGGGAACCACTCCCCCCCGGGGTAGACTATACTCTCTGTCGGCTCCCGAACGTAAGGCTCTCGAGGATTATTTGTCTGTAGCTCTTGACGCCGGTACCATAGTCCCCTCCTCCTCTCCCGCCGGAGCGGGGTTTTTTTTTGTCAAGAAGAAGGACGGGTCTCTGCGCCCCTGCATAGATTATCGAGGGCTGAATGACATAACAGTGAAGAATCGTTATCCGCTTCCTCTTATGTCTTCAGCCTTCGAGATCCTGCAGGGAGCCAGGTTTTTCACTAAGTTGGACATTCGTAACGCTTACCATCTCGTGCGCATCAGGGAGGGGGACGAGTGGAAGACAGCGTTTAACACTCCGTTAGGGCACTTTGAATACCGGGTTCTTCCTTTCGGCCTCGCTAACGCTCCAGCTGTCTTTCAGGCATTAGTCAATGATGTCCTGAGAGACATGCTGAACATCTTTGTTTTCGTTTACCTTGACGATATCCTGATTTTTTCACCGTCACTCCAGATTCATGTTCAGCACGTTCGACGTGTCCTCCAGCGCCTTTTAGAGAATTGTCTTTTTGTGAAGGCTGAGAAGTGCACTTTTCATGCCTCCTCCGTCACATTTCTCGGTTCTGTTATTTCCGCTGAAGGCATTAAGATGGATCCCGCTAAGGTCCAAGCTGTCATTGATTGGCCCGCCCCTAAGTCACGCATCGAGCTGCAGCGCTTTCTCGGCTTCGCGAACTTCTATCGTCGTTTCATCCGTAATTTCGGTCAGGTGGCAGCTCCTCTCACAGCCCTTACTTCTGTCAAGACGTGCTTTAAGTGGTCCGTTTCCGCCCAGGGAGCTTTTGATCTCCTCAAGAATCGTTTTACATCCGCTCCTATCCTTGTTACACCTGACGTCTCTAGACAGTTCGTTGTCGAGGTTGACGCGTCAGAGGTGGGCGTGGGAGCCATTCTTTCTCAGCGCTCCCTCTCTGACGACAAGGTCCACCCATGCGCGTATTTTTCTCATCGCCTGTCGCCGTCGGAACGTAACTATGATGTGGGAAACCGCGAACTGCTCGCCATCCGGTTAGCCCTAGGCGAATGGCGACAGTGGTTGGAGGGCGCGACCGTTCCTTTTGTCGTTTGGACTGACCATAGGAACCTTGAGTACATCCGTTCTGCCAAACGACTTAATGCGCGTCAGGCGCGTTGGGCGCTGTTTTTCGCTCGTTTCGAGTTCGTGATTTCTTATTGTCCGGGCTCTAAGAACACCAAGCCTGATGCTTTATCTCGTCTCTTCAGTTCTTCAGTAGCCTCCACTGACCCCGAGGGGATTCTCCCTGAGGGGCGTGTTGTCGGGTTGACTGTCTGGGGAATTGAGAGGCAGGTAAAGCAAGCGCTCACTCACACTCCGTCGCCGCGCGCTTGTCCTAGGAACCTTCTTTTCGTTCCCGTTCCTACTCGTCTGGCCGTTCTTCAGTGGGCTCACTCTGCCAAGTTAGCCGGCCACCCTGGCGTTCGGGGTACGCTTGCTTCCATTCGCCAGCGTTTTTGGTGGCCCACCCGGGAGCATGACACGCGTCGTTTCGTGGCTGCTTGTTCGGTCTGCGCGCAGACTAAGTCCGGTAACTCTCCTCCTGCCGGCCGTCTCAGGCCGCTTCCCATTCCCTCTCGACCGTGGTCTCACATCGCCTTAGATTTTGTCACCGGACTGCCTTCGTCAGCGGGGAAGACTGTTATTCTTACGGTTGTCGATAGGTTCTCTAAGGCGGCTCATTTCATTCCCCTTGCTAAGCTTCCTTCTGCTAAAGAGACGGCACAAATCATCATCGAGAATGTTTTCAGAATTCATGGCCTTCCGTCAGACGTCGTTTCGGACAGAGGTCCGCAATTCACGTCTCAATTTTGGAGGGAGTTTTGCCGTTTGATTGGGGCTTCCGTCAGTCTCTCTTCCGGCTTTCACCCCCAGTCTAACGGTCAAGCAGAACGGGCCAATCAGACTATTGGTCGCATCTTACGCAGTCTTTCTTTTCGCAACCCTGCGTCTTGGTCAGAACAGCTCCCCTGGGCAGAATACGCCCACAACTCGCTTCCTTCGTCTGCGACCGGGCTATCTCCTTTTCAGAGTAGCCTCGGGTACCAGCCTCCGCTGTTCTCATCTCAGTTCGCCGAGTCCAGCGTCCCCTCCGCTCAGGCTTTTGTCCAACGTTGCGAGCGCACCTGGAAGAGGGTCAGGTCTGCACTTTGCCGTTATAGGACGCAGACTGTGAGGGCTGCTAATAAGCGTAGAACTAAGAGTCCTAGATATTGTCGCGGTCAGAGAGTTTGGCTCTCCACTCAGAACCTTCCCCTTAAGACGGCTTCTCGCAAGTTGACCCCGCGGTTCATTGGTCCGTTCCGTATTTCTCGGGTCATTAATCCTGTCGCAGTTCGACTTCTTCTTCCGCGATACCTTCGTCGCGTCCACCCGGTCTTCCATGTCTCCTGTATCAAGCCCGTTCTTCGCGCCCCCGCTCGTCTTCCCCCCCCCCCCCCCATCCTTGTCGAGGGCGCACCCATCTACAGGGTCCGCAGGATTTTGGACATGCGTCCTCGGGGCCGTGGTCACCAGTACCTCGTAGATTGGGAGGGGTACGGTCCTGAGGAGAGGAGTTGGGTTCCCTCTCGGGACGTGCTGGACCGTGCGCTGATCGAGGATTTCCTCCGTTGCCGCCAGGTTTCCTCCTCGAGTGCGCCAGGAGGCGCTCGGTGAGTGGGGGGGTACTGTCATGTATTGTCATGTTGTGTCTTTCTGTCCTTTCCTTTCACCCTGTCTCCCTCTGCTGGTCGTATTAGGTTACCTTTTCTCCCCCGCTTTCCCCCAGCTGTTCCTTGTCTCCTCCTAACTACCCATTCACCCCGTTTCCCACCTGTTCCCTTTTTCCCTCTGATTAGGTCCCTATATCTCTCTCTGTTTCTGCTCCTGTCTTTGTCGGATTCTTGTTTGTTGTGTTTCATGCCTGAACCAGACTATCGTCATGTTTGCTGTAACCTTGTCCTGTCCTGTCGGAATCTGCCGGTCTGTCTGAACCTACCTATGTTTGGTTATTAAAGAAGCTCTGTTAAGTTAATTCGCTTTTGGGTCCTCATTCACTCACCGTGACAGAAACATAAACAATTAATGAACATGTACCTTTGGAATGGTTGTTAAGACACTAACAGCTTACAGACGGTAGGCAATTAAGGTCACAGTTATGAAAACTTAGGACACTAAAGAGGCCTTTCTACTGACTCTGAAAAACACAGAAAGAAAGATGCCCAGGGTCCTTGCTCATCTGTATGAACGTGCCTTAGGCATGCTGCAAGGAGGCATGAGGACTGCAGATGTGGCCAGGGCAATGAATTGCAATGTCCGTACTGTGAGACGCCTAAGACAGCGCTACAGGCTAGACAGGACGGACAGCTGATCGTCCCACGTGTAACAACACCTGCACAGGATCAGTACATCCGAACATCACACCTGTCACCTGCGGGACAGGTACAGGATGGCAACAACAACTGCCATCCTGTACGCACAATCCCTCCATCAATGCTCAGACTGTCCACAATAGGCTGAGAGAGGCTGGACTGAGGGCTTGTAGGCCTGTTGTAAGGCCAGACATCACCGGCAACAACGTCGCCTATGGGCACAAACCCACCGTTGCTGGACCAGACAGGACTGGCAAAAGTGCCCTTCACTGATGAGTCGCGGTTTTGTCTCACCAGGGGTGATGGTCAGATTTGCGTTTATCGTTGAAGGAATGAGCATTACAACGAGGCCTGTACTCTGGAGCAGTATCGATTTGGAGGAAAAGGATCAGTCATGGTCTGGGGCGGTGTGTCACAGCATCATCGGGCTGAGCTTGTTGTCATTGCAGGCAATCTCAACGCTGTGCGTTACATGGAAGACATCCTCCTCCCTCATGTGATACCCTTCCTGCAGGCTTATCCTGACATGACCCTCCAGCATGACAATGACACCATACTGCTCGTTCTGTGCGGGATTTCCTGCAAGACAGGAATGTCAGTGTTCTGCTATGGCCAGAGAAGAACCCGGATCTCAATCCCATTGTGCACGTCTGGGACCCCTTGGATCGGAGGGTGAGGGCTAGGGCCATTCCCCCCCAGAAATGTCTGGGAACTTGCAGGTGCCTTGGTGGAAGAGTGGGGTAACATCTCACAGCAAGAACTGGCAAATTTGTTGCAGTCCATGAGGAGGAGATGCACTGCAGTACTTAATGCAGCTGGTGGCCACAACACTGACTGTTACTTTTGATTTTGACCCCCCCTTTGTTCAGGGACACATTATTCTGTTAGTCACATGTCTGTGGAACTTGTTAAGTTTATGACTTAGTTGTTGAACCTGGTTATGTTCATACAAATATTTACACATGTTATGTTTGCTGAAAATAAACGCAGTTGACAGTAAGAGGAGTTTAGATAGCTAGATGGCTCAAGGGCTTATTGCAACATTCTTAGCAGATACCCCATCACAACCAAAAATATAAGATAGTTTTGTTCCAGTACACACAAAAACAAATAATTTATAACTTCAAAATGAATGATAGGAAAACAATAACATTAGCTTACTAGCTAGTTAGCTTGAAAACTGTCCTCTTAGCTAGTCTGCTGAAGTTAGCAAGCTAGCTAGCTCATTAGCTAGCCCCATGGCATCATTAAGCTACAGTTAGCCCAAGGTTCGCCTTCCATATGACCAGTCCACTTTTTGACATAAAGTACCAGTCAACAGTTTGAACACACCTACTCATTCAAGGGTTTTTCTTTATTCATATTATTTTCTACATTGTAGAATAATAGTGAAGACATCAAAACTATGAAATAACTCCTATTGAATTATGTAGTAACCAAAAAAGTGTTAAACAAATGAAATCTATTCTAGATTTTTCAAAGTCGCCGCCCTTTGCCTTGATGACAGCTTTGCACACTCTTGGCATTCTCTCAACCAGCTTCATGAGGTAGTCATCTGGATTGCATTTCAATTAACAGGTGTGCATTGTTAAAAGTTCATTTGTAGAATTTTCTTCCTTCTTAATGCAGTCTTGAAGGAGTTCCCACATATGCTGAGCACTTGTTGGCTGCTTTTCCTTCACTCTGTGGTCCAACTCATCCCAAACCATCTCAATTGGGTTGAGGTCGGGTGATTGTGAAAGCCAGGTCATCTGATGCAACACTACATCACTCTCCTTCTTGGTCAAATAACTAGCCTAGCGGTTAGAGCATTGGACTAGTAACCGACTAGTAACCGGAAGGTTGCAAGTTCAAATCCCCGAGCTGACAAGGTACAAATCTGTCGTTCTGCCCCTGAACAGGCAGTTAACCCACTGTTCCTAGGCCGTCATTGAAAATAAGAATTTGTTCTTAACTGACTTGCCTAGTTAAATAAAGGTAAAATTAAAAATTAAAATGACACAGCCTGGAGGTGTGTTTCGGGTCATTCTCCCGTGAAAAACAAATGATAGTCCCAATAAGCGCAAACCAGATGGGATGTCGTATCTCTACAGAATGCTGTTGTAGCCATGCAGGTCAAGTGTGCCTTGAATTCTAAATAAATCACTGACAGAATCACCAGCAATGCACTCCCACACCATCAGACCTCCTCCTCCGTGCTTCACGGTGGGAACCACCCATGCAGAGATCATCAGTTCACCTACTCTGTATCTCACAAAGACAAGCTGGTTGGAACATCAAATCATATTTATCACATGCACTTGGTTAGCAGATATTATTGCGAGTGTAGCGAAATGCTTGTGCTTCTAGTTCCAACACTGCAGCAATATCTAACATGTAATCTAACAATTCCACAACAACTACCTAATACACAAATCTAAGTAAAGGAATGGAATAAGAATCTATACATATAAATATATGGAGCAATGGCAGAGCTGCATAGGCAAGATGAATAGATTATATAAAATACAGTATATATATATATATATATATATATATATATATATATATATGAGATGAGAAATGCAAGATATGTAAACATTATTAAAGTGACTCGTGATACATTTAATAAAGTGACCAATGATTTCAAGTCTCTATGTAGGCAGCAGCCTATGTGCTAGTGATGGTTGTTTAACAGTCTGATGGCCTTGAGATAGAAGCTGTTTTTCAGTCTCTCGGTCCCAGCTTTGATGCACCTGTACTTACCTCGTCTTCTGGATTGTAATGGGGTGAACAGGCAGTTGCTCAGGTGGATGTTGTCCTTGATGATCTTTTTGGCCTTCCTGTGACATTGTGTGCTGCAGGTGTCCTGGAGGGCAGACCAAAGGACAGATTTCCACTGGTCTAATGTCCATTGCTTTTGTTTCTTGGCCCAAACAAGTCTCTTCTTCTAATTGGTGTCCTTTAGTAGTGGTTTCTTTGCAGCAAATCAACCATGAAGGCCTGATTCACGTAGTCTCCTCTGAACAGTTGATGTTGAGATGTGTCTGTTACTTGAACTCCCTGAAGCATTTATTAGGTGCAATTAATTGCTGATTTCTGAGGTTGGTAACTCAAATTAACTCATCCTCTGCAGCAGAGGTAACTCTGGGTCTTCCTTTCCTGTGCCGGTCCTCATGAGCTAGTTGAACTGATCTTAATTTCCTAAAGTAATGATGGACTGTTATTTTTCTTTGCTTATTTGTTCTTAGTTCTTGCCATAGTATGGACTTGGTATTTTACCAAATAGGACTATCTTCTGTATACCAACCTTGCCTTGTCACAGCACAACTGATTTGCTCAAATGCAGTAAGAAGGAAAGGAATGTCACAAATTAACTTTTAACAAGGCACACCTGTCAATTGAAATACATTCCAGATGACTACCTCATGAAGCTTGTTGAGAGAATGCCAATCTTGTGCAAAGCTGTCATCAAGGCAAAAGGTGGCTACTTTGACGAATCTCAAATGTAAACTATATTTTGATTTGTTTAACCCTTTTTTTTGTAGAAACGTAGAAACGTAGAAAATAGTAAAAATAAAGAAGAGTGGGTGTGTCCAAACTTTTGACTGGTACCTTATTTATTTATATATATATATATATATATACTAACAAAAATATAAACACAAGATGCAACAATTTCAAAGATTTTTCTGAGTTACAGTTCATATATGGAAATCAGTCAATTTAAATAAATTAAATTGGCCCACCCACTGGGGAGCCAAGCCCAGCCAATTAGGAATTAGTTTATCCTTCACAAAAGGGCTTTATTACAGACTTAATTTCTAAACGATGTTGGAGGTGGCTCATAGTAGACAAACATTCAACTCTCTGGCAACAGCTCTGGTGGACATTCCTGCAGTCAGCATGCCTATTGCACGCTCCCTCAAAACTTGAGACATCTGTGGCATTGTGTTGTGTGACAAAAATGCACATTTTATAGTGGTCTTTTTATTGTCCCCAGCACAATGTGCACCTGTGTAATGATCATGCTGTTTAATCAGCTTCTTGAAATGCCACACCCGTCAGGTGGATGGATTATCCTGACAATGGATAAAATGCTCACTAACAGGAATGTAAATGAATTTGTGCACAAAGATAAATAAGCTTTTTGTGAGTATGGAAAAATTCTAGGATCTTTAATTTCAGCTCATGAAACATGGGACCAGCACTTGACATGTTGCGTTTATATTTTTGTTCAGTGTATATATACACTGTATACACCTGCAGCTGTGTCAAATTGGCTGGATGTCCTTTCGGTGGTGGTCCTTTCTTTATACACACGGGAAACTGTTGAATGTGAAAAAAACCTAGCAGCGTTGCAGTTCTTGACACACTCAAACCGGTGAGCCTGGCACCTACTACCATACCCTGTTCAAAGGCACTTAAATATTTTGTCTTGCCCATTCACTCTCTGAATGGTACACATACACAATCCATGTCTCCTCCCGTTCATCTACATTGATTGAAGTGGATTTAACAAATTACATCATTAAGGGATCATAGCTTTCACCTGGTCAGTCTATGTCAAGGAAAGAGCAGGCGTTCCTAATATTTTTTATGCTCCGTGTATAATAATTGAGTTTGAACATACAATGGACAAAAGACTGACACTTTTTCCGCTGAATGTTGCGCCCGACTCCTAAACTTGTCAGCATCCATTCGGTGATTCAAAAAGTGTTTCTTCTTATGACAAAAGCGCAGATGTTTTAGCCTGCCAGGGGTGTTGGATCAGTGCCGGCAGCGTTTACATCTTGCTAATAACTCGCTCGAGCGGAGAAAAAAATATTTCCACCCAACGGGCAAACCAGATCTAACGCATTGCCTTTTCCTCTTCAATCTGAGCTAGATCGACAGAATTCTGAACCATTGAGAATGGGGGGGTGGCACCGTGGCTAATCATATTTCAGGGGTGGCTAGTGCCCCCATTGTAAAATCCACAGACATCCAGTAAGTGATGGCTGATAGTAATAGAAACAGAAACTTTTGCAAACATATGGCTCAAGTCTGTGATTATGCTGAAGAAGACTGCTACAGTAAATGCATCTTGGGCATCCAGGGAACAATAACATTAATAGCAGAGGAAAATGTGGAGGGAAAAAAAGCACTTGTGACATTGTTTGACAGATGCCTCCAGCATGAGTCTGGCAGTGTCTGTGGAGACAGCTGTGCATATAAGGTCACTTTAAATGTCATTACTCTTCCTGGTAATTAGTAGGAATGGAGCACTCAACTAGAGCCCATTATGGCCTGTTACTTTTCTGGTCATTACTGGATTTCAACATTTCTCTAGTTAGATGTGCTTTATCATCACCAACAATATGCATCAAACTGAGAAAAGAAACGCATTGTTAATCTTGTACCCCCAACACCGGCACACTTCATGCTCACACCTGAAAATACAGCTATATAAAATGAGCAACTATTTAACGAGTGGCGGTGAATCTCCACTAGCCACATTTGCATGTTCCATGTGGGGGTGCAGGAATTCTATGAATCAAGTAGTTGAAATTGCCAGGCAATTTACAGAGGGAGATTTTCAGGTCTGCTGTGTATTGGACAACTGTTCAGTAAACCAGAACAACCACCATAGTAACCGTCACAGGGAAGCGGGAGACATCGTCATGTATTAATGATGTACACGCATACTGTACTGCTGTCTGCCTGCCTGGGAGGGTGGTTGGGCGGATCACACCACCGGGGGACATTATTTAACAATGCCTGGAGAAATTATGCAGCTAATGACAGAGCTGCCTCCTGTGGAATGCTTAGCTATGTCTTAGATTCTAATTGACTTCGTGCTGCATTTGTGTAGGCTATGAAGCACAGATGCAAACTGATACAATGGCAGTGTTTTTGACTGCAAGTCTGTTTAGAAGAAAAGGATATGAAGATCACAACAACAGAAACAAGTTAGAGTATGCAGGCCTAGAGCAGGGATGTCAAACATAGGAGGTCAAAAAGATAATACAAAACAAAACTCAACATACTTTAAAATGACTAAACCCAAATCAAAATTGTGTAGAAATTATAATGGATCTTCATTCATACAGGTTCTTGACTGTGTCCAGCTCGCTAATAATCACAGAAAAGAAAGCTAGACCATTAGGGAGCATAGAACATTCCCCAAAATATGGATATAGGACTGTTCTTAGCTAAGCTCAGAACCGTTCTATTTATAAAAACCTCATAAAAGAGGGCCTAGTTATTCCTCAAAGCAATTATCCCACATTTCAGCAGTGCTGTCCAGGCGGTTGATGTTGTTAGCAGCCACTGAGCCACCACAGCAGACGACTGGCTGAGTCAGCAACATGTCAAAATAAGCCTCTGATCATTATTCCCCTTCTCTTATTCAAGGAGCTGCAGGATTCTTGCTCTTCATTTTGTCCTGACATCCACTCCTCTCATCTTCATGCTGCTATTATTACATCCCCTCATAACCATCTCCTATCAATGGTGGGGAATTATGGGCTGCTGCAAACAGAACAAGAGGGTAGGATGGAACACTGACAGAGAGGATCTTGTTCCCTCTTTTACATTGGTAATGACGTACTGTAAATTGGTGGGATTAGTTTGTATAGTATGATATGTTAGTAACAGTATCACTACAATGTGTTGTATATATGCATATGCATGCTCCTATTTTTCTGAACCTTTGATATTTTGAGCACTCGTCAATGAAATTGCATTCTGGAAGTATAGCCTATAGCAAATCTGATCAAAGCTCTCATATGGAGGGATGAAAATACTAGGTGCTCATCTTCCCAATGCACACCTAGTGAACCAGATAGATGCTTGCCTAATACAGTAAGGCTCGTTGACAGGCCAGTATTACATATTGAAATATAGTTCCATTCATCCACAGGGTTCATAACTGCTGTATTTTCCTATTCCATCCCCTCATACATCAATGTCTGTTGTGTTCTCAATCAGAACCATCTGACACCATCTGTAATCTGGGCAGAATCCCTCAGCATAGTACAGATGTAGGATCTTAATATGAGAAACCCTGTTGCAGGAGAACCTTCCTGCAATACAGAACGTTTAAAACGTGTAGTGTGTTTGAGGTTTAAAAAGGCTTCTGAAGTTTGTAATTTCCACTTTTAAATGTCAGACCTGATTTTCCGTCACAACCCCTACAAAAATGTCCAATAATTATTATTGCCCTGCTGTAGCAAACGGGCTCAAATTAAGATTCTACATCTGCATATGGGCGAGGCAGTGTACAGTATATAGATGTAACAGTTTAACTTTAGTCCGTCCCCTCGCCCCAACCCGGGCTCGAACCAGGGACCCTCTGCACACAGACAAAAGTCACCTACGAATCATCGTTACCCATCATCATCGTTACCCATCGCTCCACAAAAGCCACGGAACTACTTCAGGTCTCAGAGCAAGTGACATCACCGATTGATACGCTATTAGCGCGCACCACCGCTAGCCATTTCACATCGGTTACATAGTGTCCCAACATTCTGAGAAGATTCCAGTAAGTGTATTCCTTCCTTGTGATTCCATGATACCCCAGATTGAACACTGTGGCGTGTTTGGAACCATGGAGTCGGGGGGTGGAATTTTCCATCCCCAGCAGGGTAGGGAGATGGATAGTGACAGTGTGCTGCTGTATATCCCTGAGTAGGACAACCCCTTGCGTCTGCATGGCGGGAGGTACAGCTTGTGAAAACTGCATGGTAAATAATTGATCATGTACATAAAGCATTGGAGGGGGACAGAGACTGGGAAGGAGGCCGAGGTCTCACCATAAATAAACCCACAATTACCTTCAGTGCGCCATGACTCCTTGATTCACTTGCTGTTTTTTTCCTAATATACAAAATGAGTCCAAGAGTGACCGAGGCTTTCCAATATAAATCTTTTGATAAAACTGTCCGTGGGCAATAATTGTGGCTGTTTAAACATGTATTGGCTGTGGCAGAATAGCTTCATGTCAGATCCATCAGATTTCTCAAGGGACTATGTAAATGCACCACAGATTGTGCAGAGAACCTCGTCAATGCATTATATATGAATTATGAAAGATGTCTTCTCAAATTGGAATCTAGATGCAGTGACATGCAGGTAAATCCGGTGGAGAGTGGGAGGCCATTACAGAGAACAGGACGTGTCTAAGGATGGAATGGCAGAGGTCATGTTTGTGTGTTTGCACATTTACCTGAGCACAACATTTGCGGAAATAAATATTTCTACAATTCCACTGAGGACTATTTGTAAGGTATTTTGTGTCGGGAAAATAACGTCAGGTGTAAGCCATCATCTCAAACAGTGGAGGCTGCTGAGGGGAGGACGGATAATAATAATGGCTGGATCTGAGTATTTGATAGCATTCCACCAATTCCTCTCCTGCCATTACCAAGAGCCCATCCTCCCCAATTAAGGTGGCACCAACCTCCTGTGATCTCAAATGATAAATCCAACAAGAACAACACCATGATATTATTATGCAAAATGCAAACCCCAGAGCTACAGTAAATCTAAATATGTTATACCATATAGCAGCCAGCCAGTTTAACTAAATGCATGCATGTTGTTTTCAGAGTTAAACTCTTTTCAGACCACCATTGTTGCAGTGCCAAACAATCAGAGTTGAATTTCCTTGAAAGCCTCCATTTGTGTGTGATAAAGGAAAATGTCACATAAAACTACACTTATCGATTGAGTATAAACATAAAACAAATCAATCTGGCCATATATTACGGCCAGTAAGGCCGGGCTAGGAGGTTTGTGGCAGGCAGGCATGCAGGCAGCAGGGTGGCTTGTGAGAGGTTTAACCACAAGAGGTCCCATGGATAAAACAGGGAGCACACCCCCCATTAGTCACAGTGCACAGGGCTGGTAAATCAGCATAATGCCGGATGTAGAACTTTACAGCAGCAGCACCAGTGGTACCACTACACTGCATTCAGCTCATGATGACCATGTAGCTTAGTCCCAAAACTCCCCCACAGATTCTCATTCTCCTCCTTCTCCTACACCTACTACTCCAGTGCCCCAGGCTTTGCATGGATTTGTGTAATGAGGACTTAAGGGGTTTGACATTGGATTTGGGAAAAGTGGGTCTGCTTCTCTCCAGCAGAAATGCAGGATACAAATGCAGGATCTTAATTTGATCACAATTTTGTCACTGGGAATTTTCCTGCTCAGCAGGAAATGCAAATTTGTAGTGTATTCAAGGTTTAAAAAGGCTTCTAAAGTTTGTCATTTCCGCTTTAAAATGTCAGACTTGATTTGCCCTAACGAGAAATGTATCAACCCCTACAGAAAATGTCCACATAACAATTCACATTTCCTGTTGCAGAATGATTTGTTTCCTGCTGTAGCATACTGGCTCAATTAAGATCCTGCATCTGTAAATGTGAAGAAGAAACACATCTGAAAGGTCCCAGTTTGGCTCTAGTTTTTATGGAGGGCCGGGGTGACCCAAGACTAATTTTATCCTCAGTGCTTGAGAAAGTGGTCCCTGTGTTAATACCTCAAGTGCAAATATTTGGCTGAGTGACTTAGAGATGATAATAAGAACTTGAAGTACCCGGTAAAGTGGAAAAATTTCCAGCACAAGCCTGGGAGAAATAAGCCTCAATCTAGTCCAAATGCAAAGAGCACCACTCGCTCTGTTAAAATTGGTTATTTTGTGGATGCAAATATCTCCCTGACTACCAGTGGTGGAAAGAGTACTGAAATATCCTATGAAGTAGAAGTAGCCTGCTGTTAATTTACTACAATTGTACTCTAGTACAAGGGGAAAGCAGCTAATTTAAATAGTACAGAGTAAAAGTAATTTAGTTACTTTTAAAATAAGAGCAAAATGAGCTATAAGCGCAATGTTAAGGTTAGCTGAACGTTGTTACGCATGATCTTTTCCATGCAATACAATTTAAAAAGAAGAGAGGAAATGAATGTACAATATGAACTAAGTAAATGTATTGTTTGAGTTGCAGCAAGGCACATCTGCAAATAAAAAAGGATTTGTCAATACAATTCATATTTGAAAATATTCAAAGCAATTAAAAAGTATTGATGAATTATACAATGATGAAGTAATACAAAATAAAGTACATACACCGAAAAAAATCACCCAATCGTGCTCTTTTCCTCATTCATTCACTCTCTCTTTCCCTCCCTCACTCACTCAACCACTCACCTACCCACCCATACAAGGACACAAGGGCAGTGCCAGGGCACAATGGACCTACCTAAAAGATTTGATGTCAAATTAGCTCTGGAGGCAACAACAGAACACCATGGAAATAAAGATTAATGAGCAAACCCTGCTGAAATAGAGAAGGGGCTATAGATGTTGCATTAAATTGATAAACTACATTTAGGCTACATGTACAGAGAACATCCGGTTGTGTAGTGTTCCTTGAGCAAAAACTAAAGATTTCTGTTCTAATGCCTTCACTTCTCTCTGAACTTGCTGTTCAGTTTCAGCAGGAGCTGATTTTCCAAGTGAATAGAATTTGTCCTGGCTCTCTTTGCAGAGCAGTCCAACACAGTTAAAAAAAGATGCTCACAGGCCGCCGAGGAAGGCAGGCCTCTGTTCAGTTTGAGGGACACACATCTGAAAGCGGAGTTTAATTCCTTTCTGTGTATGGAAAGTAATGAAGCAAGTCCATCTTGTCAAATCAAATCATATCAAATTGTATTGGTCACATCCGCAATAGCATCTGCTAAATATGTGTGTGTAGCGAAACGCTTGTGTTCCTTGCTCCAACAGTGCAGTAATATCTAACCATTCACAACAATACACACACATCTAAAAGTAAAATAATGGAATTAAGAAATATATAAATATTAGGATGAACAATGTCGCAATTGCATTGACTAAAGTACAGTAGAATACAATATATTATTATGAAATGAGTAAACAGTATGTAAACATTATTAAAGTGACCAGTGTTCCCGGCTAGTGATGGCTATTTAACAGTCTGACGGCCTTGAGATAGAAGCTGTTTTTCATCCTCTCGGTCCCAGCTTTGATGCATTTGTCCTGACCTCGCCTTTTGGATGATAGCGGGCTGAGCAGGCCGTGGATCGGGTGGATATTGTCCTTGATGATCTTTTTGGCCTTCCTGTGACATTGTGTGCTGTAGGTGTCCTGGAGGCCAGAACAAAGGACAGATTTCCACTGGTCTAATGTCCATTGCTCGTGTTTCTTGGCCCAAACAAGTCTCTTCTTCTTATTGGTGTCCTTTAGTAGTGGTTTCTTTGCAGCAAATCAACCATGAAGGCCTGATTCACGTAGTCTCCTCTGAACAGTTGATGTTGAGATGTGTCTGTTACTTGTCCTTGATGATATTTTTGGCCTGTGATATTGAATGCTGTAGGTGTCCTGGAGGGCAGGCAGTGTGTCCCCGGTGATGCGTTGGGCTGACCGCATCAATCCTCTGGAGAGCCCTGCAGTTACGGGCAGTGCAGTTGCCGTACCGGGCGGTGATACAGCCCGACAGGATGCTTTGTGCATCTGTAAAAGTTAGTGGGTCTTAGGGGCCAAGCTGAATTTCTTCAGCCTCCTGGGGTTGAAGAGGCGCTGTTGCGCCTTCTTCACTGCACTGCCTGTGTGGGTGGACCATTTCTAATTGTCAGTGATGTGTACACCAAGGAACTTTAAGCTTTTCACCTTCTCCACTGCAGTCCCGTCGATGTGTATAGGGGCGTGCTCCCTCTGCTGTCTCCTGAAGTTCACGATCAGCTCCTTTGTTTTGTTGACGTTGAGGGATGAGGGATAGGTTATTTTCCTGGCACCACACCACCAGGGCCCCCACCTCCTCCCTGCAGGCTGTCTCGTCATTGTTGGTAATCAGGCCTAGTACTGTTGTGTCGACTGCAAACTTGATTCCGATTTGTCAGACCAGCGTTGAATAGACCTTAGCACAGGTACTTCCTGTTTGAGTTTCTGCCTATAGGACGGGAGGAGCAGGAGTCGTGATGTGATTTGCCAAAGAGAGGGCGGGGTAAGGCCTTGTAGCCATCCCGAAAGGAGAAGTAACAATGGTCGAGAGTTTTGGATGAGCGAGAACTACAGGCAATGTGTTGGTAGAACTTCGGTAGCGTTTTCCTCAAATTTGCTTTGTGAAAATCCCCAGCTACAAATAATGCTCAGAATATGTGGTTTTCAGTGTAGTCCAGTGTAGTTCCTTGAGGGCTGTCGTTGAATCGGCTTGAGGAGGAATATACACAGCTGTGACTGTAACCAAAGAGAATTCTCTTGGGAGGTAATACGGACGGCATTTGATTGTAAGGTATTCTAGGTTGGGTGAACTAAAGGACTTGAGTTTCTGTACGTTATCACAATCACACCATGAGTAGTTAATCATGAAACATACACCACCATCTTTCTTCTTCCCAGAGAGTACTTCATTCCTGTCTGCACAATGTACTGAGAACCCAGCTGGTTGTATGGATGGGGACAGTATATCCGGAGAGACCCATGATTCTGTGAAACAGAGTATGTTACAGTCCCCGATGTCTCACTGGAAGGAGATTCTCGCCCTGAGATCGTCCACTTTGTTGTCCAGGGACTGAACATTATCAAGTACTATACTCGGAAGCGGTGGATGGTGTGCACGCCTCCTGAGTCGGACTAGAAGTTCACTCTGAATACATCTTCTCCACCGGCAGCGTCTTGGAGCAGCCTCTGGGATGAGTTAAATTGCCCTGGGGGTACAGACAAGGGATCTAATTTGGGAAAGTCGTATTTCTGGTCATAATTCTGGTGAGTTACTGTCACTGTGATATCCAAAACTTATTCCTGGCCGTATGTAATAGCACAAAAAACATTCTGGGCTAATAATGTAAGAAATAACACACAAAAAAAGTTGCTTAGGAGCTAGAAGCAGAGCTGCCATGTCTGTCGGCACCATCTTCTTCTTGTCTGACACACAGGCAAGGTACCCATCCAGCTCCCCTGTACCTGGTGACCTTTTGGGCATCAGTGATGAAGAAAAATCCTCTTAATCAGATGAATGGTGCCTCTATTCCTATGTCTTTGTGTCAAGAGGATGCTTCAGGTAGACCAATCCTGTATAATTACAAATAACCAACATACACCTATTGAATATTTCAGCAAATTCTGCTTTAGGTGGCAATGTCATATCATTAATATTACAATAGCCCAAACACAGACTTTCCATACCGGTTATTCACAGATACTGAGACTGAATTGAGTTTGTCAGATGTCCTCAAACCTAAAACGTTGTCTAATGTTGAGATGAGTCCATGTCTAGCTTTACCTATTGTGTAGACTCAAACAGTTGTATGCACAGTTAGACTACTGAGTCTATGGCTTTTAGATGAACGTTATCTACATTTGCATAAGTCAGACTATTAGATAGCTAGCTATACTAGCTGCTAAAGCCATCCATAGCTACATTTTGTATCCTTCATTGCATCACCTGTCCTGGAAGGAGAACTGGTAAACAGTATCCTCAGTCTCCATTGTTTTCACACACACATAAAAAAAAACGTTCATCTCTTTCACGATACGTCTCAAACTAAATCAATTATTTTTGCCTATTTGAAAATCTTCCGACCATATGTACAGCTTGATTTGACTGGCTTGTATTGGCGTGATGTGTGAAATTTGGTCAAACACTAAACAAAGATGAGCAGCTTTTTTCTGCCTCCGAAGGGCTCTCGACAGCTTTCCATGCCCTCGTGATCTACTATTATGGTTAGCAAAATTGTACTCTGTAACGGATTTTTTTTTTAAAGGTAGAGAAGTACAATACTTAATTTAAAACATACAGTACTTTAAGTAAAAGTAAAATGACTGACTTTGAAAAATATTCAAAGTACAAGTACTCAGAAAAGCTACTCATGTACAGGAACAACAGTATTTGTAATTCCTTACTTCCACCCTTGCTGGCTACTTACAGATGTAGGATCTTCATTTGACCACTCTTTTGTTGCTTGAATTTATTTTCCTTCTGTAACAAACTGGCATAAATTAAGATCCTACATCTAGTCTCTGGCTGAATACAACATAATAATGTATGGTATTTCAACACAATCCTGAACGTACCAGACAAAATGTGCCAGTTCTGAATGTATTTTTGAAGGCCTTGATTACAGCACTGAGGATTCTGTGGATAAATAACTGTTGTAATTGGAGGTTACAACAGTTTGAAGCTACCTGCAGTTTTAAAAGATTTCTCTGGTTCCACGTAAAACGAAAGTGGCCCAACCAGGTTGAAGGGTCACTTGATGGTTGTGAGCAACATTAAGCGAGGGGACATTTGGCCAACGCATCAACCTGCAGCAAGGTCAAAGGAAAGTGTTGTTTAGGTCCCAGCACCACAGCGCCACCGGGGTGGGCCTTTGAGCAATGGCATGTCATCTCTTCCATCTGAAGCAATCAAATGATAGATTTTATGCTCTGTTGAAAAATCGTGGTAGGATATGACTGTGGGAAATGGACCGTACCTGTACATCATCACATGATTTTAGATAGACAGGTCATTAATACAGGCCCACGGGAAGACGATCCAGTCAGTTGAATGGAAATTTGACAGAGGTAGATCACAACATATTGTGTATTCTGTATAGTTGGATGGATAGATCGACAGTAGAGGTTAAAGATACAGCCAAATTCATCCTACATAAGGTTGCAACGGGAGGGTATATTACTGGAAACCTTCGACGTTTACCAGTAAGCTACCAGAATTTTGGTATCTTTCAGGGATTTTATGTAATCTATCACAAGACATCTAGTGGCCCTTTTGGGTACTTCAGATTATCACAGGTGTCTGTAATTCTCTCTGGCTCTCTGTGTGGCCTTATCACATAATAATTAAATAAGATGATGAATGTGAATGATGTGAATGACAAAGCTGTAAAACATGATTTTAAAAATAACTTAGTAACTTAGTATCAACTTTGTAAATACCATTGGTGTTCAATATGAGGGTTTCAGCATGAAATACCCATGATTTATTTTACTCTGTCAGTATGTATTTGTTGTTGTAAAAAAAAAAAGAAATGTTGTCAAACTGGTGACAGTAGTGAAAAAAGTCAATAGTTTGAAGAGTTGCAGAGTTACTTGAAAATAATGCCAGTTTTTTTCATTCATTAGGCATTTTTCTTTTGAACCATATGGTCTATTAGAAACTCCTGCGCAATATGGACAGATGTATACTATATATCAATACAAAGATGTAAGTTATTCAAGTATAAATTACCAAAGTTACGATAGATTGGCACAGATTTTCTGTTATTTACCAAAATTACGTGAACTTTGGTAAACTAGCGGTAGCTTTGCAATGCTACATCTACACGCGCAACCTCTTCCTTGCATTTGGTTGGCCTCCGGATATGTCATGTACTGTAGGTTTGTTTTGCTTTGTCTTAATGAACTACAGTAACTCTATAAGTTCCATAGGTCTTTGTGCGTTTGTGTGTGTTTTCCTCATGGAGAGTGATGTGTCGGCAATGCTAATTATGTCATTCCACAGCAGGCTACACAGTAGTACACACAGAGAACTCCTGCACTAGCAAACACCTATCAGGAATATGAATCTGGTGCTTAGACCCACTGAAAGGCTGCTTTACAGACGTGTTAGTGTGATCTTAAGTCTGTTCCTATCATAGCTACTCTCGTCAGAGATACTCTTGTCACACCCTACCTTCCCCATCCTGCTATTGATATACTGTATCAGCCATTGCAAATACATCGGGAAACCGTAACTACAGCATTCTTCCAGGAAAAGGTTTCTTTGTAGGGTGGAAGTAAGTCTCGGCTGTAAATAACGTAGTACATGACCTAAATTACCCTCCCTGGAAGAGGTACTGCAACCATCGCTCTGGTTAGTTGGCACAGAATGTTGGGGATTCTCTACTGAAGATCGTTATTACCCATTGTCTTACATCCGATAGCGCGTCAATTGCACCTGCACTGAGGGACAAGCGTCAAGTAAAAGTCACACTATCTGATGTAAGACACAGCGTCATTACCCTCAAGCCTTAAACCACCACGTTTTCAATACTCAACGTGCATCTCTAAGGACTGTCCAATGGCTCAAAAGCAGAAGAGCAGAAGCTGAGATTGTGACACTGGCATGACCATACCATTGAATATTAAACAATAATGTTTATTTTATCTGTCTCCTCCAGTAGACATTAACATGTATGCCTTCCACTTCAAGAAACAAAGATGAGCATGCTCATGGTAAATGATTTCAACATGCTTCATACAATTGAATGAATTGAGTGCTTGAAACACACACAAAATGTCAGAGAGCCAACTAACACCATGAGGAAATGGAGCTTCATCAAGAGGAGCGTGCAGATGTTCTGATCTATTCAGCCAAAACACCCTAGGATGCTGCTTGGCCAACATATCACTCGTATTTGAATTTAATTTGGGAAAATAATATCCTGAAATTGAAAGGCAATTAACGGGAGAGCAGTATTGGACGGCTGCAGGTCAACAAGCTACAGTAATAAGGACTGCTGGGGGAAGAATACACTATTGAATCAAATATAATGGACATAAATAGATAGGATTAAATGAGGTGTGAATGGAATGAAATGAGGAATTATGGGAGAGGGGTGAAAGTAATGGACGCTGTTGTTGTTGTTGTTAAAACACAAGATGTAACAAATCTCCCCTCAAGAATAATTTTGCATTCTGGTCATTTCTTACATAAGAGAAGACAAGAGACTGCCTGTGGCGAGGAATGTTTAAGAACCCTAGTTACAGAATAACTGTAGGCTGTTCCAATTCCATATCGGAATTTCATAAACAAGCACAGCAGATACTGGATTTAATATTATGATCTCAGCCTGATCATAAAAATGTAAATGAGCCCATTTTATGTTTCTTGATTTAATTACGTTTATATAATTGTTCAGCCAATCCACATCCCACATATTTGTCTGTGATTTTTCCTCAGGTCAAGTTTAAAACTTCCATATGGTTCATTTAACAACACAATCTGAGGAGAGCCAATTTAGAGCATTTGGGAGGATTAAGTGAATATATTAACTTTTAGAAAAAATGGTTAGAGGAGGATATCAACAGAATCCTCTCACCCACACTGGTGTTCAAAGGGAATGGGAGAGCTGCGATTTCCTCTGTAGATATCAAGGGGGACGACGATGACGTTGTCCTTATTTACAGGAGTGAGCAGTGGAGATGTGGAGTGGTTTGGGTACATTGAAGCAATGTTTTTGTTTCTATGAAAACATAATTAACAATTGGTACATAGCCATTTGTAAGGTCCATCTCGACGATACAACTTTTCTGAGTTTTTATAAAACCTTAAAAAGATTGACATGATATCGATTTTGTTGCCACGAGACACATTCAATATAAGGGGATGCTTCTTCTGCTACCAGATAGCAGGGACCTACAGGAAGGTTAGGTGTCACAGACATTTTAATTAGGAGGACTAATGAGGGCGCAGAATGTTATGTAAACATGTCACTATTAACTATGGGTTTGCAGTGCAGCCCAAATACTACCCACCAAAATGACAGAGCCAGAGGGCCTATTGGTTTCGGCAATTTTTTCCCGATGTTCGTGTATTTGCCACTTCTATAACCATTGCCAATACAATATTTTCCAAATACTCTTCCTGTTTCTTTCTTTCTACCTCCTTTGTTGGTCCTGCCAGAGCTGTTGCTTTCATTTTCTCTGTCTCCTAACCGCCTAGACGTTTCCCCATAATGTTCTATAAGGAGAAGACAGAATGACAAAAAAATGACTCGTAGCCATCCATTTCTGTCAGCCAAGCATGTCATACATAATAAATTACGCTTAGCGTGTGTGAAATGGGTTTCCGGATAGGAGAGGAAGGTCTCTCTCCCGGCCCAGTGAAACCCTACACAGACTGTATCAGACAGCCAATGTTGCTACCGGGGATGAGTGATTCCCTGGTGGAAATAGGATCCCTCCATTCCTCCATCCTAGCCTATTCTCCCCAGTCACATCTACTCACATACATCACATCACTACACGTCCATCTACTCTGTCTGCTGCCTGCATGGCTGGAGGGGCCTGCTTGCCCGTGTGAATAAACCAGAGAGATAGAGAGAGAAGAAATTAGTGACAAAGTGAGATTCAGTGGTGATGGTGGTGTGAAGAACAAATTGTGAAGAGTAGAATAGATAGTGATCTGTGGAGGGTTTGTGGGTGGAAGTGTGGTGAATGCTAAATGAAGCAATGTAAGGTATGGGAGCATGGGGCAGCGTTCTACGAGGCAGTGGTGTCACGCTACAGTGGCAGAGGTGGGTCCCTGGGTGCCCTGTGTCATGACCTGTTTACACCTCTACAGGATCACTTTCCTCTGTGGAACAGGGGGCACAGCTGGGGTATACAGAGCAGAACCTTCCACATGCTATTCTTCAGTGATTCACTTCATAGTGTTCCTGTACACATCTCTGTGCACATAGCTTCTGTATATGATGATATATTAATAAATGTTTACGTTTGAGTCGAAGGAGAGTCTGTTTATGCTTATTTTGTTGGAAAAATATGGCACAACAAAGTAATACAAATCTGCATGGTTTTCTCCATTTAAACCCCGCTCTCATTTCCTGGTTCGGCTGTATCGCTGCCTTGCTGCGCTATAGCGTCCCTGGATGATTCTGTGTTACCTGACTCTGTGTCACCTAAATTTTAGATTAGCAGAGGTTTCACAGCATTAGAGAGTTGTTTTGATTAAGGCATCCTGTCCTATTGGATCACATTGCCTGATAATAAGGTCAGGGAAAGAAAGGGAACAGAAAAGCAGGATCTGGTTCGCATAATGCTGCTACAACGTGATGAAAGAAGCTTTCCTCAAAAGTGGGGTATCTCTCTTTTCCAACGAGGTGGAACTATTTAGGGAATTGGAATCACAGAAACTGAGTCACTGGAAGAAAAAAACATATTTTTTGAGGGGGTGGTGAGGTTTGGTTGTTAGTCATTTGATAAAGTGTGTCTCTCATTGTTTGAACTCCTACGGGAGAGCTCAGTTTTGATAGAAACAGCCCATTTTCACGTGAGGTCTGGCGATCTGGACAGCGCTGAAATCAGTTATGTCATGTTAGATGTTAATAGTAGAGGTTAATAATGATGGAGAAATACTTCTGATTCCAACACATTGATTCAAACCTGAGTAGGGTTACAATCGGGAATTCTGGAAACTGGGATTTTTAAAGTTACCGGAATGATTGGGGTTGACCTGGATAACATAGCTAGGGCTATGAGTTCTTCCTTAACATTACTATGTGATCTCATCAGAGAAACATATGCCCCTACAATAGCCCAACCGGCTCTGTGTATCTGACCATGTCCCCATAAGAGTCTGACCACGCATCTGGCAGGGTGTAACTGCAGTGGATTTAACGGCAGGGTTTATTGAGTGGCTCAGCGGTGCCCGGGGCACTCAGTGAGACACACATGAAGGTCAGGGGTGATGACCAGGCTCAATCTGGGCCCTGCAGAAGAGGGAGGGATCTGGAAGCCACTTCAGGGCATGTTGATCTTGTCAATATTATCTCACAAATCATTTGTAACATATTCACATACTGTTAGTTTCAAGATATGGCCTAAGATTGTGTATTCAGAAATACAGGTCTTGAACACTGACAACATCAATTCTACTTTACTAATAAGACTAGACCGTCTCTTAAACGAACACCCCGTTGAGACCAGATTTAGAGTGAAACCGAATTACAAAGGTTATTCAAACTCATGTAAAACCAGCATATAACTTAACCTCTGCTGCAGTAAAGAAACCAAGGCCCAGGCAATCAGTACAATAGTGCCACCGAGCACACTAATGAGAACAAGGTTGAGGAACTGGCAACAATGGGACCCTTAATAAACTCAATCCCCAGCCTGCATCTAAAGTGGCAATCCTTTGGATCCTATTGTTGTGTGTATAATGTACAGTATTGATTAGCCGTGTATTTACCTCAAGGTGAACTCTAGGGATGCTGTTAACTCTATGAGGACATCCGTTTCGTTTGCCTGGCTGGCTAACAATCCCTTCTATCCTGGGGATATTTGTCAGGCGGATTGAAAAGATGCTAACTTAATTGCCTACTGAAGTTAAATGAAAAAGCTGGGCCCTTCTGATTGAATGGCAGACAAAACTCTTAGTGAAATGATAAAAGCGAAAGGCAGTGGAAGAGAAAATAAGAGAGGTGAAATGAGGAAAGGAGGCGCTAAGTCCGGAGAATAGAGTGCGTTTGAGCAAAGCGCTGATCCAGCACATCGTGTCCTATAGGCTGATGCTCGCTGGCAAACTTAGAAAGGCGTGCAGGCAGGCATTGTGGCTCAGTCCTCCTCAATGTGCAGAATCACCCTCAGCCAGACCGCTTTGACTTTGCAGCAGTAGCTCTCATTGAGCCAGTGCAGCACAGCAGGCAGCTCTCTCATCTCGACAACAGTCAAGCCTGATGGAGTTCCCAAGACTGACACATGTTGGCTATTCACAATCAACATCACACAGCAACAGAGATTAAGTTGAACCTTTACTAAGGAACATTGAGAATCATCCATACTGTAGACTACTGTATGTCATTCAACTTTGTCCGTTTCAACAATCACACACATAACAAAGTACAAAACAGAAAAAATGTCTGATAAAACTGCAGTTCCTCACAATAAAATGGCAGCTCTTATTAAATATTGTTTTAAAAAAAAAAAGACCAGCTCTAAAGTGGTAATTGTATGTGTAAAATAATGACATTTATTCCAGTTACCATAAACCTATTTTATACCTAATGACAGATGGAGAGGAAGGAAACCTAACACTGTCCTCTAGGGGTTTGTCTCTATAACACAGTGCCAATACTCCACTAGCCCTGTCTTTACCAGTAGGCTGCTGTACATTTTTGCGAGTAGACATACATCTAAGTCTATATTACAATATTGATTTCTCTCAAGAGATTGATAATGCTTTAATGTTCAGGTCTCACCGGTGTGATTCAACATAAGCCTTTACAGATATGCTTGAATGGGCTCAGAGAATAACAAGTTACATGACCATAGCATGTCTGAAACACATCCATACAAAATAAAACAAAGCATCTGGGGTCATGTAGATAAAACCCAGGCTCTCCTATGAAATGGAAAACGACTGAAGATAAATGTGCAGAATAAATCTAATCTTTAAACAGACTGCCTGGTTGTGTTCGAAACTGCTCTTGGATATTGCCTGAGTTATGAGTTAAGAAGGAGCTTAAGAGGATGGTAGTGTATGGAGACTGCTCAAGAACCATGAACAAATACTTGGAGAGTGCCCCAGAAAATGAAAGCTAATTTTAACATACCTTGAGCTACAGAATGCCCCTCATAGTTAAGGCCTGATTTCTAATGACAGAGTGATGTGGCTGGTACAGTGCAATTCTATATCTGAGGCTTGGGTTCACTTGCACCGGTCTGTTTGGCATATTGACTAACAAATACACATTGATCCGTTGCCATCAGAGAAAAACCCTACACAGCACTCTATATGGATCTGTTTCAGACTGCATGAGGGACTGCTGTACCCTCACATTATTAACAGGAATGCTTTTTTTCAATTGGTCTTCATTCTAGTGTGTTACCTTTCAAATGATATCAAGACTATGCATAACCTTGCTTCAGTTCCTGAGCTACAGGCAGTTCATGCGAAAATTGAAAAAAAAGGGCCAGATCCTTAAGAGGTTTAATAAGAGCAAAGAAAAACAACATGGCTGTTAACTGTACCATCATTTTGCTAAGAGGGTTGCATTGCATAACCAGATGTCTTGCATTTCATTCATTCATTATAAAAAACCCAACCTGGCCTTTGTAAGGGAAGCTGAACGTATCCTCTTCATTAAGAACAACGCTGTATCCTAATAATGTCAGCCACTTGCCCATGTCTATGAGAGGATGATGGACAGATACCTGATGCTGATCTGCTCTTCTATTGTGTGCCAAGGATATGTCATCGGTGCCATGACACACATGTTTCAAAGGTAATCCTCAAGGCTTTGTTTATAATTTGATTGTTACTATATTTAGAAAGCATTTCGGTTATTTCAAGCCTTCTTGCCCCACTTTTGTTGAATAGGAAGAAAATAATGGATTATTTTTCATATTTTTATAATACTTGGATGTACTACAGAATGTACTTGAGCTTGTGTCCTCAAATGTGAGTACACCTCAGTCATGTATATCTATTTTTACCAGAAAGATAAGTTCCAGACCGTTCAAAAAATATGCAATATTTCCAGTTGTTGTTTATGACCATCTCATAAAAAATTATTACGTCTATTTAGGCGGAAATCTAAATTTTGCCCTAGGGTGACTCATGAAGCTATAACAAAAAATACATTGATTTGGGGGATATTCACAAAATATAATCCATAGAAGGGTCCTATGGAGGAAGGATTGTTGACATGTATTTAACATTTGTATCATCCGCTACTTTCAGAATTTTGTAGTTCTGAAAGTAATTGGACATAAACGTACAGTACAGTACAGTAATGTAGATAGGTTCAGTAGAGTACAGTACAATACAGTGCATTATACTGTACTCTACTCTTGTCACGCCCTGATCTGTTTCACCTGTCTTTGTGATTTTCTCCACCCACCTCCTGTTTTCCCCATTAGTCCCCGGTGTATTTATCCCTGTGTTTCCTGTCTCTCTGTGCCAATTCGTCTTGTTTTGCCAAGTCAACCAGCATTTCTCCTAGCTCCTATTGTTCCCAGTCTCTGTTTTTTCCTAGCCCTCCTGGTTTTGACCTTTGCCTGTCCTGACGCCGTATCCGCCTGTCTGACTACACTGCCTGTTCTGACCTCAAGCCTGCCTATCCCCTTGTACTGTTTGGACTTGGATCTGTTCACTGAACCCCTGCCTGTCCTGACCTCGAGCCTGCCAATCACCTGGTACTGTTTGGACCTGGTTTATGAACTCTCGCCTGTCCCCGACCTGCCTTTTGCCTACCCTTTTGGGTATAATAAATATCAGAGCTCAACCATCTGCCTCCTGTGTCTGCATTAGGGTCTCGCCTTGTGCTCTTGTAACGCTAGTGTGCTCTACTGTACAGTACTGTACTCAACTTTTCTTTACTTGACTTTATTGTACTCAACTGTTCTGTACTGTATCTCACCTCGTGGAGTTGCAATGATCATGAGAACGGTGAGGAATCAGCCCAGAACCACACGGGAGAATCTTGTCAATGATCTCAAGGCAGCTGGGATCATCGTCACCAAGAAAACAATTGGTAACACACTACGCCATGAAGGACTGAAATCCTGCAGCGCCTGCAAGGTCCCCCTGCTCAAGAAAGCACATATACATGACCATCTGAAGTTTGCCAGTGAACATCTGAATGATTCAGAGGACAACTGGTTGAAAGTGTTGTTGTCAGATGAGAGCAAAATGGAGCTCTTTGGCATCAACTCAACTCGCCGTGTTTGGAGGAGGAGGAATGCTGCCTATGACCCCAAGAACACCATCCCCACCGTCAAACATGGAGGTGGGAACATTATGCTTTTGGGGGTGGTGTTTTTCTGCTAAGGGGACAACTTCACTGCATCAAAGGGACGATGGATGGGTCCATGTACTGTCAAATCTTGGGTGAGAACCTCCTTCCCTCAGCCAGGGCATTGAAAATGGGTTGTGAATGGGTATTCCAGCATGACAATGACCCAAAACACACGGCCAAGGCAACAAAGGTCTCCAGACCTTAATTCCATAGAAAATCTGTGGAGGGAGCTGAAGGTTCGAGTTGCCAAACGTCAGCCTCAAAACCTTAATGACTTGAAGAAGATCTGCAAAGAGGAGTGGGACAAAATCCCTCCTGAGATGTGTGCAAACCTGGTGGCCAACTACAAGAAACGTCTGACCTCTGTGATTGCCAACAAGGGTTTTGCCACCAAGTACTAAGTCATGTTTTGCAGAGGGGTCAAATACTTATTTCCCTCATTAAAATGCAAATCAATTTATAACATTTTTGACATGCGTTTTTCTGGATTTTTTTGTTGTTATTCTGTCTCTCACTGATCAAATAAACCTATCATTAAAATTATAGACTGATCATTTCTTTGTCAGTGGGCAAATCAGCAGGGGATCAAATACTTTTTTCCCTCACTGTATATTACTGTAAATATTGATCACATTCCATGTGAATGGTCATATATTTTGATGCAGCGAATGTTGATATTGCGAACCTCCTGATATTTATACCTCGTGTTTCAGGAAGTGATGTCACTGAATACTGCCCCTATATATACGACCTTCCACCCCCACCAGCAATATGGATGCCTGATGTTATCATTAAATCACCTGGGAGCATGCGCAGCAGTGTACAGCATTTGTTTTAAAATTTTCCATACAGTCTTTTTTTTTTTTATCAATTAAGTGATCCAAAAATTCCAGAATCCACTGTGTTATGTCAACAATCCTTGCTCCAAAGAACCCTTCTATGGATTAAATAGATCATCATGGTGTTTCATGTTCTATTTTAATGAGGAATCACCCTTAATGAATGTCAGGGGTATTAAATGTTCCTTCATGATAAGCAAGGCCATTTAAATGTCAACAGGCACTAACCCTATCAAAGAATACCAAGTGTTTCGTCAGTTCTACAATTCAACTCTGTACAGAAAATACACAGTCAAAATTCAATACAAGAGCTTCTTTAAGTGCCCATCCTTTATCAAACGCAAGGTGTTGGATGTGGATACGCTGGGTTATTCATACTACAATACTTTCTAGATGCGGGGGTAGGCTGTCATTCTAAATGAGAATTTGTTCTTAACTGACTTGCCTAGTTAAATATAGGTTAAATAAAATATAAATTAAGTACAAATAAAATCCCACTGCTGGCTTTCCTCTGAAGCTAAGCAGGATCTGTTGTGGTCGGTCCCTGGATGGGAGACCAGATGGTGATGGAGGGCCAGTAGGAAGCCCTCACTCCTCTGGTCTAAAAAAAGAGCCCAATGCCCCAGGACAGTGATTGGGGACACAGCCATAGAGTGCTGTCTTTTGGATGGGATGTTAAACGCTCTGTGGTCACTAAAAGATCCCATGGCACTAATCGTAAGAGTAGGGGTGTTAACCCTGATGTCCTGGCTAAATGTCCAGTCTGGCACTCATACCAACATGACCACCTAATCATCCGCAGCTTCCAGCTGGCTCATTCATCCCCCCTCCTCTCCCCTGTAACTATTCCCCAGATCATTGCTGTAAATGAGAACGTGTTCTCAGTCAACTTACCTGGTAAAAAAAGGGTAAAATAAATACTTAAATGTGCCTGTAGCAATAATACCTACTTACATTATATCTTTAGAATCTAAATATCCAGAATCTTTCAAATCCTTAATGCCCTTTTCAAGTGAAATTGGAACTATCAGAAAGCAATTGTTTTCCAATTATAGGATAAAAAAGCAACACAAAAATGGTCAGTCAATAGAAATGTCTGTTCCACCCAGATAAGGTCATATGAAGCATGGGGGAACCTGGCTAGAGTCATACTGCTGCTAGACAGCCACAAGAATGCACAGTATTGGAGGGAGTAAAATTACACAATATTTCTTTCCATTTATTCACTCAGGATCTCATCATGGTATCTCTGTGCATTCAAATTGCCATCGATAAAATGCAAATGTCTTCATTGTCCGTAGCTTATACCTGCCCATACCATAACCCCACCTCCACCATGAGACACTCTGCTCGCCCACACAAACTGCTCACCCACATGACGCCATACTGCCCGGTACAGTTGAAACTAGGATTCCTCCGTGAAGAGCACAATTCTCCAGCATGCCAGTGGCCATCGAAGGTGAGCATTTGCCCACTGAAGTCGGTTATGATGACAAACTGCAGTCATGTAAAGCCCCTGGTGAGGATGACGAGCACGCAGATGAGCTTCCCTGAGACAGTTTCTAACAGTTTGTGCAGAATTTCTTTGATTGTGCAAACCCACAATTTCATCAGCTGTCTGGGTGGCTGGCCTCAGACGATCCCGCAGGTGAAGAAGCCGGAGGTGGAGGTCCTGGGCTGGCGTGGTTACAAATGGTCTGCGGTTGTGAGGCTGGTTGGACGTACTGCCAAATTCTCCAAAACGACGTTGGATGCAGCTTATGGTATAGAAATGAACATTGAAGTCTCTGGCAACAGCTCTAGTGTACATTTGTGCAGCCAGCATGCCAATTGCATGCGCCCTCAAAACTTGAGACATCTGTGGCATTGTGTTGTGTGACAAAACTGCACATTTTAGAATGGCCTTTTATTGCCCCCAGCACAAGGTGCACATGTGGAATAATAATGCTGTTTAATCAGCTTCTTGATATGCCACACCTGTCAGGTGGATGGATTATATTGGCAAAGGAGAAATGCTCACTAACAGGGATGTAAACACATTTGTGCATAATATATTTCTGAAAAAAAGCTTTTCGTGTACAGCACGGACAATTTCTGGGATCTTTTATTTCAACTCATGAAACATGGGAACAACACTTTACATGTTGTGTTTATATTTATGTTCAGTATACATACTGTGCTTTCCGAAAGTATTCACACCCCTTGAATGTCTTCCCAAAAAGTGGTTACAGCCTTAATTTTAAATGGATCAAATGTAGATTTTGTGTCACTGGCCTACACACTATACCCCATAATGTCAAAGTGGAATTGTGTTTAGAAATGTTTACAAAAATGTATTACAAATGGAAATCTGAAATGTCTTGAGTCAATAGGTATTCAACCCTTTTGTTATGAAAAGCCTAAATAAGTTCAGGAGTAAAAATGTTCTTACTTCACATAATAAGTTGCATGGACTCCACTTGTGTGCAATAATAATGTTTAACATCATTTTAAAATGAGGACCCCATCTCTGTACCCCAGACATACAATTATCTGTAAGGTCCTTAAATCGAGTAGTGAATTTTAAGCACAGATTCA
This sequence comes from Oncorhynchus mykiss, assembly GCF_057628025.1. Lineage (NCBI taxonomy): Eukaryota > Metazoa > Chordata > Actinopteri > Salmoniformes > Salmonidae > Oncorhynchus > Oncorhynchus mykiss. Next base: position 70,141,919 of record NC_143025.1, on the reverse strand, counting down.
ACCACAAAGAGCGGGGAGGTTTTCCTGTGAACCATTGTATGCAAATAAGAACACCTATTTGGAGATGGTGTATCAATACACCCAGTCACTACAAAGATACAGGCACACTTCCTAAATCCGTTGCCAGAGAGGAAGGAAACCACTCAGGGATTTCATCATGAGGCCACTGTTGGTTTTAAAACAGTTACAGAGTGTAATGGCTTATTATGACTCAGGATATGACCCTGATGCAGACACGGGAGGCGGCTAGTACAGTTCTCAGATTATTTATTAGCAACACAGGGTAGGCAAAGGGCAGGTCGAGGGCAGGCAGAGGTTCGTGATCAGGTCAGTGTCGGGCAGTTAAAGGACGGCAGGCAGGCTCCTGAAAACAGGAGACAAAGGGCTGGGAGACATATGTTTTATCCTAGACACATGAAAAGTGGGATGTATAAGGGGTATGGGGCAACAGAAGACAAACAGCAGAGAGGCTAAGGAACTTGGAGATGGGGAAAGGGCCTATGCGGAGGAAGCACAGTGGCACGGGCCTCACTGAAAACCCCCTGGAGGTCCTGGTACTTCGCGGGAACGGTGGAGAGGTTCGGGGCTTTTCCCAAGCCCGCAGGAAGACGTCCCGGGACAGGCAGCGCCAACTTCCGGCAATTCCCATGGCAAAACGGGTTCCAACCCAGGATAGAACCAGTAACCCAGTTGATCAGGAGATTGTGCCTCTGGAGCCAGGAAAACCCCAAAACCATGGGTGCAGGAGGGGATTATATGGGCAGGAACTGCATAAACTCACTGTGATTACCCGACACTCTCAGGTTAATGGGATACGTGGTGTGGGTGACCCTGCCAATAGAGCGCCCATCCAACGCTCTGATGTTCATGGGAATGGAGAGGGGTTGTGTGGGAATTCCCAGCTCCGACTCCCTCTCCCTCCTACGTTCCCATAGCCGCCCATTGATCCTGAAGGGCAAGGCTATGAGGGAGTCGAGGTCCAGGGGCAGCCCCGGGCTGCGAGCTCATCTTCAATCACCTCTGACCACCCGTGAAGGAACGCGTCGAACAGGGCTTCCGGGTTCCAGGCACTCTCAGCCGCCAACATGCGAAAATCCACTGCGTAGTCTGCCACACTTTGGGAATCCTGACGTAGTTGGAGCAGTTTACGAGCCGCCTCTCTCCCGGACAATGGATAATCGAACACTTTCTATACCTCCACCAAACTCCTCCAATCTGAGGCAAACGGTGGATTGTTGCTCCCACACTGCCGTAGCCCAGGCAAGAGCCCTCCCTCTCTCCAGCGTTATCACGTACGCTATCCTCGAGCAATCTGAGGGAACAGAAGAGAGCTGCAGCTCAAAGATGTCCTCTTGCTCAGTTGTGCACCGGAGCCAGTTTGCACTCTTCTGTAAAGGGAGTAGTACACAGCGTTGTATAAGATCTTCAGTTTCTTGTCAATTTCTCACATGGAATAGCCTTCATTTCTCAGATCAAGAATAGACTGACGAGTTTCAGAAGAAAGTTCTTTGTTTCTGGCCATTTTGAGCATGCAATCGAACCCACAAATAAACTCAGTTAGTGCATAATACAGCTGCTAGAATCTTGACAAGAACCCTAAAATGTGAGCATATTACTCCAGTGCTAGCCTCTACACTGGCTTCCTGCTAAGGCTAGGGCTGATTTCAAGGTTTAATTTTTTTTTAATGTGATTTTTAAAAAAAACATATAATCATTCAAAAGATGTAATAAATATAATTATAACAAAACAATTTAAAAAAAATTATATGTTCATTTGAAGTCAGAGGTTAACATACACCTCAGCCAAATACATTGAAACTCAGTTTTTCACAATTCCTGACATTTAATCCTAGTAAAAATTCCTTGTTATAGGTCAGTTATGATCGGCAGTTTATTTTAAGAATGTGAAATGTTATAAAAATAGTTGAGAGTGATTTATTTCAGCTTTTATTTCTTTCATCACATTCCCAGTGGGTCAGAAGTTAACATACACTCAATTAGTATTTGGTAGCATTTTCTCTAAATTGTTTAACTTGGGTCAAACGTGTCGGGTAGTCTTCCACAAGCTTCTCACAATAAGTTGGATGAATATTGTCCCATTCCTCCTGACAGAGCTGGTGTAAGGTTTGTAGGCCTCCTTGCTCACACACGCTTCTTCAGTTCTGCCCACAAATTTTCTATTGAATTGAGGTCAGGGGTTTGTGATGGCCACTACAATACCTTGATGTTGTTGTCCTTAAGCCATTTTGCCACAACTTTGAAAGTATGCTTGGGGTCATTGTCCATTTGGAATAACCAATTGCGACCAAGCTTTAACTTCCTGACTGATGTCTTGATATGTTGCTTCAATATATCCACATAATTTTGCTTCCTCATGATGCCAACTATTTTGTGAAGTGCAGCAGTCCCTCCAGCAGCAAAGCACCCCCACAACATGATGGTGCCATCCCCGTGCTTCACAGTTGGGATGGTGTTCTTCAGCTTGCAAGTCTCCCCCTTTTCCTCTAAACATAACGATGGTCATTATGGCCAAAAAGTTATATTTTTGTTTCATCAGACCAGAGGACATTTCTCCAAAAAGTACGATCTTTGTCCACTTAGTCTGGCTTTTTTTACAATTAAATATTCTTGATATGTTCATCAATAGAGAGATCAGGATCCAGAGTAACGCCAAGGTTCTTCACAATTTTATTTGAGATGACTGTACAACCATCAAAATTAATTGTCAGATCAAACAGCAGATCTCTTTGTGTCTTGAGACCTAGAACTAGTATCTATGTTATGATAGAGTTTAAAAGTAAAACATTCGCTGCTATCCCCTTCCTCATGTCTGAAACGCAGGCTTCCAAAGTAGGCAATTTTGGTGATTCACCATGTTTCATCGAAATGTACAGCTGTGTGTTGTCCAGCTGTGAAAGTTGACATTATGTTTCCGAATGACATCACCAAGAGGTAGAATATATGTTGAAAACAATAGGGGTCCTAAAACGGAACCTTGAGGAACACCGAAACTTACCATTGATTAATTTGCCGATGCAAATGGCGACAGCTAGTCTGACATACATCAAAACACACATTACAGACAAAAGACTTTGCATACATTTAAAAACATTAACATGTAGTGTGAATATATCAGTTACACATACATGTCAGTATATACACACAACAAGTAGGTCACATGGGGGAGAGATGTTGTTTTATTTGTTTTTTTAAACCAGGTTTGCTGTTCACTTGCACTACATAAGACAGAAGGGTGTTCTATTCACTCATGGCTCTCTATAATACTGGGGAAAGGGGGATACCTAGTCAATTGTACAACTGAATGCAATCAACTGAAATTTGTCTTCTGCATTTAACCCAACCCCTCTGAATCAGAGAGGTGTAGGGGTCTGCCATAATCAACATCCACATCTTCGTCACCCAGGGAACAGTGGGTTAACTGCCTTGCTCAGGGGCAGAATGACAGATACGTTTATCTTGTCAGCTCGGGTATTCGATCCAGCAACCTTTCGGTTTTTGGACCAAAGCTCTAACCACTAGGCTACCTGCCGCCCCTGTTTCTTTGAATTTGTTCTGAACCTGGGGACTGTGAAAAGACCCATGGTGGCATTTCTGGTGGTGTAAGTGTGTGTGTCAGTGCTGTGTGTAAGTGGACTATGCAAACAATTTGGAATTTCCAACAAATTAATGTCTCTTATAAAAACAAAAAGTGACTCAGTCAGTCTTTCCTCAACTCTTAGCCAAGAGAGACTGGCATGCATAGTATTAATATTAGCTCTATGATTACAATGAAGAGCAAGACGTGCCACTCTGTTCTGGACCAGCTGAAGCTTAACTAGGTCTTTCTTTGCAGCACTTGGCCATATGACTGGACAATAATCAAGATAAAAATAGAGCCTGCAGGATTTGCTTTGTGGAGTGTGGTGTCAAAAAATCTCTTTATTATGGACAGACCTTTCCACATCTTTACAACCATTATATGTTTTCATTATGCAGTTTACAATCTAAGGTACAATCTAAGGTAACAACTCATTTAGTCTCCTCGACTTGTTCAACAGCCACACCATTCAATACCAGATTCAGCTGATGTCTAGAACTTAAGGAATTATTTTTTACCAAATACAATGCTATTAGTTTTAAGAGATCTTCAGGACCAGTTTATTACTGGCCACCCATTTCAAAACAGACTGCAACTCTTTGTTAATTAACTTCTTGACGCTACCCATCCCTTAAGCGGGATAATTGTCATCAGCAACCGCTGAATAGCATAGCGCCACAGTCAAATAGTATTACTAAAAATATTCATATTCATGAAATCACAAGTGCAATATTGCAAAACACAGTTTAGCCTTTTGTTAATTATGCTTTACAGCGAAAGCAATCCAAGCGTTTGTGTAAATAGATCGCATAACAAAACATTAAGTACACTTAGCATCAGGTGGCTTGGTCACGAATATCAGAAAAGCAATCAAATTAATTGTTTACCTTTGATCTTCGGATGTTTTCACTAACGAGACTCCCAGTTACACAACAAATGTTCCTTTTGTTCCATAAAGATAATTTTTATATCCAAAATGCCTCCGTTTGTTTGGCGCATTATGTTCAGAAATCCACAGAAAAGAGCGGTCACGACAACGCAGACAAATTCCTAATAATATCCGTAATGTCCACAGAAACATGTCAAAACGTTGTTTTTAAAATATATAATCGATAATATATCAACCGCAAATGTCTTTCACAGTAGGAGAGGGAAAAACAATTTCTGTTGCGCTTAAAAATAGAAAAGAGTAGAGGGCCTAGAGAGCTGCCTTGCGGTACACCACACTTTACATGTTTGATGTTAGATAAAGCTTCCATAAAAAACTCAGTTCTATTATATAGATAGCTCTGAATCCACAATATGGCAGAGGTTGAAAAGCCATAACACATATGCTATCTCAACAACATGTTATTGTCAATAATATCAAAGGCTGCACTAAAATCTAACGGTACAGCTCCCACAATCTTCTTATTAACTTTTTCTTTCAACCAATCATCAGTAATTGTGTCAGTGCGGTACATGTTGAGTGCTCTTCTCTATACGCATGCTGTTATACCCACAGCAACAATTAAAACATTCCCAAAACAGAAACCGTGGATTAATGGCATCATTCGTGCGAAACTGAAAGCGCAAACCACTGCTTTTAACCAGGGCAAGGTGACCGGAAACATGACCGAATACAAACAGTGTAGCTATTCCCTCCGCAAGGCAATCAAACAAGCTAAGCGTCAGTATAGAGACAAAGTAGAGTCGCAATTCAACGGCTCAGACACAAGAGGTATGTGGCAGGGTCTACAGTCAACCACAGATTACAAAAAAGAAAACCAGCCCCGTCGCAGACCAGGATGTCTTGCTCCCTGACAGACTAAATAACTTTTTTGCTCGCTTTGAGGACAATACAGTGCCACTGACACGGCCCGCTACCAAAACCTGCGGACTCTCCTTCACTGCAGCCGACGTGAGTAAAACATTTAAACGTGTTAACCCTCGCAAGGCTGCAGGTCCAGACGGCATCCCTAGCCGCGTCCTCAGAGCATGCGCAGACCAGCTGGCTGACATATTCAATCAATCCTTATCCCAGTCTGCTGTTCCCACATGCTTCAAGAGGGCCACCATTGTTCCTGTTCCCAAGAAAGCTAAGGTAACTGAGCTAAATGACTACCGCCCCGTAGCACTCACTTCCGTCATCATGAAGTGCTTTGAGAGACTAGTCAAGGACCATATCACCTCCACCCTACCTGACACCTTAGACCCACTCCAATTTGCTTACCGCCCCAATAGGTCCACAGACGACGCAATTGCATCCACACTGCACACTGCCCTAACCCATCTGGACAAGAGGAATACTTATGTGAGAATGCTGTTCATCAACAACAGCTCAGCATTTAACACCATAGTACACTCCAAACTCGTAATCAAGCTAGAGACCCTGGGTCTCGACCCCGCCGTGTGCAACTGGGTACTAGACTTCCTGACGGGCCGCACCCAGGTAGTGAGGGTAGGTAACAACATCTCCACCACGCTGATCCTCAACACTGGGGCCACACAAGGGTGCATTCTGAGCCCTCTCCTGTACTCCCTGTTCACCCACGACTGCGTGGCCATGCACGCCTCCAACTCAATCATCAAGTTTTCGGACAACATCACAGTGGTAGGCTTGATTACCAACAACGACGAGACGGCCTACAGGGAGGAGGTGAGGGCCCTCAGAGTGTGGTGTCAGGAAAATAACCTCACACTCAACGTCAACAAAACAAAGGAGATGATTGTGGACTTCAGGAAACAGCAGAGGGAGCACCCCCCTATCCACATCAACAGGACAGTAGTGGAGAGGGTAGTAAGTTTTAAGTTCCTCGGCGTACACATCACGGACAAATTGAATTGGTCCACCTACACAGACAGCAGTGTGGAGAAGGCGCAGCAGCGCCTTCAACCTCAGGAGGCTGAAGAAATTTGGCTTGTCACCAAAAGCACTCACAACTTCTACAGATGCACAATCGAGAGCATCCTGACGGGCTGTTTCACCGCCTGGTACGGCAACTGCTCCGCCCACAACCGTAAGGCTCTCCAGAGGGTAGTGAGGTCTGCACAACGCATCACCAGGGGCAAACTACCTGCCCTCCAGGACACCTACACCACCTGATGTCACAGGAAGGCCATAAAGATCATCAAGGACAACAACCACCCGAGCCACTGCGTGTTCACCCCGCTATCATCCAGAAGACGAGGTCAGTACAGGTGCATCAAAGCAGCGACCGAGAGACTGAAAAACAGCTTCTATCTCAAGGCCATCAGACTGTTAAACAGCCACCACTAACATTGAGTGGCTGCTGCCAACATACTGACTCAACTCCAGCCACTTTAATAATGGAATTGATTTTTTTTATTTTTATGTATCACTAGCCACTTTAAACAATGCCACTTAATATAATTTTAACATAACCTACATTACTCATCTCATATGTACAGTGGGGCAAAAAAGTATTTAGTCAGCCACCAATTGTGCAAGTTCTCACACTTAAAAATATGAGAGAGGCCTGTAATTTTCATCATAGGCACACTTCAACTATGACAGACAAAATTAGGGAAAAAAAATCCTGAAAATCACATTGTAGGATTTTTTATGAATTTATTTGCAAATTATGGTGAAAAATAAGTATTTGGTCACCTACAAACAAGCAAGATTTCTGGCTCTCACAGACCTGTAACTTCTTTTTAAGAGGCTCCTCTGTCCTCCACTCGTTACCTGTATTAATGGCACCTGTTTGAACTTGTTATCAGTATAAAAGACACCTGTCCACAACCTCAAACAGTCACACTCCAAACTCCACTATGGCCAAGACCAAAGAGCTGTCAAAGGACACCAGAAACAAAATTGTAGACCTGCACCAGGCTGGGAAGACTGAATCTGCAATAGGTAAGCAGCTTGGTTTGAAGAAAACAACTGTGGGAGCAATTATTAGGAAATGGAAGACATACAAGACCACTGATAATCTCCCTCGATCTGGGGCTCCAGGCAAGATCTCACCCCGTGGGGTCAAAATGATCACAAGAACGGTGAGCAAAAATCCCAGAACCATACGTTGGGACCTAGTGAATGACCTGCAGAGAGCTGGGACCAAAGTAACAAAGCCTACCATCAGTAACACACTACGCCGCCAGGGACTCAAATCCTGCAGTGCCAGACGTGTCCCCCTGCTTAAGCCAGTACATGTCCAGGCCCGTCTGAAGTTTGCTAGAGAGCATTTGGATGATCCAGAAGAAGATTGGGAGAATGTCATGTGGTTAGATGAAACCAAAATAGAACTTTTTGGTAAAAACTCAACTCGTCGTGTTTGGAGGACAAAGAATGCTGAGTTGCATCCAAAGAACACCATACCTACTATGAAGCATGGGGGTGGAAACATCATGCTTTGGGGCTGTTTTTCAGCAAAGGGACCAGGATGACTGATCCGTGTAAAGGAAAGAATGAATGAGAACATGTATCATGAGATTTTGAGGGAAAACCTCCTTCCATCAGTAAGGGCATTGAAGATGAAACGTGGCTGGGTCTTTCAGCATGACAATGATCCCAAACACACCGCCCGGGCAATGAAGGAGTGGTTTCGTAAGAAGCATTTCAAGGTCCTGGAGTGGCCTAGCCAGTCTCCAGATCTCAACCCCATAGAAAATCTTTGGAGGAAGTTGAAAGTTCGTGTTGCCCAGCAACAGCCCCAAAACATCACTGCTCTATAGGAGATCTGCATGGAGGAATAGGCCAAAATACCAGCAGCAGTGTGTGAAAACCTTGTGAATACTTAGAGAAAATGTTTGACCTCTGTCATTGCCAAAAAAAGGGTATAATAACAAAGTATTGAGATAAACTTTTGTTATTGACCAAATACTTATTTTCCACCATAATTTGCAAATCAATTCATTAAAAATCCTACAATGTGATTTTCTGGATTTTTCTTTCTCATTTTGTCTGTCATAGTTGAAGTGTACCTATGATGAAAATTACAGGCCTCTCTCATCTTTTTAAGTTGGAGAACTTGCTCAATTGGTGGCTGACTAAATACTTGTTTGTCCCACTGTACCATCACTCATTCATATATCTTTATGTACATATTCTTTATCCCTTTACGCGTGTGTGTATAAGGTAGTAGTTGTGGAATTGTTAGGTTAGAATACTCATTGGTTATTACTGCATTGTCAGAACTAGAAGCACAAGCATTTCGCTACACTCACATTAACATCTGCTAACCACGTGTATGTGACAAATAAAATAGGATTTGATTTGATTTTAAGTTGTGAATGCCAGGAGGTTTGTCATTATTGACACTAACTCCCACACTACCTTTACAAAATTTAAACTCAATGCTTTTCCTTCATTATTAGTTTTTCATATGCAAGAGTACGATGGCTCACTGTTCGTTGCTGGCATTTCCTGACAAAGTTTGTCCACTTTGCCAATAAAGTAATCATTAAAATAATTGCCAACATCAAATGGTTTTGTGATGAATAAGCCATCTGATTCGATGAAAGAAGGAGTTGAATTTGTCTTTGTGCCCATAATTTAATTTTAAGTACTCCAAAGTTTTTTTTGTATCATTGGTCTTGGCTTCTGAATACAGTTTGTTCTTCTTTTTGTTGAGTTTAGTACCATCATTTCTCAATTTGCAGTGAATCAGCCAGTCAGATGTGCAGCCAGACTTATTATCCACTTCTTTTGCCCCATGTCACGTGTACACTAGGAGTCGGGAAGCAAGTACAGGGAGTGAATATTTAACAAACCAACGAACATAGAACAAAAGAAGAAACACGGCTGAGGCATGGGAGCCTGATGAACCGTAACGATGGTGACAGGTGTGCGTAATAATAAGCAGACTGGTGACCTCGAGAGCTGGAGAGGGAGTATTTCACCCATAGTTTTTCAATTCCTCATCAGACATTGGAGCCTTAACAGTTCAAACAGTATGTTTCTTAACAAGTGCATGTTTATCAATAATTGGAAGAAGCAATTTCATAAATTCATCATGTGCAGCATTATGGATGCTCCTTATTAATCACATCAAATCAACAAATATTTTTGACATCATCCACATAAGAGTCACAACAAAATATTTTGTATGATCTCTTATACACTATTTTAGGGCCAGCCCTTTGAAACTTTGAATTTCTTGGATATAGCCACTCAATTGTGATCACTGCATCCAATGGATACGGATACAGCTTTAGAACAAAGTTCTACAGTATTAGTACAAATGTGATCAATACATGTGGATGAACTTGTTCCTGTAATGTTTGTAAACACCCTGGTAGGATGATTTATAACCTGAACCAGATTACAGGCACTGGTTACAGTGAGAAGCTTCCTATTGAGCAGACAAGCTTGATGAAAAGCAGTCAATATTCAGGTCCCCAAGAAAGTATCTGTTAACATCACATTCACTTGGTGGCCTATAGCAACACCCCAAAAGAAAAGGCTTTAGATGTGCCAGGTGAATCTGCAGCCACAACACTTCAATAACACTTGACATAAGATCTTCTCTAAGCATTACAGGGATATGGCTCTGAATTTATTCAGCAACGCCTCATCCATAAGCATCATGTCTCTTCTATTGATGGTATATCCTTGTATTGCTACTGCTGTATCATCAAATTAATTATCCAAGTGAGTCTCAGAAATAGCTCAAATAAGAATGTTATCTGATCTTAGCGAGTTATTGATTTCATTAACATTATTTCTATGGCTACATATATTAATATAGGTTATTTTCATCTATTTCCTGGGTAGCTTATCAGAGATAGACATAATATGGAAAAGAGCAAACAAAGCAATAGAAAAATATAAATTCAGCAGTCCATTAATCCGTTGGTGTGTGTTGGTGTGTGTGTATGTGCTGTGGGGTTGAAGCTACAAACCCATAGGCTTGGCTCTCTCATCCCTTCCAGGCTTTTGGGAGGGACGGTGAACAATGAGCCTGTCATAGCAGATGTAAGCAATGTCCCCATGCGCTCTGGCAGCTTTCATGGCTGGGATGAGTTATTTCCTCTTCTGGCGCACAGCTTCAGTATAGTCCTCATTGAGGAAGATATACGTTCCTGTCAGGTTATTGGCTCTTTCCAGAACAGCTACCTTGTCCTTGAACCTCAGGAACTTGACCACTATCGTCCTGGGACTGTCACCTGGGCCAGTGGTGGGGTTTCTAGTCCTGTGGGCGCGCTCCACCTCAATCTTCCATCTTCAGTTTCTCCTAGATCATTTCCTTCACTTTGTCCTCAGACTCTGTCCAGGTCTCATGTGGAGATTCTGCATTTCCGTCCACAGCCATGTTGTTCCGCCTTGATTGTCCCTCGAGATAATCTGATTTCTCTGTCATTGTTATCATGGATTCACATACAGAACTGATGTCCTCTCTCAATGACTTACAGTTTGCTGTCATCTTGCCGTTCCCCTGTTTCAACTCCTCGAGCTGACCCTGGGAGAACAGCAAACAGCAAACAGGTCCTGGACCTCTCCAGTCAGATCGTCCCTTCTTTTATTAGTTGACTCCACCGGTATTTGGACAAAACACTTGAAGCTATTTTCTTGTTGTTGTAACAACTGCTTGCAGAACTGTTTTTGTTTGTTATAAAAAAAATCCTTCTCTTGTGACAGAGACCCCACTGTCCTCTACGGTACTCCTGCCGGCTTTGGTCTTTGTCATGGTAACAACAGTAGGTTACGTTGTTAATCATCGCAGTTCCAGATAGGACAAGAGAACTAAGCAGATTCAAACAGGAGTCCGTAATTTGCTTTCTTAATGATCATGTTCTTTTCATCGAAGAAGTTATTGAATTCATCACTGCTGAAGTGAAGGCCATTCTCACTTGGGGAATGCTGCTTTTCAGTTACACTATATATACAAAAGTATGACCCCTTCAAATTAGTGGATTCGGCTATTTCAGCCACACCCGTTTCTGACAGGTGTATACATTGTCAGTATCATGGCCTTACTGAAGAGCTCAGTGACTTTCAACATGGCACCGTCATAGAATGCCACCTTTCCAATAAGTCAGTTTGTCAAATTTCTGCCCTGCTAGAGATGCCCCGGTCAACTGTAAGTGCTGTTATTGTGAAGTGGAGACGTCTAGGAGAAACAACAGCTCAGCCGCGAAGTGGTAGGCCACACTAGCTCACAGAACGGGACCGCCAAGTGCTGAAGCGCGTAATCTTCTGTCCTCGGTTGCAACACTCACTACCGAGATCCAAACTGCCTCTGGAAGCAACGTCAGCACAAGAACTGTTTAACTTTATTTCAATTGAACATGCCATACAAATAAAGGCATTTTAATGAATTATATGAAGAGTGCCTTGGTCCTCCTTTATTTTTGATCTAGTGGAAAGCATTAGCACAGGTGGTCGCCTCTGTCTTCAGTCTGTCTTCCGTAAACAAGCACTGTAACATGGAAATGTGGCAGTGAGGGAGCCCTAATTAACAGTGTGTCCTAATTTAACTTTATTTTCTTTATTTTTTTAAATCAAAACGGATGTGGAATCATGAGAAGTGCCTACTGTAAGTTTTACATTTCAAATACATCCATTGAAACGGTTTAAAAAAAAAACTCCTACAATATGCAGCACAGGGAGGCATATGCATGTAAGTGTATATGTCAAATAGCTAATGAAGAAGTAAATAAATGAGAACTGCTAAGCTCAATAAGCTGAAACAAAAGAGGCATGTATGCTGCAGGGGTATTCAAATGCACTGTGGGAGTCTGTAACGATTTATCCAAACCCAAAGTCATTACAACTAATACAATTGTATTGGCCTTATGGCATCTGAAATACCACAACAGAAAAGCACAACAACATCAAAACAAAATCTATGATTAATGATATACAGCTTGCAGAACAATGCAGTCGTACGGCAGTCATTTGTATCCACATTATAAATGTGCTGACAACAAACGGTTTCAGTCAGTAACTTGAGATGGGAGGCTTTCACATTCAGCCCATTGAAAACATTCAAAGATGGATCTGTTTTTAAAGGGAGCCATGAACGGCAGGCTTGCTTGCTGTGATTAAATCCTAATCAATACAACAACAACCTCTAATGAGATTGCCAACTTTTTAAGTGGTGCTGGCTCCTTGTTAGCAAATTCTCTGAAAGAAACACCCTGGCAAACCGGTTTCCAGAGCATGACGGTGTTTGTGAAAAGCTAAACATGCCTTACCTTATGGTCTTGGTCTTACTGTATGAGCAGGAGGCAAAATATGGGTCAACATCACAGAACATTTGAAAAATATATGGTAAATAGAAATCAAAACTGGATGGTGTTCATTGATAGATAGGACAGGTTGAGGAGAGCTGAAAGGTGGGACTAAAAATAACAAAATAAAACGAGATAATTAATGTAAAATATAATGTGTCTGTAAGAGTGTATATAGGTTCAGAACTTTTGCGAAACATCACAGCACGGTTTAAAAATATATGGCAAATATAAATCAAAACTGGATGGTCTTCAGAGATAGATGTGAGGGGTTGAGGTTGCTGAAGAATGGGACTAAAAACAAACAAAATATAACTCTTGTAAAATATACTGTGTCTGTAAAACATCTATAGTATATACAGTATAAACTGGAAGTAGAAGCCTAAGGAGGCTGAAGAAATTTGGCTTGACACCAAAAACACAAACTTTTACAGATGCACAATCGAAAACATTCTGCCGGGCTGTATCACAACCTGGAACGGCAACTGCTCCGCACACAACCGTAAGGCTCTCCAGAGGGTAGTGAGGTCTGCACAACATATCACCGGGAGCAAACTACCTGCCCTCCAGGACACCGACACCACCCGATGTCACAGGAAGGACAAAAAGATAATCAAGGACAACAACCACCTGAGCCACTGCCTGTTCACCCCGCTACCATCCAGAAGGCGAGGTCAGTACAGGTGCATCAAAGCTGGGACCGAGAGACTAAAAAACGGCATCTATCGCAAGGCCATCAGACTGGTAAACAGCCATCACTAACATTGAGTGGCTGCTGCCAACATACTGACTCAAATCTCTAGCCACTTTAATAATAATTACAAGTTGGATGTAATAAATGTATCACTAGTGTCACGTTCTGACCTTTATTTCCTTTGTTTTGTCTTTATTTAATATGGTCAGGGCGTGAGTTGGGGTGTGCAGTCTATGTTTGGTTTCTGTTTCGGCCTAGTATGGTTCTCAATCAGAGGCAGGTGTCGTTAGTTGTCTCTGATTGAGAATCATACTTAGGTAGCCTGGGTTTCACTGTTGGTTTGTGGGTGTTTGTTTCCGTGTGTGTGTTTGTTTCCGTGTGTGTGTTTGTTTCCGTGAGAGTGTTTGTTTCCGTGTGTGTGTTTGTTTCCGTGTGAGTGTTTGTTTCCGTGTGAGTGTTTGTTTCCGTGTGAGTGTTTGTCGCCACACCGTACTGTTTCGGTTTTTGTAGATTTCACGTTATCGTTTATTGTTTTTGTTCGAGTGTTCATTTGTCTTAATTAAAATATCGTCATGAACACTTACCACGCTGCATCTTGGTCCGATCCTTACTCCTCTTCAGACGAAGAGGAGATCTGCCGTTACAACTAGTCACTTTAAACAATGTCACTTTATATAATGTTTACATACCCTACATCTACTGCATCTTGCCTATGTCGTTCGGCCATCACTCATCCATATATTATATGTACATATTCTTATTCATTCCTTTACACTTGTGTATAAGGTAGTTGTTGTGAAATTGTTAGATTACTTGTTAGATATTACTGCACAGTCGGAACTAGAAGCACAAGAATTTCACTACACTCGCATTAACATCTGCTAACCATGTGTAAGTGACCAAAAATATTTGATTTGAAGTGTTGTTGTCCATTAGTTTACTCCAATTAGGGGAGGGGTGGTAGGGTTAAGGGAAAATAATAAAGGAAAATATATTTAAAATAACATATATACAGTATATATGTATATATTTTTTATATATATATATATATATATATATATATATATATATATATTTGTATATATGAGGGATTGGCAATGATGCAGATATCTGCAATATTAAAGCTGATCTACCGCCTATAAATGTTCAAAAGGATGGGTTCAACCTTTCTGGTTTTATCCATAAGCATAATGGAATAGGCTAGTGGAAGTAGTGAATAATAGGGGAAAGGACTGGTCATGAACAAAAATGTAAATCTAATTGAAGTCAATCCAAAACAGGATAGAATCAGGTTAGCGGTAGGCCCACTATCAAGACAAAGTACAGTCTAACCACATGGACACCCTACTGTTCAGAGTTTACAGAAGTTTGTCGGTCAGCTCTAGGAAGAGTCTTGGTGGTTTCAAACCTCTTCCATTTAAGAATTATGGAGGTCAATGTGTTCTTGGGGACCTTCAATGCTGCGGAAATGTTTTGGTACCCTTCCCCAGATCTGTGCCTCGACACAATCCTGTCTCGGAGCTCTATGGACAATTCCTTTGACCTCATGGCTTGCTTTTTGCTATTGTAACAGTTGTTAAAGTACTATGTGAATTTCACCAGGTTCATATATCAATATGTCATGTTGATTTGTTATTATGCATGCCTGCATCCTGGGAGTGGGGGAGTGTGTACTTACGTTTTGCCCTGCGTGCTCAAATCATTTTGATGCACTATGAGAGGAAGGCACGCTTTTTCTGTCCTCTTCAGAAAAGTTTGATTATTTTAAGCACAAAGTCACACAGTGTTTAGTTCATGAATAATGTTGTATATTATAGGTTACTCATAAGTGGATGGTATTGTTAAGATGCACTTGTAATTGTACTTTTTAGGATGATATCAACATTCTGAATTCAACATGTGGTTAATAGCTAGCTAAGGTATTAGCAGGCTATTGTATGTGTGAATGATGGCTAGCTCCTCGAATGATCCCAGTCCCTCCTATTGTGCATCTGTTGTAGAAAGAGGCGACGATTCTCAGAACATATGTGCTCTACAAATGTTTTCTTTCCTTTTGGATGCAGGTATGTGGTTGTATCTATGTAAAACATGTTATGTATAATAAGGAGAGGCTGTACTAATTTTTGTATTCGAAAATCATTTTGATGCACTATGAGAGAGAGGCGACGATTCGCAGAACATATGTGCTCTACAAATGTTTTATTTCCTTTTGGATGCAGATGCAGGATGCAGAGAGTGAGTTCTGCTTGATTAAAACTACCTGATCTCCAAAGTCCACGTTTATAGTCTCAATCAACCACACACAACGCAGAGTTACAGCGGTGCAGTACAGCACCGGTTACATTGGTGCCTTCTCGACCCGGTTTCGTCGTTGATCGACGTCAGCTCAATCACCGCGGCGCTGCTGCTCCAGAGACTAATTACATCATTGAGGTACTCTTGCCGCCTTGTGGCAAAAAGCGTAACTGCAGTCTTTTCTTTCCTGTTTATTTTTTTTCTGACAACGATGTACTGAGAGCGCTGTTTATAGTTAACTGACATAGAAGTGTGTTCATCAACAGACATTTTAACGTAACATTAGTGGTTTAGTGGCATGGCATCTTATAATGGTGATGAACCCAAATTCACGGCTGGGAAGGGGAGGTTTTTCTCTTACTCTGATCAAACCCCGGTAAAGCGTGTAGCTGCAGGAGGTTCCCCCATGTTTTGCTCCACAAAAACATGTGGATGAAAGCCCTTCATCTAGTGTTAATCCAAACGCCCCTGTAGATGGTCTAGCTGAGCTGGTCACTCAGCTAGCCCGGGAAATAGGGAGCTCCATTAGGGAAGAACTACAGAGTGGCAGGTCCAGTACTTATGAGCCACCAGTAAGTACAGAAAAGATAAGTGATCATCATTCAGAGTCCGTAGGATATGTAGACCTCAGTAAAATGAAGTTCATCATGCAATCAGACATAAAGGAGCCTCCTACATATAGAGGAGATGGTACAGACAAATGCTCCATTCATGAATGGGAGGAGTTGATGAGAATGGAGGAAGGGATGTCCTGTTGGGGAACAATCAGATGAGATGATTAGTCGATTATCTGGCAAAGCAAGAGACATGGTAAAGATACATTTACGCAATGAGACAACTGTTGATCCTACAGAGAAGCCAGAGATTGTATTTGACATTCTGAAACAGAATTTCAGCGAATTGGCCTATTCATGGCTGATTTTTACAATACTAAACCTGTACCCGGAGAGGCTGTTATGGAGTACTGGGTTCGATTGAACAAGGCTGTAGATGTCGCTGACGAGGGCCTTAAGACACCAGGCAAGAAGATTGACAGCTCCAACTCCGATGTCGTCAGGATGTTTGTAACATACTGCCCTGACCCCAAACTGGCAGCACTATTCCAATACAAGTTTGCTGAGAAATGGACTGCGAGGGAAGTACAGGAGAGATTCTATGAACATGAACGTCGCAGGAAGGCCTCCATGTGTCAATCTACCACTGTATCCTCAAGGCGACGATTCGCAGAACATATGTGCTCTACAAATGTTTTATTTCCTTTTGGATGCAGATGCAGGATGCAGAGAGTGAGTTCTGCTTAATTAAAACTACCTGATCTCCAAAGTCCACGTCTATCGTCTCAATCAACCACACACAACAAAGAGTTACACTATGACATGCACTATCAACTGTGGGACCTTATATAGACAGGTGTGTGCCTTTCCAAATCATGTCCAATCAATTTAATTTTCCACAGGTGGACTCCAATCAAGTTGTAGAAACATCTCAAGGATGATCAATGGAAACAGGATGCACCGGAGCTCAATTTCGAGTCTCAAAGCAAAGGGTCTGAATACTTATGTAAATATGTTTTCGCTTTGTCATTATGGAGTATTGTGTGTAGATTGATGAGGATTTTTTTATTTAATACATTTTAGAATAAGGCTGTAATGTAGCAAAATGTGGAAAAGGGGAAGGGGTCTGAATACTTTCCGAATACACTGTATGTTAGTAGTGGTCATTTGTGTTATCTAGATCAAGTTTAGTGCATGTAATCTAAAAAGCTGTTGGAGACAATAGGCGGTGTCAGCCTATGTTACCTTGTCAAGGAATGTTCCCATAGAGCCCTCAAACTCAACTCTGGACCTCGAAGCCAGTTCCACTACATTTTTTCATCGTTCCCCTCTAATTATGGACTGATTTAGACCTGGGACACCAGGTGTATGCAATTAATTATTAGGTAGAGCAGAAAACCAGCAGTCCTCAGACCTCGTAGGGTAAGAGTTGAGTACCTCTGCCCTAGAAACTCTGCCCAAATATTGATTTCATCAGTGCCCGCTGGAGATCTGAAATGAGCTCGCTCGATATACTGGTCGCTCTCATGACGAAACACCCTTATTTGCGCTACATGCTTCAGTCAGTTTGACACTTTTGCTTTACATTTTTGCTTGATTAAAAATACATTGAACATTGTCTTTTTCTTTGTATTTCAAAGGCTTACTGAGAAACAATTTCCCTATTTTAATGAAATTACATGTTATTTTGCATTAATAACTTTTTTGTATCACTGCCATTTGTCTTACCCTGATCTGTTTCACTTGTCTCCACCCCCCACCAGGTGTCTCCTATTTTTCTCCATTATCCCCTGTGCAGTTATAGCTGTGTTTTCTTTTTTTTCTTTTATATATTTTTTACCCCTTTTTTCTCCCCAATTTCGTGGTATCCAATTGTTTAGTAGCTACTATCTTGTCTCATCGCTACAACTCCCGTACGGGCTCGGGAGAGACGAAGGTTGAAAGTCATGCGTCCTCCAATACACAACCCAACCAAGCAGCACTGCTTCTTAACACAGTGCGCATCCAACCCGGAAGCCAGCCGCACCAATGTGTCAGAGGAAACACCGTGCACCTGGCAACCTTGGTTAGCGTGCACTGCGCCCGGCCCGCCATAGGATGAGACAAGGACATCCCTACCGGCCAAACCCTCCCTAACCCGGACGACGCTGGGCCACGGACCTCCCGGTCGCGGCCGGTTACGACAGAGCCTGGGCGCGAACCCAGTCTCTGGTGGCACAGCTGGCGCTGCAGTACAGCGCCCTTAACCACTGCGCCACCCGGGAGGCCTTAGCTGCGTTTTCTGTTTGTCAGTTGCCAGTTCGTCTTGTTTTGTCAGGTCTTACCAGCGTGTTTCCCGTTTCTCCTGTTCTCAAGTTCCTGTTTTCCAGTCTTCCCGGTTCTGACTTTTCTGCCTGTCTTGACCCTGAGCCTGCCGACCCTGAGCCTGCCTGTCGTCCTGTCCCTGATTAACTCTGCCTTGGATTACGAACCTCTGCCTGCCCTCGACCTGCCCTTTGCCTGCCCCTTTGTCATAATAAATATATCTGCATCTGGGTCATATCCTGAGCCGTGATAGGCATAATTAGTGAATAGCTTGATTAAAAATATGTATTTTTATTGATAAGCCAACCGTTTTTCTTGATTCAAATTGATAAACGGTCAAGCTATTTATTGAGAAATGATTTTACATCGATACAGTATTGTGTTTTATGATGTTATTATGACATTATGATCACCCAGTTCAAAATATATAATAAAATGGTAATTGCACGTCTTCTATACATTTTGCATGATCTAATTTGAGATTACTAAACAAGACTATAAATCACAGATTTATCAACTATAAATGTGCTGTAACTTCGAATGGAGCAGTACCAATTTATACCAAGAGATTCTCATACATAAGTAAACGGCAGGGTTGTGATAGACAAAATGAGAGCAAAATCCAATGTGGCAAAGACTGTTTGGGTTGATTTTCCTGTTTATCTACACTGAAACCAATACTGATGGTTAAGCGCCTATCAGATAGTGTTTATGTTAGCTTTAGAGGTGTCAAAACACCATGTGTCACATCTGCTCCTGCAACGTCCTCTGCTGCTCATCCTGTGTCTCCTTGACCTGCCGCCACTCCCTCAGTACTCTCTCCCTCTGTGTGTGTGATTGTGTGGGCGGAGACAGGTGTGCTGGAGTCAGAGCAGATCCCCACCAGCTGCAATCTGTTCCATAATCAAGACCTCTACAAATACTCAGTCCTGCCACTTCCACGCTGCCAGATCGTAATCTCTGCTCAGTCAGTCTTTCTAGCCGTTTGTTACTATTAGATCCTGTTGTGCCTGTTTTCCTTGCCTGATGCTGTTTTCCTCTCCGCTACAGTTCCGCCCGCTCTGACTCTGGGCCCTGTCTCCAGTTCCACGTCTCATCATCCTGCTACTTTGTTCTGGATTCCCCACTCTACTACTCCCTTTTATTCCCTTCCGGACCTGCTTACCCTGTCCCAACCCCTCTCGCTCCAGCCTCAGCCTCCGCACCTGGTTTCCAGCAACCCGCCCAAGCTTCCGCTGACCCGCACTCCATCTTCCCCCTGTGTTTCAATAAATACCTTGGTTACTTCATCCCACTCTCCTCGTCTGAGTCTGCCCTTGGGTTCCCCTTTTCCACTCTGTGTAACACTATGAAATAGTGAAATATAATTAAACAGCTAACTATAGGGTTGATAAATGTGTCAAAGACCATATTGGGTGATTAAAATGATTATATCTGATGGGAAACACATGCTGTTTGAAAAACTGCCTGTCAGATAGTATTGCTATTGGCTACATACAGTGCCTTCAGAAAATATTTACACCCCTTGACTTTTTCCACATTTTATTGTGTTACAAAGTGGGATTAAAATTGATATAATGGTCATTTTTGGTCAATTATCTACACAAAATGCTCTGTAATTTTGATAAGTGTTCACCACCCTGAGACAAAACATGTTATTCTTCTTAAAACTTTATCAAGTTGGTTGTCAATCATTATTAGAAAGCCATTTTCAAGTCTTGCCATAGATTTTCAAGTAGATTTAAGTTAAAACTGTAACTACTGTAGGCCACTCAGGAACATTTAATGTCGTCTTGATGCGGCCACCACCATGCTTGAAAATAGGAAGAGTGGTACTCAGTGCTGTGTTGGATTTGCCCCAAACATAACGCTTTGTATTCAGGACAAAAAGTTAATTTCTTTTTTCTTTCTTCTTTTTTTTTGCAGTATTACTTAAGCGCATTGTTGCAAACAGGATGCATGTTTTGGAATATTTTTATTCTGTACCGTTTGATAGTGTACCGTTTGATAGTGTATTGGCACAATATTGTTGATCCATCTTCAGTTTTCTCATATCACAACCATTAAATTCTGCAACTGTTTTAAAATTACCGTAGGACTCGTTGAAATACCTGAGCAGTTTCCTTCCTCTCTGGCAACTGAGTAAGAAAGGACTCCTGTATATTTGTAGTGACTGGGTCTATTGATACAACATCTAAAGCCTAATTAATAACTTTATCATGCTCAAATGGATATTCAGTACCCAGCTTTTTTTCGTTTTACACATCTACCAATTGGTGTCCTTCTTTGACAGGCATTGATTGAAAAACCTCCCTATTCATTGTGGTTGAATCTGTACTTGAAATTCACTGCTAGATTGAGGGACCTTACAGATAATTGTATGTGTGGGGTACAGAGATGGGGTAGTCATTCAAAAATCATGTTAAACACTATTATTACACACAGAATGGGTCCATGCAACTTATTATGTGACTTGGTAAGCGCATTTTTACTCCTGAACTTATTTAGGCTTGCCATAACAAAGGGTTTGAATACTTGACTCTCAACTTTGAATTTTATATTAACTTTGAAAAATGTGTAGAAACAAAATTCCAGTTTTACATTATGGGGTATTGGGTGTAGATCATTGACAAAATCTCAATTTCATCTATTTTAAATTCAGGCTGTAACACAACAGAATGTGGAAAAAGTCAAGGGGTGTGAATACTTTCTGAAGACACTGTAGGTCTATACACTATCAAATTATGAAATGCCATTCAACAGCTCACTATAGGGTTGATAAATGTGTCCAAAACCTTTTTGGGGTGATGTTCATGTTTATCTATAATGTGAAACCCATACTGATGGATAAAGGACCTATCAGATAGTGTTTCTGTTGGCTACAGATGTCTATACACTCTTAAATGGGAAAGGGAAAGGGGGATGCCTAGTCAATAATACACCTGAATACATTCAACTGAAACGTGTCTTCCGCATTTAATCCAACCCCTCTGAATCAAATGGTAGATATCATTCAACTGTTCTCTATGGTTGATAAATGTCTCCGAGACCATTTTGGGTGATTTTCATGTTGATCTACAAAGTGAAACCCATACAGATGGATAAATGGGCCATCAAATAGTGTTTCTGTTGGCTATAGAGGTGTCAATGCACTATCAAATGGTAAAATTCACTATGGGGTTAATACATTTGCCAATGCCCATTTGGGGGATTTTTATGACTACATGCTGATAGAAAAAGTGTCATTTTTATTCTATTCGCTAGCTAACAAGGTAGAACAGTATAATTGTTACGAACACACCCTTCTGTCCGTCCAACTATTTGAACAGCATGCTAGCCTGTCCACTTTGTTCAGATGTTGAAATTAAGTGGCCTACCTTATTTCTCAGAATGAGAACGAGTTTCCAATTCCTTACATAAATGTTTTTTATGCTTATTGCACGTTCATAAAACACAGACTAGACAGCTAGTATAACAGTATGTGGCTAAAATGCTGCTAGCGGCATAGCCACGGGAAGTTGGGGTGCTGAGGGTGCTGCAATACCCCCTGAAAAATAAGAATTACAAGAAAAATAATACACATGGTCAGCAGATGTTAATGTGAGTGTAGCGAAATGCTTGTGCTTCTAGTTCCGACTGTGCAGTAATATCTAACAAGTAATCTAACAATTCCACAACAACTACCTAATACACACAAATCTATGTAAAGGAATGGAATAACAATATATACATATAAATATATGGATGAGCAGTGACAGAGCTGCATAGGTAAGATGCAATAGACGGTATAAAATACAATATATACATATGAGATGAGTAATGCAAGATATGTAAATATTATTAAATTGGCATTATTAAAGTGACTAGTGATTCATTTATTATAGTGGCCAATGATTTCAAGTCTGTATGTAGGTAGCAGCCTATGTGTTAGTGATGGCTGTTTAACAGTCTGATGGCCTTGAGATAGAAGCTGTTTTTCAGTCACTCTGTCCCAGTTTTGATGCACCTGTACTGACCTCACCTTCTGGATGATAGCGGGGTGAACAGGCAGTGGCTCAGGTGGTTGTTGTCCTTCATGATCTTTTTGGCCTTCCTGTGACATCGGGTGCTGTAGGTGTCCTGGAGGGCAGGTAGTATGTACCCGGTGATGCGTTGGGCTGTCCGCACCACCCTCTGGAGAGCCCTGCAGTTGTGGGCAGTGCCGATGCCGTACCAGGCGGTGATACAGCCCAACATTGGAGATGAACATGAAAATAACCACAAATGGTCATTTGACACATTTATCAACCTTATAGTGAGTTGTTTAATTATATTTCAGCATTTCATGGTGTATTGACAGCTCTATAGCCAAACGAAGCACTATCTGATAGGCTCTTAACCATCCGTATGGGTTTCACATTGTAGATAAAGAGGAAAATCTACCCAATGGTCTTTGGCACATTGAATTTGGGTTTTTCATTCGATTTTGCTCTCCTGTCTTTTACAACTCTGCTGTTCACTTGTGTATGAGAACCTCTAGTGGTATAAATTGCCACTGCTGCATTACAGAATATTTAAAGCAAGATGGAAAGGAAAGAGAGGAGCTCCATCATGAGTCCAGTACATCAAGAGAGTTTTATTCTACTATAAATCAATCAATCACTACTATTATAATTTGATAATTAGTAATAGAGATAATCGGATCCTCTCTGTCCTAATCTCTGCCCCCCTGCGCCGCTCATGTTAGCTTAGCTAGCTAACTTGCTACATAGGCTACAGGGTTTGAGGCTAACTTTTTTCATCATTGTATCAGAATCGTCCCAAACTGAAGATGAACCATCCCAAATTGATTTGAATTAAAACATTTTGTTAATGTTTTGATATGCCAACATGGGTCTACTCATATGACCTAGGTCATTCAGAGTGATTTAAAATACTAATAAAAGTAGCCTACTGCCTACTACTGAAATAGATAAATGGGGCTGTCAACTGAGCCAGAAATGCACGTACAAAAAATTAAAATAGCCTAATTTTAATGAGACTTTTAATTAGGAGTAATATCAGGACTCTTGACCAGAGAAACGACTGCACATTTCATGGAGGCTCGTCACAACATCAGCTCTCTGAGATACATTCACATTATCACACATTACATATCAAACATGTTAAGCCTCCAAGAAAGGGGAGATAGAACCTAATAATCTATTAATCTATCAGATGGGGCCACAGTGTCTCCTGACCCCTCCTGTCTTAGCCTCCAGTATTTATGCTGCAGTAGTTTATGTGTCGGGGGGCTAGGGTCAGTTTGTTATATCTGGAGTACTTTTACTGTCTTATCCGGTGTCCTGTGTTAATTTAAGTATGCTCTCTCTAATTCTCTCTTTCTTTCTCTCTCTCGGAGGACCTGAGCCCTAGGACCATGCCTCAGGACTACCTGGCATGATGACTCCTTGCTGTCCCCAGTCCACCTGGCCGTGCTGCTGCTCCAGTTTCAACTGTTCTGCCTGCGGCTTTGGCATCCTGACCTGTTCACCGGACGTGCTACCTGTCCCAGACCTGCTGTTTTCAACTCTTTAGAGACAGCAGGAGTGGTAGAGATACTCTTAATGATCGGCTATGAAAAGCCAACTGACATTTACTCCTGAGGTGCTGACTTGCTGCACCCTCGACAACTACTGTGATTATTATTATTTGACCATGCTGGTCATTTATGAACATTTGAACATCTTGGCCATGTTCTGTTATAATCTCCACCCGGCACAGCCAGAAGAGGACTGGCCACCCCTCATAGCCTGGTTCCTCTCTAGGTTTCTTCCTAGGTTTTGGCCTTTCATGGGAGTCTTTCCTAGCCACCGTGCTTCTGCACCTGCATTGCTTGTTGTTTGGGGTTTTAGGCTGGGTTTCTGTACAGCACTTTGAGATATCAGCTGATGTATGAAGGGCTATATAAATACATTTGATTTGATTTGATTTTCCGGTAAGATCAATTCGCAAGAGGCTAAATGCAAGGAATATTATGAAAACACAGAGAGACTAAATATACATTATTTCAATGTTTTGGGGGGGAAGCCAGGCTTCCCTTGGCATCCATGAATACACGCCACTGTTGTTACGTTGATTTATCTTGCCATCTAGGTCTCCACTTGGTTATTTTGCACATATGTATACGTTAGATTATCTGTGCCCATCTCAATGACTTCAAATGATTAGAGGCACACAAGTTGTTTTTGAAATAGGTCACTGTAATTATGTCTACAGCCATCGTGTGTCCTGTGTATAAAGCGTAAATCATAGTCCACAGATGCTAGCTAGGACGGGACAGTCCGCAGGCTCATTGTGACATAGCAACACGTCTCTGAGACCACCATCCACTGGGAACACACAGGCCTCCCCACAATTCCCAACCAACGTGTCTCCGGTACTCGTCCTCTATTAATTTGAATGTGTTGACAGTTGGAGAAATTTCTTGAGCTGCGCTAAGAATTATATTATATGAAAGCCAATAGTCCAATATTCTACAAAACCGCTGTGCGTACTGTACACGTTTTGGACTATGATAAATGGGCGGGTATTCCAACAGTTTCCAACTCAATCTTTTTTACTGTTGCCTACGTTTTAACTCTGATCGATTTGTACGTATACAATCCTTTATGACAATATGTACCTCTGTCATTAATTATAATTGACTATACGCAAAAGTGAATTGAATCAGAGAGGAAGAGACGAAGTGAGAGGCGTAACTCAACCCAAAATCTGTCTTCTCCAGCAGGTGGCATGTATTTATTTTGTATCCCCAGGACGACAGGACGACCTTAATTTCGAACTCTGGCTACATAGGCTACCCAGAGAGAAAGCACATATTTCCCTCTCTCTGACTGTTGGATGATCATTTATCAGTTTCTCTTCCTTGCTGTGTTGGCTCTAGTAATGATTGGTAAGAGTGGGGGGACGGTCAGGATACAGCGAACGCGGAAAACTAGAATTATGAGGGACTAGTATATAGCTAGCTAGTGCTAGTTAATTAAATTGTTGTTCTCACATCCTTTGTGATGACTGCCTGCTGAGGCGTCTTTCAACACCAACGACTGTGTCAACACACGCACACCCCGAGCCTTTCTCTCCCTCCCTACCACTCACTGATTCACTCACTCACCCAGCAGCAGTCTGCCTCACTCCCTGATCGTCAGCAGTAGCAGGTCACAGTGAAATTATCATTTTTTTAAAGAGAAATGCCATGGTGGCCACAATGCAATTTAGAAGTACCGCAACATCGTTTTCAAAGTTGCACAATTTGCAGAAAAACTGGACATTGCGACCCTGGGCTAACCTGTCACTCCAAAACCAGTTGACAAATAGAAGCACATCATCTTAGGCTCCCTCTTAACCCTGCCTACATGGAATGAATGCAGCAAAACGTTGCAACCACAAAAAAAGGTAGGGAAAGCAAAGGGCAGGGTAATGTAACCAAAGATTGCAGGCGAAGAGGGAAGCGTTTCAATGCAAACGCACTATCATTGAAAAGGTTTCACAGAAATTTTGGGGGGGGGTTTCATTTGTTCTTTATTTTCCAAATTATTTCCTTGCAATTGTATTTATTTTGCTCTCTTTTGGATTAATGTTCAGGTTTGCTTGATATTAAAGGCACAAAAGTAATTCCATAGACTATTCGCTAGAGCCCTGCACGGGCATGTATTTTAAGCCCGGGACCTACCTATGCCGGCGACATTCAGGCCCTACCCTAACCAGGCCCGATTGTTTCTGCCAAATTTAATGACCTGCCTGACCCTGCCCTAACTTCCTCCATTAGTAAATCCATTAGCTGCTCCTGTCTGTCACTCGCTCCCTGAGCGCTGCTCACTCTGCATGCTCTCTGCTCTGAAACTGTGAGTATCCATAGCAACGGCTCTACTTGGGCTGCTCTGCTCAGTGAAAAGACGTGAGAGAGCAGTCAGCAGCTGTTAGCTACTTTTCATCAATCTAAACTCTCCTGTCTTATATTTGACGAGGTTAAAGCACTTCTGATACCATGTTATGGTTTTAGTCAGCTGTGAATGTAATGCTCAGCAGAACACGAGCTTCAAAATATTAATGATCATTTTATGGTTACCCAAGCCCTGCCCGTACCCTAGTTATTGATGAAAAAACAGGCCCTACCCAACCCTAACTCGTTGTATAATGTTTGGGCCTGTCGGGCTTGGGTCGGGTATCAGAGCTCTTCTACATAGGGGAACATGGTCAAACAAAAACTCAGTCGGGGTCTCAACTTACTGTTAAGAGTTAGAAAAGTAGAATACACAAGGTTCCATTTAGAAATGTAGATTTCTAGGTAAGTTAGTCCAGCCAGCTATCTAAACCTTGTAGTAATCATCACCAAATTACCATCCGGGCGCACAGGGCATGTGCTCAGGGGCCCTGACCTCCAAGGGCCTTTTGTTAGTCACTGTTACTCAGATAGAAGTTGAACATGGCATAAGTTGTGATAAAATGTGAAGATTTGCAGGAAATCAGCTTTAAAACTGCAAAAAGGCTAAAGGTGGCACTGACAATAGGCCTGTAAGAAAAGCTTGTAACCTAGGATAAAAGGACTCCAGTCACATGCAAGTTACAAGCTGTTGCTAGGGGAAAATTACAAACTTCTCTGAGAGGTATGAAAAGGGTTACTTGTGCAAAGCATGGAAGGGTTAGGCCTATGCTACGTTGCTAAGTGGCAGATGTATGTCCTGTCACAACAGCTTTGATTATGAATTTGCTCAATATTTGTGAAGCATCTATGTTGGTATTTCAAAGGGTTTATAAAGGCTTCAATCATGGAGATATTTTGTACTAATTAAATACGTTATAATTGTCTTATGTGTCACAACCATAGAGATCACTATTACTAGTTTTTTACTAGTAGTATTCTAATTCCTAATTCTATGGTCTGAACATCAAAGTGGCGCTATTGTTTGTATGGTCAGACAATAATCACTAGATGGCGCCAACAGACAAATTACTAGGCCTATATACACTACATGACCAAAAGTATGTGGACGACCTACTCGTCGAACATTTCATTAAAAAATCATCGGCATTAATATAGATTTGCTCCCTCTTTGCTGCTATAACAGCCTCCACATTTCTGCGAAGGCTTTCCACTAGATGTTGGAACATTGCTGCGGGGACTTGCTTCCATTGAGCCACACGAGCATTAGTGAGGTCAGGCACTGATGTTGGGCGATTAGGCCTGGCTAGCAGTCGGCATTCTAATTCATCCCAAAGGTTTTCGACGGGGTTGAGGTCAGGGCTCTGTGCAGGCCAGTCAAGTTCTTCCACACCGATCTCAACAAACAATTTCTGTATGGACCTCGCTTTGTGCACGAGGGGCGTTGTCATGTACACTACGTCGTCATTGTAAATAAGAATGTGTTCTTAACGGACCTGCCTAGTTAAGTAAAGGTTAAATAAATAAACAGTCATGCTGAAACAGAAAAGGGCCTTCCCCAAACTGTTGCCACAAAGTTGGAAGCACTGAATTGTCTAGAATGTCATTGTATGCTGTAGCGTTAAGATTTTCCTTCACTGGAACTAAGGAGCCTAGCCCGGAACATGAAAAACTGCCCCAGACTATTATTTCTCCTCCACCAAACATTACCGTTGGCACTATGCATTGGGGCAGATAGCGTTCTCCTGGCATTCGCCAAACCCAGATTCCTCCTTCAGACTGGCAGATGGTGAAGCGTGATTCATCACTCCAGAGAATGCGTTTCCACTGCTCCAGAGTCCAATTGTGGCGAGCTTTATACCACTCCAGCCAACGCTTGGCATTGCGCATGGTAAACTTAGACTTGTGTGCAGCTGCTCGGCCATGGAAACCCATTTCATGAAGCTCCCGATGAACAGTTCTTGTGCTGAAGTTGCTTCCAGAGGCAGTTTGGAACTCGGTAGTGAGTGTTGCAACCGACGACAGACGATTTTTACACATTTCGGCAGTACCGTTCCGTGAGCTTGTGTGGCCTACCACTTTACAGCTGAGCCGTTGTTGCACTTAGAAGTATCCATTTCACAGTAACAGGACATACAGTTGACCGAGGCAGCTCTAGCAAGGCAGAGATTTGACGAACTGACTTGTTGGAAAGGTGGCATCATGTGACAATGCCACGTTAAAAGTCACTGAGCTTTTCAGGAAGACCATTCTACTGCCTATGTTTGTATGTGGAGATTGCATGGCTATGTGCTCGATTTTATACACCTGTCAGCAACGGGAGTGGCTGAAATAGCCGAATCCACTAATTTGAAGGGGTGTCCACACACTTTTGTATATATAGTGTATAATAGAGGTAGGCTATTAAACGTTTTTTATAGTCAAGACCTATAACTTGACTTTCTCATAATGGTGCCTTGTCAAATGTCCGTAAATTGGCAAAGGCTTTGGCAGAGTCAATCACAATTTGTAACTCCATCACAATATATCCATCCAAACCATACTCAACATTTAAATAATCTGTGGAATCATTTTAGGCGTTCTTTGATTTTTAAACCCTGTCTGTGTGAATGTGTGGCTTATTTGGGATGCTCCGTCTACTATTCACATGACAACCATATAGCCTAGAGTAGCCTATAGTTGCAAAAAAAAACTAATTAAGCTTAAAAAGCATGTGCTTTTGGATAGGAATTGGGAAGATACAGTTGATAAACCCTACAGCTTGAACGCTGGCCCTTTAAATCCACCTGTTGGGGCGCCAGACTCTGCGCCTTCGGTGTGGTGGAGCTATAGGTTAACTGTGGTTTGAAGACGCTGTTTATTATGCCTAGTGCCAGGATTGTTGGGGAGATACCATCACATAGTAGCCGACAAGATTCTCTTTAGTCACTGTATGGATAACATTTACCTGTCAAAAGCAGTATTCCTATTCTGGATGCTTTTGTGCATAATTTGGATCTCTTGATATCAATTTCAAGACATCGCTTGGACTTTGCTATTGTGTAACAATGTCTGTCCGTTTTCACCATATCGAGTCCACTGGTCTAATTTCCAATTAAAACATTTGGCGGCAACACGTTTGGACTTCAAAGTGAGACCGCGGACGTTGGACGTTCTGCAACAATTTGTTGCAACATTCAGGGCAAAGTGATGGTGTCGTTATCACTTCGGTTTGCCATGGCAACATAATCCTTTAAAAAAAATAATTCAGCCGAGTTCTCTTTTGGGTGATATTTCTCGTGGTGTTCAATTATGTTCACTTTCGCTGCCTTCTGCTATATGCTGTCGCTGGTCCTCTGTGCTTCTCTGATCTTCTTTGCGATATGGCATGTAAGTGGAGTTTTTATTGCTATATAATTATGGTTTGTGTTATGAGTTTAAAAAAATACATTCACAGCCTTTTTGGGGATTTTGAATGGTTATGGATAATATTGCGTAATAGTGCGTAGGCTAATGTATGTATTTACCTGCTCACATCCCCAGTGCCTTGCTCAAGATAATCAATACGTATTTTGATGTTTCGAAAGGTGCAGTTTCAATGCCCAACCTTCCTTTGTAAACCCACCAGCTCTAACGGGCAGGGGGAAGAAAATCCCAAAATTGACAGGTGTGCACCCATATCTCGGACGTTCAGCCCAACACATAATTCTTTGCTTGCATTTTCACTGAATTCTACTACATGACGGTCATATCGGTTTTATATTGTTATTGCAAATTTTGTTAAATATAGTTTTATCAAAAGGTTTTACAATAATTAGCTTGACTCGGGCATTACGCACCGCTCTGGAATTTTGGGGAAATCTGTTGGAGACGTTGGACACGCTGTTCTAGCCCACTGAGACACATTCCCTCCCTCATATTTGTATCTGTTTGTTATTGTCTTTGTTAAAATCCCTGCAATACAGAAACTCCAATATGAATGCATTACAAAATTTTAATAATCGAAATATTTACTCTCAAAGCCTTCGCGCCCTCCTGCGGCGTTTTATGTGACGGCAGATTTGGGTCAGGTCGCAATGCCCTTGGCCCCCGTCGTGCCTTTGCATAGCAACAGACCTGAGATTGAAGAGCTTCAGGTGTTCTACTGAGCCCCAGCAATTACAGGAGGAGGCATGGCATCTGTCTGTCTGTCAGGCCCGTGTAGGACTACAGAGCAGTGGACAAATCCCATCTAGCATATAATGAGACTGCAACTCACGATTTGAAGAACACATTACAGTTATACAGCTTATACCTAGAACATTATTCTCCCACATAGCTGTTTTCATTGTGTTTATATCACTATTATATACTGTATTGTGGTAATTTAACACAGTGTTATCCGAAACGACTTTACAACTCATAAACATTTCAATGTATTCTGGCCATGCGGGAATCAGACCCACAAACGTGGTCTCTTAAAGCACCATGTTCCAAACCAAACTGAGACATATGGGAACCACAATGGTTATGATGGCAGGGTGTAGATATCTCTAGCAGCCTGATTCTCATTCACAAACACGGGCATAAGCTACAGACAAAGCTACAGTATTCACTGCACAGTAAGTGAGCATAATGGGAATAGCCTGTTATGCAGTCTACTATCACATTTATAGAACAAAAAGGTTTTAAATGACCAGCCCTTTTCACATAACAGCATGGCTGTCATCTAGACACCATCTAAGTGATTGCAATACATGGTCCCATGCAGTTTGACAGTGAAATGTGCCCCTACGTGCTACAGTGAGAAACAATATTTTTTAACTGTCTGTCATCTAATTGTCCTGCCCATTATCTTATCCCTCTACTTGACAGATTTACTATAGTTCTGCTTGTTTTTAAGTGGACCTGACAGGTTTAACATGGCCTACACATCCTCCTCTCTCCTCTCCTGACATGCTCTAAACTCCTCTGTCTGAGCTCTCATATTTACAGAGGGAAAGGTACTCAGAAGGAAGGACGTTTGGAATATCAGGACATGTCTTGTCGTTAATCACTGCCTGTTAACAAGCAGCCTCATCTCTCACAGGGCATGTACTATACTGGGGGATGACTGATGAGAACCCTGTCAGACACGACGTTGACTGATGTCTATGATTTGTTGAGATGTCGTGTCCAAGAAACCATCATTTCAGTCTCAGTGATGACGCTTCTTCACAAGTCCAGACCACACATAACATTTTTATGTTAGTGCCAAAGACAAGCTGACGTTCAGTCGTCAAGTTCTTTGAATGATCTGAAACCCTTGACTCTATGTACTTTAACGTGTTGTAACGGATGCACTTTGATGAATCCTAATCGATTAATTCATGGCAAACTAGCTCAAGGTTGATCAACGCTCCTACAAGTCACTCCTCACTGGTTAGTTAGCTAGGTTCTGTCCAGATTGAAATATCATTAGTCAATCATGTAATCCCAGTTACACCATCACTACTGGGACTGCCTGTAACAGAATAGAGGGTATTTTAATTAACATACTAGGTTAACTGTGTTCTCCTAAACTCCACACTGCTCCGAAACGCACAGACACAAAATGGTTGAGATGATTTCCCTCTGTGTACCAGAGCCCCTAATGTAGAGCTGGGTGACAATAAACCGAAAATGATTGATCCCAATAATTTATCGAGGACAATTTACTGATATCGATAATAACGATAAGTAACCTTTACTAGAATGTGAAGTTTGAAATGAAATGGGCCAACAATAGCCACAACATGGTAGTAGTAGTAGTAGTAGTAGTAGTAGTAGTAGTAGTAGTTTTAAGAGTGGTATAAAAAAGTAAATTATGCACATTAATGTTATAAACGTATCGTTCAATTGATTGTTATCATGATTATTCAGTCAATTTATTTTTGTCCATGTCACCCAGGTCTGTCATGATGTATTATGAGTGTCCATTAACAGGTCCATGTGAACGGCTCTTGTGGAACCAGTAAATTATGGGAGATCCCCCACCCCGTACCCATATGATGTGTTAAGCCCCATTGGCAAAGAGGGCATACGTTAAATTAACATCATTCAATCTCATGGTGGCCATATGTTGTTTTTGTTTTTCTGACATTTAATGGATGCCGGTTAGTAAGCGTAGGTGGGAACTGTGAAGGAGTCATATGTATTAGTGGTTTCCCTCCTGCTGATTCAATGTGTGCCTCATACTGGAGCCTCTAGCAAGTACAGGACATTCACAAGTCTAACGAACCCTCACACTGACTCCTCCACTCAATGCTACTGGCCTCTGAGCATGGTGTTACGTGGGAAGGACATATTGCTTATCATTTCAATCTATGTGCAGTATAATAACATTTATCTTAATCTTGCAGGCTGTAAGTGTACAAAACATTAGGGTCATTCTCATGAAACCATTAAAAACCATGGCAGTAATGATTTTAAATAAAAAACATGTCATTTAGTAATGTAACAACATATTATAATAAAGATTATAGTGTTCTCTACCTTGCACAAACAGTCATTTCAATTTAGGAATGAATTATTTTTGCATTTTATTGTATTTTCTAATGAAATTCTCATTACCGCAACGCATCCAGCTCAGTCTGAAGTCGGAAGTTTACATACACCTTAGCCAAATACATTTAAACTCAGTTTTTCACAATTCCTGACATTTAATCCTAGTAAAAAGTCCCTGTCTTAGGTCAGTTAGGATCACCACTTTATTTTAAGAATGTGAAATATCAGAATAATAGTAGAGAGAATTATTTATTTAAGCTTTTATTTATTTCATCACATTGCCAGTAGGTCAGATGTTTATATACACTCAATTAGTATTTGGTAGCATTGCCTTTAAATTGTTTAACTTGGGTCAAACGTTTCGGGTAGCCTTCCACAAGCTTCCCACAATAAGTTGGGTGAATTTT
Organism: Oncorhynchus mykiss; assembly: GCF_057628025.1. NCBI lineage: Eukaryota > Metazoa > Chordata > Actinopteri > Salmoniformes > Salmonidae > Oncorhynchus > Oncorhynchus mykiss. The sequence continues at coordinate 70,108,507 of NC_143025.1, read as the reverse complement.
GGCCCATTCCTCCTGACAGAGCTAGTGTAACTGAGTCAGGTTTGTAGGCCTCCTTGCTCGCACACGCTTTTTCAGTTCTGCTCACAGATTTTCTATGGGACTGAGGTCAGGGCTTTGTGATGACCACTCCAATACCTTGACTTTGTTGTCCTTAACCCATTTTGCCACAACTTTGGAAGCATGCTTGGGGTCATTGTCCATTTGAAAGACCCATTTGAGACCAAGCTTTAACTTCCTGACTGATGTCTTGAGATGTTGCTTCAATATATCCACATAATTTTCCTGCCTCATGATGCCATCTATTCTTTGAAGTGCACCAGTCCCTCCTGCAGCAAAGCACCCCCACATCATGATGCTGCCACCCCCGTGCTTCACGGTTGGGATGGTGTTCTTCGGCTTGCAAGCCTCCCCCTTATTCCTTCAAACATAACGATGGTCATTATGGCCAACAGTTCTATTTTTGTTTCATCAGACCAGTACCATGGTGTTTATACTTGCATACTATTATTTGTACAGATTTATGTGGTAACTTCTGGCGTTTGGAAATTGCTCCCAAGGATGAACCAGACATGTGGAGGTCTACAATTTTTTTTCTGAAGTCTTGGCTGATATATTTAGATTTTTCCATGATGTCAAGGAAAGAGGCACTGAGTTGAAGGTAGGCCTTGAAATACATCCACAGGTACACATCCAATTGACTCAAATTATGTCAATTAGCCTATCAGAAGCTTCTAAAGCAATGACATCATTTTCTGTAATTTTCCAAGCTGTTTAAAGGCACAGTCAACTTAGTGTATGTAAACTTCTGACCCACTGGAATTGTGATGCAGTGAAATATAAGTGAAATAATCTGTCTGTAAATAATTGTTGGAAAAATTACTTGTGTCATGAACAAAGTAGATGTCCTAATCGACTTGCCAAAACTATAGTTTGTTAACAAGACATTTGTGGAGTGGTTGAAAAATGAGTTTTAATGACTCCAACCTAAGTTTATGTAAACTTCCGACTTCAACTGTATGAAATAGTTATAATCATGAAACCCATTTAAACGTGTATGATGTGAGAATATACAGTACCAGTCAAAAGTTTGGACACATACTCATTCAAGGGTTTTCTTTATTTTTACTATTTTCTCCATTGTAGAATAATAGTGAAGATATCATAACTATGAAATAACACCTATGGAATCATGTAGTAACCACAAAAGTGTTTAAAAAAATCTAAATATATTTTATATTTTAGATTCTTCAAAGTAGCCACCCTTTGCACACTCTTGGCATTCTCTCAACCTGGAATGCTTTTCCAACTGTCGTGAAGGAATTTCCATATGCTGAGCACCTGTTGGCTGCTTTACCTTCACTCTGCGGTCCAACTCATCCCAAATCATCTCTTGGGTTTAGGTCAGGAGATTGTGGCCAGGCTGCAATCTGAGGTGCAGTTAACTCTAATAAACGTATCGTCTGTAGCAGAGAACTCTGTGTCTTCCTTTCCGGTGACGGTCCTCATGAGAGCCAGTTTCATTATAGCGCTTGATGGTTTTTGCAACTGGACTTGTAGAATCTTTCAAAGTTCTTGAAAATGTCCAGATTGACTGACCTTCATGTCTTAAAGTAATGATGGGCAGTCGTCTCTCTTTCTCTTTGAGCTGTTCTTGACATAATATGGACTTGGTCTTTTACCAAATAGGGCTATCTTTTGTATACCACCCCTATCTTGTCACAACACGACTGATTGGCTCAAACACATTAAGAAGTAAAGAAATTCCACAAATGAACTTTAAACAAGGCACACTTATTAATTGATATACATTCCAGGTGACTACCTCACGATGCTGGTTGATAGACTGCCATGAGTGTGCAAAACTATCATCAAGGCAAAGGGTGTCTACTTTGAAGAATCACAAATATAAAATATATTTGGATTTAACACTTATTTGGTTGCTAAATGATTCCATGTGTGTTATTTCATAGTTTTGATTTCTTCACTATTGTTCTACAATGTAGAAAATAGTCAAAATAAAGAATGAATGGACAATACAGTTTTATTCGATTTTATTTTTCTGGCAAAAGGAGGTAGGGATTTTGTTATTCTGATCTGGGGGAAAGAACAACATTGCCATGCTGGTCTTTGGAGATATACTGTAGGCCTACACAGATTTGAGCATGTTTAATAAGGCCAGTCAATCATGAGGAAGCTGAACCATCCCTCCCCACATATGGCACCATGTCATTTAAATCATTTTGGATAGAAAGCTTCAGTAAACGCAAAATAAATCAAAACACAGTATAAAGTCCATTCCCCTCAGGTAGCACTGCTACTGCTACCGGCTGCCACTTCAAAAAGAGCAGCAATCCCCAAATGGGCAATCTCCACTCACCGAGGAAACGTTTGTGAGGCTTCCAAGTGGTTGCACTGGGCACATGTCACACATGTAGAGCATCAGCCTGCAGTGACTGTGTGCAGTCCAGAACAGATCTTTCAGTCCATGATTACCTTTCCAGTTTTAGAGATGTACTGCACCCAGTCATCAAACCGTTTTAATTGTATTCTGCTCAGGGTTGATTAAAAATGTACCTTGAGAAAATGAACCCATCTCAAGCGGGTTTAAAATCCTCCTGAATAAGTAGCCATAGCTGCTTAATATTATGAACACGAAACTTGTAGTCTTTGCATCGGAATTGATGTTCTCTGCCTCATGTTTGAGGTGTTATTTTGAATGTATTTTTTTTCTATATGAGTGCCTCAAGCAGTATGGCAGTGCCATAAGGTAGGGGACGTGTTCAAAGAGGTCCAGGGTCTCCCACAAACAAGCAGATAACAACAGTTGAGTTGCCAGTCAACCATAGTCTGTGGCCAGTCATGCTCATGAATGGATGTAACGTACACATACACCTGATGTCAACTGTGTGCATCCAAGATGTCTCCTCATATGACGAGAATGATAAGCATGAATACTGTATATGGTGTGTATTTACAGAATATTTCATCCTCTCATCACTAGGGCTGTGGCGGTCACAACATTTTGTCAGCTGGTGATTGTCAAGCAAATAACTGTCGGTCTCACGGTAATTGACCTTTAATTAAGATAAACACATTTAGCATCTCTTGGCTTCCACACATTTTAAAAAGTCAAATACATCCATGTAATATAGCCTACACCTTCACAATACATCCATTATTTAATTTAGACAGGTCTAAACAAACATGATATGAAGAAATTGTAGTGTATTTCAGAAGAAAATAATAGCATACTCTGAGTTGTCCTTATGTTAGTGTAACGGATGTGAAATGGCTAGCTAGTTAGCGGTGGTGCGCGCTAATAGCGTTTCAATCGGTAACGTCACTCGCTCTGAGACATTGAAGTAGTGGTTCCCCTTGCTCTGCAAGGGCCGTGACTTTTGTGGAGTGATGGGCAACGATGCTTCGAGGGTGACTGTTGACGTGTGCAGAGCAACCCTGGTTCGCTCCCAGGTCGGGGCGAGGGGATGGACGTAAAGTCTATACTGTTACATTGATGCTGTTGACCTGGATCACTGGTTTCTGCGGAAAAGGAGGAGGTCAAAAGGGGGGTGAGTGTAACGGATGTGAAATGGTGCGCGCTAATAGCATTTCAATCGGTGACGTCACTTGCTCTGAGACCTTGAAGTAGTGTTTCCCCTTGCTCTGCAAGAGCTGTGGCTTTTGTGGAGCAATGCTTCGAGGGTGACTGTTGGTGTGTGCAGAGGGTCCCTAGTTCGAGCCCAGGTATGGGCGAGGGGACGGACTAAAGTTATACTGTTTCATTAGGTCCTTATGTTAGGTCCTGATATCTGTAAGCCAAATGGCTGTGGGCTACACTAGTTAATTTAGCAGACAAGATTTGCTTATAATTCCGTGGCATTATTGACCTAGCGTCGTCCGGGTTAGGGAGGGCTTGGTCGGTAGGGATGTCCTTGTCTCATCGCGCACCAGCGACTCCTGTGGCGGGCCGGGCGCAGAGCGCGCTAACCAAGGTTGCCAGGTGCACGGTGTTTCCTCCGGCACATTGGTGCGGCTGGCTTCCGGGTTGGATGCTAAGTGTTGTGTTAAGAAGCAGTGCGGCTAGGTTGTGTTGTGTATCGGAGGACGCATGACTTTCAACCTTCGTCTCTCCCGAGCCCGTACGGGAGTTGTAGTGATGAGACAAGATAGTAGCTACTACAACAATTACCACGAAATTGGGGAGAAAAAGGGGTAAAAAATAAATAAATAAATAAACATATTATTCCCCAAACTTGAAACTCAAGCGCTTCTAGGCAGAGTTGCAAAGAAAAAGCCATATCTCAGACTGGCCAATGAAAAGAAAAGATTAAGATGGGCAAAAGAACACAGACACTGGACAGAGATATGGCTTTTTCTTTGCAACTCTACCTAGAAGGCCAGCATCCCGGAGACGCCTCTTAACTATTGACTTTGAGACTGGTGGTTTGCGAGTACTATTTAATGAAGCTGCCAGTTGAGGACTTGTGAGGTGTCTGTTCCTCAAACTAGACACTTAGTTGTGCACCGGGGCCTCCCACTCCTCTTTCTATTCTGGTTAGTGCCAGTTTGCGCTGTTCTGTGAAGGGAGGAGTACACAGCGTTGTACGAGATCTTCAGTTTCTTGGCAATTTCTCACATGGAATTTTTATGGTAAAAATGATCTTCCCCAAACTTGAAAGTCACTCGCTGCTTATTTATGCCAGTTAGGCTCTACACCCCTTGTAAAGGGGATTAATGATTCATGATTAATGTGCTTAACTTTAAGAAGCTATTTGGCCACTTTAGTTGTGATACAAACCTTATTAAAACATATAGGCATATATGCTAGACTACATGAGGTGCGTGACAATGATTAGAAAAAGTCGCAAAAAAAGGCATTATTTCTTATGCTGGTCATCATTCACAAGTGATAATATATAATTCACAAATGATAGGCTAATATTGTCACCCATCAAACTATTATTGAGTTAATCTTGTCTTTACATGTACTAAATAATATATGTGTGGCATTTGACGCTTTTTCCCGTGGTTTATTTGCATGCCAACCATGTAGGCTATACTCCTGTTGTAAAGTTAAGTAATGTGCTTAATATTAGGAAGGTTGATAAATAAATATAGTAGGCCTAGCCTATAAAAAGCTGATGGGATCCTCGTCTTTTTATTAGTGGCCATCATTTTGTTTTCTCCCGCAATTGCATAGCTTATAGAAATGTTGCGCAACATGAGCTCATGGGCTCTCATGAAGTGTTCGATTAGATTTTCGAATACATTTGCATTGATGTCAGAGTGATTAGAGGGACAATAGAGTGCTGAGTACCAGGCAGTTAGGACGTTTGGTAGGCTACTAATGACCAGAAGCAGCATCAGAGCTTGGAGAAGTCTAATTACCCTGACTAAACGGTAATGTGGAATTTGACTGCCTTCATGACTCGTGACCGCCGATGTGGCAGTAATACAGTCACAGTCAACAGCTCTACTCATCACACCCCACTGCCTCAGGTGTTTACAAACAGTCCATCCATGCTGTCTGACATCAATGCTCCTTCTACTGTGTGTTGTGGGAGCCCAGCTTTATGCTACTGTTCCAACTGCTCTCTGTCTTCAGTAAAACCCCTCTGCCACACACTTATGCACAGATATTTGCCAATAACCCCAGAACAAAGGCATACATACACACACGACCCAGAGGACTCAGCTACATACACACACGAACATATACTGTAGACTCCCTGCCTCTGCCTCTGCTGTGCCTCCGTATGGCCACAGGGATAACACTGTAATAACCACTGTCTCCATAGTGTCCTACTGCTGCTCTGTCTGTCTATCTGTCTAATTGATCCTGCCGGTCATTCTGTGTTGTGAACACTGTGCTATTTCTCAGACGGCCCATACAACCACTGACACAGTCAGTGACACAGGTACTGACACAGCTAGTGACACAGGTACTTACACAGCCAGTGACACAGACAGTGACCAGGTACTAACACAGCCACTGACACAGGCAGTGACACGGGTACTAACACAGCCACTGACACAGGCATTGACACGGGTACTAACACAGCCACTGACACAGACAGTGACACAGGTACTAACACAGCCACTGACACAGGCAGTGACACGGGTACTAACACAGCCGCTGACACAGGCAGTGACACGGGTACTAACACAGCCACTGACACAGACAGTGACACAGGTACTAACACAGCCACTGTGACTGAGAAAGACTGATGTTAACAGAGATCTAAAACACGTCTCCCCCCTCTCTCCCGCTCTCACTCTCTCTCAGATAACAGCCTTTGATGAGCTGCAGGCAGACTTTAAGGTCCCCATCGATCAGGGCAATCCACTCCATGCGGTATGTATGTTTCTCTGCTGTGGTAGTACATGTTACTCATGTACTACTGTCAGACATGCTCTCAGTTCAGCGTGGCGAATGTTTGTGGAATATGTGAGCATGTGACAAGTGTTGTGAATTAGTGTATGATGTGTCATGAGTGTATTTTCGGGAATATGTGTGTGTGTGCAGCGTGTCTATTGTGCGTTAGTGTGAGTTTGGGTGTGTGTGATGATTGTTTTGGGGAATTATGTGGTGCGTGTGTTTGCATCTGTGTGTGTCTGCATGCGTACGTGTGTGTGTCTGCGCATGTGTGCAGCTGTGTTGTGTGTGTGAGCGTGTGTGTGCGTGTGTGTCTGCGCATGTGTGCAGCTGTGTTGTGTGTGTGTGTGTGTGTGTGTGTGTGCGTGTATGGGCTTGGCAGAGATGTGTGATCTGCAGCTCTGCATTAATAATACAGGAACCAGTTGGCTGCATGCTGTTCTGTTCCTCCTTACCTCCTCCTCCGGATTGGGACTGACTGACTGGTAGATACCTCACATCACAGGTTTAAAGGCCGCAACTCCCTGGCTGCATCTGAAATGGCACTCTATTCCCTCTATAGTGTACTACTTTTGACCAGGGCCCACATAGGGCTACCAGGGCCCACATAGGGCAACCAGGGCCCACATAGGGCAACCAGGGCCCACATAGGGCTCCCAGGTCCCACATTGGGCTAACAGGGCCCACATAGGGCTCCCAGGTCCCACATAGGGCAACCAGGGCCCACATAGGGCAACCAGGGCCCACATAGGGCTCCCAGGTCCCACATAGGGCAACCAGGGCCCACATAGGGCTCCCAGGGCCAACATAGGGCTCCCAGGTCCCACATAGGGTTACCATGGCCCACATTTGGCTAACAGGGCCCACATAGGGTTCCCAAGGCCCACATAGGGCTAACAGGGCCCACATAGGGCAACCAGGGCCCACATAGGGCTCCCAGGGCCCACATAGGGCAACCAGGGCCCACATAGGGCTACCAAGGCCCACATTGGGCTAACAGGGCCCACATAGGGCTACCAGGGCCCACATCGGGCTGTCAGGGCCCACATAGGGCTCCCAGGGCCCACATAAGGCTGCCAGGGCCCACATAGGGCTATGGTCGAAAGTGATGCGCTACAGTATGTCATGCCATTTCAGATGCACACTCTGAATCAATTATCGTTCCTCTCCTTTGATTCCCTCTGGGGTTTCTTGGTTTTTAATCTTTCTTACTCCTTAATTGATTTGAGCAGTTTATCTATGACGTCCCTGTGACAGCATACTGTAGTTTGAAGGTGACTTTGACTTACTGTACTGTCGCAGCACAGCTGTGTGTCCTTTGGGATGACTAGAGAGAAAAGTTGGATGGAGAGACAACGTATTCATGGAACAGGATTGCTGAGCAGTTTCAAATGCACATTTGTGAATTACTTTTCTTGGAAGTCATTGTCGTAGCTTTGAAAATGATCTCAAATTCCAGCAACACTGTCAGATTTTGCCGCATTTGCATTGCATGTAATTATGAACTGCATCTGGATGCTACACTTGATACAAATCCCTCTGATCTCAGAGAGAGACAGTAACAGTAAGTCACAACGTGTCGTTATCACTGTGCAACTTAAATACTTTATCACTGTGCAACTTAAATACTGTACTTTGAAATAGAAAGGTCGTTAGTGAAGTCCACTGCACAACTTGTCTTTCTCCCCATGGCCTCCATCCTATCCACTGTGACATGGATACGACCCTCCCTCTTTCTCTCCTTCCTTCCATCTCTCTCCTTCCCACCCTCTCTCCTTCCCACTCTCCACCTCAACCACATCATGAGTCCTGAGGGGAGTGTTGGAGATTGATGTCTTCCTCCCTGGGCACCACCCTTGCCACCTCTGCTACCTCAGCCTCACACCCAGACAGCAAGCTAATTAGTGGCTGACTGTCATCATCCCCTCCCCCAGGGGGCACTCTGGGAGTCAGGGCTGACCCTGGAGGAACCGCAGGGAGGATCCACCGGGCTCTCACAACACACACACACACACAGAGAGAGAGAGGCAACACACACACACACACTCACAGGCAAACACAAACACACAGAGGCAAACACACACACACACACACACACACACACACACACACACACACACACACACACACACACACACACACACACACACACACAGGCAAACACAAACACACAGAGGCAAACACACACACACAGAGGAAAACACACACACACACACACACACACAGGCAAACACAAGCACACAGAGGCAAATACACAAACCACGAACCACAAACACAAACATACAGCTGTGAGTCTCTATGGTTCTGTGGCTACAGGCACAGGTATGAAGGCAAGGCCTCGTATCATTGGGACTAGAATAGGTAGGAGTACCAACACAGTGTACAGTGGACTGAAAAAAGTAGGTTAATTCCTAGAGTTGGTGTGTGTGTGTGTGTGTGTGTGCGTGTGTGTGTGTGTGTGTGTGTGTGTGTGTGTGTGTGTGTGTGTGTGTGTGTGTGTGTGTGTTAGTATATACAGTAAGTCCTCTGGGTCTTGCAGAATATGGGGACACACTCTAGGCCCAGATGTATTACAGCCCTGTCAATGTTGTTTATTTTGAGGAGATCAGTGCCTAGATACCTATCTCTTCTGATACTCTCAGACGACACACCAGTGCAGCGCCTGATGCGAAAACATGATGCTTTAATATTCCCCACAGCGCTCACGGCCCTGCTTGTCCTTTGTGATGCTGATTTACATCTGTTGCTTCTCCGACTCAGGACTAACTTTCTATCAGCTTTCAAATCTGACTGATAAATCTGACTGATAAAACAATGAATAAATGAATTCCAGGGAAGAAGTGTTCATAGTTTCATTATCATGCAGAGTGAGGAGTATTTCTCGTGTTATGATTTTATTACCCTAGACTGGTCATGGAATTGCTCATACTACTGTATAAGTTAAATTTGATTTCATTCTTTAGTCAAATTCTAAATTAGTGTTTCCACAAATGGTGAAATGGGACCTGGTGGTTTAGATTACAGATTCTAGCAAGGGTCCTCGCTAGAATCAGTGGGTTTCTTCACTTGTTTGGACACAGGAAAACTACAAAAGCTTTACAGGTTAGGTAACCACTGGCCCATGTAATCGACCGGATACTGAACTTGGGTTGTTGGCTCACTGCCTTCACCCTACTCCCTTAGAGAAAAGGGTTCATAAAGGCTTGTTTTGGCAGTGTTAGAAGCACGGAGACCTCAGATCTCATGTCCTCAGTCACTGTAGGAAGCGAAGTACCTGCACAATACTGACAATACATCAACCTCCCTATTACTGGACCGTCATTTCACCTCTCCTCTCCTGCAGGAAGTGAACCAGTAATTAGCCCATATCCATTCAGTCCTCCGACAAAGCGCTGTGTGTACTTTAGTGTACTCTGTGAAGGTACACTCTAGAGAAGGCCTTCTAACCTGACAAACACTCCTCTTCTTTTCTCAACAGTTCCTTCAGACTTCCCCATCTCTCCTCTCCCTTCTCAGCCTCAGTTTACATTTGTTTATCATATTTACAGTGCCCCGGCACACTTGCTTGTCAAGCAAATTCTTGCTGAGTAACATTTCAACGCCAACCCAGTCTAATTGCTTGCTAATGAGAAGTGTTGATACCTCGGCAGTTATCTGCCGTCTCCATGGCTGCCACTGGAATACATTAGCATGGCCTCGTTCATATTCCTCCTCGAGATGGAGAGAGGAGAGGAAAACATGTCAGAGGCAAATTCGGGTTCGCCCCAAATAAGGTGCTGCAGTCTCATAATATAACTCATTTACTGTATCTTCTCATAGATGTTGTGGTTTTCTTATGCTGATGTGCTGCAGTGGGTCGTGAGAGGACAGGGGGAGGGAGCAATATCTGTTTGGAGAACATGAAAGTACTCTGCAGATTGAGTTCATGAATGTATATGAGACTACCCGCAGCTCAATTTCATATCTCCTCAACCCCAACCTCTTTCATACTTCTCCCTAATATAATAGCACCTTTCTCCACTTTAAAGACAGTGGATTGGACTTAAGTTAAAGTGAAGATTTTAAGTGAATTTAAAACATCGCAATACACTTTGCACTTTTAAAATTGAATAACAGTATAGGAACAGGAGGTAATTTAAGAAACGTTCCACCGTCTTTACCCAAAACAATTTCAAGCAGGCTGAAGTGTAGATAATGTGTCCTGTCGGATTTTGAGATGAGAGATAAAAATGGCAGAGACTAACTGTCAAGATGAGCCACCAGACTGCACATTTCCCCGACAGAGTGGGCCCGTAGAACCATTACAATGGTCTGAGTTCCAACGTACGCTGGGCTGGCTCTTCTACAGTAGTGTTACCTCAGATGACATTATTTAGAGGCGTACAGTGGGCCTCATGATTAATTATATCCATCAGAGGAGGTTATTCTGTAGTGGGGGGATTTTCAAAAATACTAATCAAATATGTATGTTTAGTCTTCATTAATACAGCTTTTAGGGAATAATATTCAACCCCCCCCCCCTCCCGGTTTGGGAGGCCTTTTCATGAGCACCACGCAGTGGAAGATAAGCCTGTTTGGACGCCATTCATATACCATTCATCCTCCAGATAGCACATCAACCAAGTCTCTGCTGGAGACTAAAATAGGAAACGTTTCTATGCAATCGCCATATGCCATGCTGCTCACATGCGCCATTCAATAAGTATTGCCCGCCTCCTCGGCTCGTCTGGCATTGTTTTTTCTAAATATGGCCCTTGATAGACAAGTGCTTTAAGCATTGCTGGGTTGGCTTGACAAAGCCCCAGCACCACACACAGACAGACACAGGAAAATGCAGCGTCCTGCTTAGAGCTCAGCAGAGGTGGGGAGGAAGGAACCAGCCTCCTCCATGTCTCACTGTAGGCCTGCACAGTGCAAATCCAGTCTCACAGGCCAGTCAAACCATGCTACCCTGTTGTGTTTCCATATGTATATTTAATGTAGGGATATAACTGTTTCCTGTTTCCTGTTTGGCCTCTTCAGAGAGAGCGACTCCGGAACATTGAGAGAATCTGCTGCCTGCTGAGAAAGGTAAATAGTTACTGAACACTGTCCTATTTAAAACACTTCCTTCATTACTTCATATGATTATGTCATTTAGCCTACATTCTATATCTAGACTTTGCACAGGGGTGAGTATAGTGCTGTACTTACTGTATGTCAAAACATTCATATTCCTGTTTAGTCAACTGACATTATGAATGAGAAACATTTTTGGTGAAGATTAAAGCTTGCCCTTGCCTTCAGAAAGCTACCTTGTCTTTATAAAAAGACAGTGTGTGTCCAGTGCCTGTGGTCTGTGAGCCTGAGGTTACCGTCTGGGACTGAGAGACAAAAGGATTCTTTCAGCTCAGTCTCAGCGTGACATCTGTTTCAGTGGCCTGTGAGGCTTCACCCTACCTCTGCTCTCTCTCTCTCTCTCTCTGTGTGTGTGTGTGTGTGTGTGTGTGTGTGTGTGTGTGTGTGTGTGTGTGTGTGTGTGTGTGTGTGTGTGTGTGCCTTGGGCTGATGAAGTGGATGCTGCTGTTGTTCTTTATCTCTGTTGTGGACACTGTGCCTGAGGCTCATCTGTCACCCCTGGAGACTACAATGTGGAGCTACACCAACACTACATCAGAACAGTGGTTGACTCTTATTGTCCTACCCTGCCTGGAATCATAGAGCTCATTTGTGAGAGTTCATCGTTTCTAGAAGCTCTTCAGCACTGAATGGACAATGTTACTGAAGATATGGTTATTGTTTGCTCCTTGTATGTTCCAAATGTATTCCTTCAGCATTTGCCAATCTGAGCCATATTACATAAAATACTATATTGATCTTGTTTTTGATAGATTGTGGTGTTTATATGGGCTTGTTTTTGGCAGCAGGTGCTGTGCGTTGCGATACAGTCTCAGAGAAGCACTAGCTGGTGCCTTTATTTCACACGGTTTGGTTTGAGGGTGCAAAACAGCGGTGTTGTCACAGCAGCAGAACCAATCATAGAGTGCTGCTCATCTATCTTTCTCTTTTTATTTTGGTCTCATTCTCCCTCCCCAGTCCCCACACATCTCAGTGAGTACTGAAGTTGACTCACAGCAGCAAGGCTCTGGGACCTGCATCACCGCTTCGTCCTGATCCTAAAATACACAGGAGGACCATTTTCTCTCTCCTCTTTCGTTGGAGGGAGATGAGCTAGAGAGAAGGAGAGAGTAATGGAGGTAGATGAGAGAAGGATATAGAGATGAAGCGAGGGGGGTAGAAAGAGAAAGGGAGAGAGGGAGATGAGGGAGAGCTGCTGCGCTCCGGTGATTCAACACCATCAGAGAGCCTGTATGGTATTGAGTCATGGAGGATTCCACTCCCTCCCACAGCTCTTGGCTGGACCCATGCCATGCCACCATGTCTGACTGTACAGACGGCCTCCAGTCCTTCAGGCTGCGCTACCACAGACTGTACAGACGGCCTCCAGTCCTTCAGGCTGCGCTACCACAGACTGAACAGACAGCCTCCAGTCCTTCAGGCTGCGCTACCACAGAATTAACAGACAGCCTCCAGTCCTTCAGGCTGCGCTACCACAGACCAAACAGACAGCCTCCAGTCCTTCAGGCTGCACTACCACAGACCGAACAGACAGCCTCCAGTCCTTCAGGCTGCGCTACCACAGACCGAACAGACAGCCTCCAGTCCTTCAGGCTGCGCTACCACAGACCGAACAGACAGCCTCCAGTCCTTCAGGCTGCGCTACCACAGACCGAACACACAGCCTCCAGTCCTTCAGGCTGCGCTACCACAGACCGAACACACAGCCTCCAGTCCTTCAGGCTGCGCTACCACAGACTGAACAGACAGCCTCCAGTCCTTCAGGCTGCGCTACCACAGACTGAACAGACAGCCTCCAGTCCTGCAGGCTGCTCTACCACAGAATATTTAGCACAGCAAACTAGACTTCTCACAACACTTCAACAGGTTCTTTGGCAAATGGATGGGGAGTGTCATGTTGACCTACTGTTTTACTCCCAAGCAAAGTTCAGCTCATGGAGAGTTCTCAGAACACCTCGAATGCTGTTTCTCAATGTAAGGCGTTATAAAGTGATAAGGAGCATAATCCTTTTAATCTGTCCTACTATGTTACCAGAAGTTTAGCACATCAAGCTGTTCGCACTTCTTCTTTAATGCTGTTTCCTAATGTAATGGGGTAGAAAGTGATAGGTAGTGCCATTACTAGTCAAAGAAGCATATATCCTCTTTGTGTGTGTCTGCATGTTGCAGTTTGTGCTATTAATAGAGCAAGGTTGTACTGTATGTTGCACACAGATATGATGATGAAATATTAATGTAAATCTATGACCCAACCAAGGAGGAGAGGATTACCATGGATTACCATTAGAAAGTCTTGGTAGATAGCTGTGTTTGTGGATCTGTCTTCACAGGATATTGAAAATGGATTTTGAACTGTTAATACTAGACCTCTCTTACTTGACTGTACTATAGTCCTCTTGTGTTTCTAACAGGTCTCCCCAGTTCCCAGAGCCATATTATTACACTACAGTAGGACATGTAAAAAGAAGTAAATACATTTTTTTTTAAACTCTTCCTCAAATCCTGCATGTGGAAATGCAGCATACTGACAGAACAAACAAATCCTTGTGAGCTCAGCACTGATAAGGAATAGGACTGAGTGTTTCCTCAACACCCTCCCTCTGTCCCTCGCCCAGGTGCGTGAAATTGCGTACTTCTCCCCCGCCAGAATAATCAGAGCTTATGCAAAAGAACGGCTACTCTGATCCCAGGCAGTGGCAGAGAGGGAAATAACACTCAACTGGCAATTCACAGCCACCTTTAAGAAAGTGAAATGAATAATAATCATGCCAGCGCATTGTGTTGGGCATTGGAAATGGAACCAGGATTTGAGGAGTACAGGACATAGGTGTTGGTGTTGTTTTCTTGCAACCCAGTGGATGAATGAGGTTTGCATTTATCTAAGAATTAATTTAATGAATTTAATACTGCACATTGAATCTTGGATCGATTCATTCATGTTTCCATTTAGTATTTCTCCACGTCATTCTCCAAGTCATTCATTGATTTGGGTAACTCGTGTAGGTGTTACTCCTGTAGCCTCCAGTATTTTGATTGAGCCCCTGCTTTAGTGCTACTCTACTCCTCTGCTTTGATGCTCGGGCTGTTGAAGAATAGAAACGTCCCCAGCAGGAAGACTTCTCCAGCACTTACCCTTACACCTCTGTCTCTGCTTCTTATCCCCTGTTCAGTCCTCTTTTCCTCCCTAATGGAGTACGGTACATGTCCTGGTCGCACAAAACCTCCTGGATGAAGAAGCCTTGTTTTTTTTATTTCTTCTCCAGTGTGAGTGTCATGGTGAATCTCCCTCACACCCAATCAGTGCCCAGCGAGCGAAGGAGCACGGAACAGTCTCCGGTGGTTGCCGTAGCGCTGCGTGTTTATTCTTCAAACAAGGAGCTACTTTTGATGTTTAAGTACAAAGGTTCCTCCCCCCTAAAGGATTTTCAGTTAGTAGAGGAGTGGGGAGGCAGGGCGGGTTTGGCTTGACAGATGAGATGAGTGCTGCTAGATGGGAAAGAAGATGTTTACCAGGGTACAGACACAAGTGGCTTGTGGTGTAGTCAGATGATGTAGCTACAGAGGAGCTGCTGGTTTGACGAAGCTCCTGTAAGGACTGTTGATGTGGAGCAGGAAGTACAACATGGTACACTGCACTGAGGACCTGGGGCTATACTTACTGTGATTCAGGGCTTTCTTGTCACACTGGGACCTTATGTGTGTTATTTCAAGTGTATGATGTCCACACTGTTGCTGGTTTTCTCCTCACCTTCTATACGGTTGGATAGTGGGATGCATATTCATTCTCACTGTAACACATCAAATTGTATTTGTCACATTTTTTAAAACCTTTATTTAACTAGGCAAGTCAGTCAAGAACAAATTCTTATTTACAATGACGGCCTACCGGGGAACAGTTAGTTAGCAATTTATGTTATTCTTCAATAACTCAAACTCCAAAGCAAATCAGGGGGAGAAAAATAGGTTTATTCAGAGAGGACAAATCAAGATGTTGTGCTGGGAGTCAGATGTTCAGTCTCCCCTGTCCTCAGCTTTTCCCCCTCGAACAAAGGAACAGGATGCCCCACCCTAGCCTGGGGTTGACCAATCAGAAGTCCTTGCAGTACAACTTGGCCAATGGCCAAATAACAAGTATCCTGCCCCCGACTCAATGTACAGACCAATGACAACGTGGCACATGTCTCTCTGAGTTCAGGAGTGACATTCCACAGATCCTAAACAGATGATGAACTGAAACCCAACTCCTATTTACAATTCGCTATTGACCATTAGTACTCTAGTTTTTAGTCCTCTCATCCTCTGCGTTGTGTATTTTCGATATATTCCTACACTGCCTTGTTCAGGGTCAGAACGACAGATTTTACCTTGTCAGCTTGGGGATTCAATCCAGCAAACTTTCAGTTACTGGCCCAACGCTCTAACCACTAGCTTACCTGCCGCCCCTGCGCCAAATACAGGTGTAGACCTTACAGTGAAATGCTTACTTACAAGCCCTTAACCAACAATGCAGTTTTAAGAAGGAAATAAGTGTTAAACATTGAATAAATAAAAATGTAAATGAAAAAATAAGAAAATAGAAAAATAACAAATAATTAAATAGCAACAATAAAATAACAGTATGAGGCTATATAAGGGGGTTCCAGGACAGAGTCAATATGCGGGGGCACAGGTTAGTCGTGGTAATTGAGGTAATATGTACATGTAGGTAGAGGTAAAGTGAATGCATAGATAATAAACAGAGAGTAGCAACAGCTTAAAAATGTGGGGGGGGCTGGAGTGTTGCAGCTGTAGAACTTTTTGAGGATCTGAGGACCCATGCCAAATATTTTCAGTCTCCTGAGGGGGAATAGGCATTGTCGTGCCCTCTTCACAACTGTCTTGGAAAACGTGACAGTTCGTTGGTGATGTGGACACCAAGGAACTTGAAGCTCTCAACCTGCTCCACTACCGCCCCGTCATTGAGAATGGGGGTGTGCTCGGCCCTCCTTTTCCTCTAGTCCACGATCATCTCCTTCATATATATACAGTATATTAACATATTTGCCCAATTTGAGTTACTATAAAAAATGCATGACATTTTTTCTGTGCTCTGATTGAGAATTTGTTTTTTTTGTAGAGGACCTCGGGCTGCATATATGCTACAGTATGCTTAGGATACTTCACTTACACTTACTTCACTTACTGATAGACAGTCACAGACATAGTTAGACAGAGCGAGACAGTCGTACTGGAAATCCCCCAAATCATCGGTTCAGACTGTTGAGCACATTAACTCACTTTGGTGGATATTGTGAACTGCATAAAATCAGTGCTCATCTCACTGTCATTTCTCTGTGCATGATTTGAATGAGCAAAGCGCATTTTCGGCTGAAATGACATACCCAAATCTAGCTGCCTGTAGCTCAGGCCATGAAGCAAGGATGTTCTCGCCTTGCCATGATTAAATGCAGTGATACGTGCTTTCAGCTTTGCGCGAATGCTGCCATCAATCAACGGTTTCTGGTTAGGGAAGGTTTTAATAGTAACAGTGGGTACAGCATCTCCTATACACTTCCTTATAAACTCGCTCACCGAGTCAGCGTATACGTCAATGTTAATATCTGAGGCTACCCGGAAATATCCCAGTCCACGTGATCGAAGCAATCTTGAAGCGTTGAATCCGATGGGTCAGACCAGCATTGAATAGACCTAAGCATGGGCGCTTCCTGTTTTAGTTTCCGCCTATAGGAGGGGAGCAACAAGATGGAGTCATGGTCAGATTTGCCAAAAGGAGGGTGGGGAAGGGCCTTGAATGCATCGCGGAAGTTATAGTAGCAACGTTCATTTGTGTTACTCGATTGTGTACAGCAATTGACATGCTGATAGAATTTAGGTAGCCTTGTTCTCAAATTATCTTTGTTAAAATCCCCAGCTACAATAAATACAGCCTCAGGATATATGGTTTCCAGTTTGCACAAAGTCCAGTAAAGTTCCTTGATGACTGTCTTGGTATTGCGAGAGGATATGCACGGTTGTGACGATAACCAAGGAGAGTTCTCTTGGGAGATATTTGATTGTGAGGAATTCTAGGTCAGGTGAACAAAAATACTTGAGTTCCTGTATGTTGTTAAAATTACACCATGAGCTGTTAATCATGAAACATACACCCCCGTCCTTCTTCTTACTGGAGAGATGATGCACTGAAAATCCGATTGGCCGTTTAGCATGTCCCCAGCTAGCCATGTTTCCGTGAAACAGAGTATGCTACAATCCCGGATATCTCGTTGGAAAGCAACTCTTGCCCTATATGGGCAAGCTAAAGCCAACTTCATAAAATCACTACTAGGTGGCTAGTAACTCAAATCAAATCAAATGTATTTATATAGCCCTTCTTAGATCAGCTGATATCTCAAAGTGCTGTACAGAAACCCAGCCTAAAACCCCAAACAGCAAGCAATGCAGGTGTAGAAGCATGTAGTATTACAGAGAAATAACAACAACAACAAAAATATATATATCTATATATATATTGTTTTTTTACAGGACACATCTGAGGGGGCACGTGCCCCCTATGGGCATTACACCTCTGTTCCAACCATTGTCTTGATCAATATGATCCTCTAGTATAGTCTACACATTGTCAGTCTATACATTATCAGTCTTCACATTATCAGTCTACACTTTGCCCATACTTTTTATGTCATTGTATCTTGTTCTACCTCTCTTAGTAGGCTATATGAGTGAGTAAGGCATGTCTGAGCTTAGTGTTCATGATCACATGACTCTTCCAGAAGAGGTGTGAGGAGCAGAGCAGGTCCCTGCATATTTCTGCTTTGTCCCTGGACACTAGACCAAAGGGGCTAGCAGCAGACATTTGCACTTCAGAGTGTTGATATATTCCTGATATATTCTAGGATGAAAGGTCTAGTAGCAGAATATTGCAGAGATACCAGTCGCCTACTTAATTGTCAAGTGCCATCTGAAGTCACGCTAGCTCATGCTATATAGACACAGAGTTTTGATTCTGTTTCATTCCTATTACTCTGGGGTATAGTGGTCATGGCTTTCACCGGAATGGATTGCAATAGAATTCTAAACCCAAGACATTTTGTACTGTAAAACAAGAGTGGTCAGCAGACTTTGATCTTCAGAACATGGACAATGTTTAACCTGATTAGAAACCGTTTTTCCATGATTTACTCTATCTTCAAGCATGTAAAATATGCGCTGAGGTGCTGAGTAGAAAAAATAAGTCAGACAAGACTTTGGAGTTACTGTATGATGGACTATCAAAGCAGTGGCAACTCTGTATCTTTATAATGAAAATATACATTTCTGTGAAATCAGTTGGAAATGTATGTATGTGAAGAAATTCGGCTTGGCCCCTAAGACTCTCATGAACTTCTACAGATGCACCATTGAGAGCATCCTGTTGGGCTGTATCACCGCCTGGTACGGCAATTGTAAGATTCGCGACCGCAGGGCTCTCGAGAGGGTGGTGCGGCCAGCCCAGCGCATCATCGAGGGCACACTGCCTGCCCTCCAGGACATCTACAGCACCCGGTGTCACAGGAAGGCCAAGAAGATCATCAAGGAACTCTGCATCAAACCTGTGACTGAGAGACTGATAAACAGCTTCTATCTCCAGGCTATCAGGCTGTTGAACAGTCACCACTAGCCTGCCTCCACCCAGTACCCTGCCCTGAACTATAGTCATTGTTACTAGCCGACTACCACCCAGTATTCTACCCTGCACCTTAGAGACTGCTGCCCTATGTACATAGAGTAATTGAACACTGCTCACTTTAATAATGTTAACATACAGGTTTACCACTTTATATGTATACTGAACAAAAATATAAATGCAACATGCAATAATTTCAAAGATTTTACTGAGTTACAGTTCGTTTAAGGAAAACAGTAAATTGAAATAAATTAATTAGGCCCTAATCTATTGATTTCACATGACTGGGAATACAGATATTCATCTGTTGGTCACAGATTCCTTAAAACAAGGTTATGGCATGGATCAGAAAACGAGTCCGAATCCCCTGTGACCACCATTTGCCTTATGCAGCGCGACACATCTCCTTCGCATAGAGTTGATCGGGCTGTTGAATGTGGCCTGAGGAATGTTGTCCCGAGGAATGTTGTCCCACTCCTCTTCAATGGCTGGGCGAAGTTGCACATCGATCCAGAGCTTCCCAAACATACTAAATGTGTGACATGTCTGGTGAGTATGCAGGTCAAGGAAGAACTGGGGCATTTTCAGCTTCCAGGAATTGTGTACAGATCTTTGCAACATTATCATGCTGAAATATGGGGAGATGGCAGCAGATGAATGGCACAAAAATGGGCCTAAAAATCTTGTCATAGTATATCTGTCTATTCAAATTGCCATCGATAAAATGCAATTGTGTTCATTGTCTGTAGCTTATGCCTGCCCATACCATTACCCCACCACCACCATGGGGCACTCTGATCACAACGTTGACATCAGCAAACCGCTCGCCCACACAACGCCATACACATGGTCTGCGGTTGTGAGGCCAGTTGGACGTACTGCCAAATTCTCTAAAACAACGTTGGAGGCAGCGTATGGTAGAGAAATTAACATTCAATATCTGGCAACAGCTCTGGTGGACATCCCTGTAGTCAGCATGCCATTGCACTCTACCTCAAAACTTGAGACATCTGTGGCATTGTTTTGTGTGACAAAACTGCACATTTTAGAGTGGCCTTTTATTGTCCTCAGCACAAGGTGCACCTGTGTAATGAGCATGCTGTTTAATCAGCTTCTTGATAAGCCACACCTGTCAGGTGGATGGATTATCTTGGCAAATGAGAAATGCTCACTAACAGGGATGTAAAGCCATTTGTGCACAACATTTGAGAGAAATAAGCTTTTTGTGCGTATGGAACATTTCTGGGATCTTTTATTTCAGCTCAAGAAACATGGGACCAACACTTTACATTCCAAGTTTATATTTTTGTGTAAATTCGTATAGATACATATAGATTGCATTTGGATTACTGTTACACTGTTATTTGGGTTGTTATTGGATTAGTTTGGAAATGTTTTGATTTCTTGTTACAGTGCCTTGCGAAAGTATTCGGCCCCCTTGAACTTTGCGACCTTTTGCCACATTTCAGGCTTCAAACATAAAGATATAAAACTGTATTTTTTTGTGAAGAATCAACAACAAGTGGGACACAATCATGAAGTGGAACGACATTTATTGGATATTTCAAACTTTTTTAACAAATCAAAAACGGAAAAATTGGGCGTGCAAAATTATTCAGCCCCCTTAAGTTAATACTTTGTAGCGCCACCTTTTGCTGCGATCACAGCTGTAAGTCGCTTGGGGTATGTCTCTATCAGTTTTGCACATCGAGAGACTGACATTTTTTCCCATTCCTCCTTGCAAAACAGCTCGAGCTCAGTGAGGTTGGATGGAGAGCATTTGTGAACAGCAGTTTTCAGTTCTTTCCACAGATTCTCGATTGGATTCAGGTCTGGACTTTGACTTGGCCATTCTAACACCTGGATATGTTTATTTTTGAACCATTCCATTGTAGATTTTGCTTTATGTTTTGGATCATTGTCTTGTTGGAAGACAAATCTCTGTCCCAGTCTCAGGTCTTTTGCAGACTCCATCAGGTTTTCTTCCAGAATGGTCCTGTATTTGGCTCCATCCATCTTCCCATCAATTTTAACCATCTTCCCTGTCCCTGCTGAAGAAAAGCAGGCCCAAACCATGATGCTGCCACCACCATGTTTGACAGTGGGGATGGTGTGTTCAGCTGTGTTGCTTTTACGCCAAACATAACGTTTTGCATTGTTGCCAAAAAGTTCAATTTTGGTTTCATCTGACCAGAGCACCTTCTTCCACATGTTTGGTGTGTCTCCCAGGTGGCTTGTGGCAAACTTTAAACAACACTTTTTATGGATATCTTTAAGAAATGGCTTTCTTCTTGCCACTCTTCCATAAAGGCCAGATTTGTGCAATATACTTGTTTGTTGTCCTATGGACAGAGTCTCCCACCTCAGCTGTAGATCTCTGCAGTTCATCCAGAGTGATCATGGGCCTGCCTCTTGGCTGCATCTCTGATCAGTCTTCTCCTTGTATGAGCTGAAAGTTTAGAGGGACGGCCAGGTCTTGGTAGATTTGCAGTGGTCTGATACTCCTTCCATTTCAATATTATCGCTTGCACAGTGCTCCTTGGGATGTTTAAAGCTTGGGAAATCTTTTTGTATCCAAATCCGGCTTTAAACTTCTTCACAACAGTTTCTCGGACCTGCCTGGTGTGTTCCTTGTTCTTCATGATGCTCTCTGCGCTTTTAACGGACCTCTGAGACTATCACAGTGCAGGTGCATTTATACGGAGACTTGATTACACACAGGTGGATTGTATTTATCATCATTAGTCATTTAGGTCAACATTGGATCATTCAGAGATCCTCACTGAACTTCTGGAGAGAGTTTGCTGCACTGAAAGTAAAGGGGCTGAATAATTTGCACGCCCAATTTTTCAGTTTTTGATTTGTTAAAAAAGTTTGAAATATCCAATAAATGTCGTTCCACTTCATGATTGTGTCCCACTTGTTGTTGATTCTTCACAAACAAATACAGTTTTATATCTTTATGTTTGAAGCCTGAAATGTGGCAAAAGGTCACAAAGTTCAAGGGGGCCGAATACTTTCGCAAGGCACTGTATGCTTTCTGTTTTTTTTTTTAAATTTAAAGGTATTATTTGTGTACCTGTTTGACATTTTACTGCAGTCTTAGGAGCTGGTAACATACATAACGTCTGCTAAACTGTGTAGGTGACCAATAAACTTTGATTTGATTTGACGTGTATGCACGTGTACACAAATGTTCTACAGAGGCGTTTCAGTCTAGCCTTTGTGGCCAACTTTTCATCTACCCGCAAAATTTGACAAACTAAATGTACTGTGGCTTGATCTGCTCCCAGGTCTCAGAGGAATACGTATCTTTTAAAGAGAAAATATGTATAATTATTTGCCGCACTTAATTACCGTTGCTGTTGTAAGGGGAGAGACAGTAATTGGAGAGTAGGAGCTCTTTTGATCTCTGGCGACAGCAGAAGACACTTTCTGCTGCTTAAATGAGAGCTATATCCAGGTTAGTCATGAACGCAAAGGAGCTAGGAAGAACAATATTTCATACATGATTGTATATCTGTTACCAGATGACCTTTAGTTAGTTTCAACCCATTTTCTACATCAAGTTACCAAGAGGAATTGATTGTATTCATTCCATAATGAACATACTGCTACTGTATAATTATGAACATGAATACTGAATAAAGGACCTCACACTGTCATGGCCCTTGACACGAGATGCGTTTGCTGGGTTTTGTCTTTGGCCTCAGTTAGTAAACCCTGTTTCTTCCCTTTCATGTTTGGTCTGTTTTTAGCCTTTCTCTCTCAGCTATGATAGCAGTTCAAACCCAGGCAGGATTTTAGGAGCAGAAGGGGTATGATCTCTGAAAATGAAACTTCTTAGTCTAAAACTTATTTTTGAACCGTATGATCCTCTGGTTCCGTTGTACTGGGAGCGTACTGAAGGCTACATCATAAGGGGCCCTTGTTCTGTTGAGGGATGTATAATCACCGTTAAGTGGTGTTAATTGGCTGTTGCAAGCGACCCGCCGTCGAGTGGCATGAAGATAACTCCACAGCCTAATAACTTCACAGTCAGCAAGCAGAGAATGAGTGAAGGACTGTCAAGGAGAGGGAGAAGAGGATGAGAGTGGAGTAGAAGAGAGTGGGTGCTAGCTCTGTAGATCGCCTGAGTGGAGTAGAGGACCAGCAGTCGGTCCACAACAGCAGCAGCAGCCCTCTCTCATTAACTGTGTGCTGTAGAGAGCCTGCCTCCCCGTGTTGCTCTGCTCTCCCTCCCAGGGGGGCGCCTCAAAAGTCACACTCGAAAAGGACTCTGGCCTCTTGAACTGTGGCTGAATGGGGCCCTCGCAGACATCAGCTCGAATTGGCCAACAGGTTAAACCCTACTTTGCCACTGTCTGGGGCTGTGGAGTGGATTGGCTCTGGCTTACAGCAGTGGCTGTTATTGGAATATTGGCTTGGCATGTTAGAGGGAAATGTGGGTGTTTGTATTGCATTAGAATGAATGAGATGGAATTAAAGATAATATGTAGTGTGAGGTGTATGTGTAAATGTAAATGTAAAGAGTGATCTTTGGAAGATAGAAAAACCTTGCAGTAGCTCTGCAGCAGACATACAATAGGTGTTGCTGGTGTGTATGTGTCACCTTCTGGGGTTCCTCTCCTTTTTGGAGTAAAGATAGAGAGAGAGAGATGCACAAACGGCCTCAGTTAGTTCTTACTTCTTACAGATTTGTAAGTTGACTTCTCGTCGAGGAGTCGAGTCGTGGAGATATCAGAATATGTATGTGCCCCGGGGTGGTCAGATGTGGAAGACAGAGAGAGAGCCCTGATCCTAGCCTCGCTCGTCCCAGATGAGCCCTGAGCTCCACACAGCTGGATCAACCCTATACCCTCTACATTCAGAACCACATTCCTTTAAAGCTAAGAGAGGATCTCATGTTAAATACTGTTGAAGTAATATGGCTACAGGTTCATCTGCCTCACCTAAAGCCCATTCTGGTGGGAAGCTGCTATAGACCACCAAGTGCTAACAGTCAATATCTGGATAATGTGTCGTGGAAATTCTTACACAGGGACACTCGATGTCAATCCTAAATTAATCATTGTTTATTGTCAGCATGCTGGAGAGGCTCCAACTAACTTGATGCACCATCGTGAACGTCTGTCAGGAGCTCTCACTGGGCAGTCCCGTTTTGCCCCCCCCCCCCCCCCCCAAATTATGAAAGACAAGCAGAGTAGTTTTGAATTCCGTAAAGTGAGTGTGAGGAAGTGAAAAAAATGATTGTTATCTATCAACAATGACAAGCCACCAGGGTCTGACAACCTGGTTGGAAAATTACTGAAAGTAATAGAGTACGATATTGCCACTCCTACTTGCCATATTTCAATTACCTTTTACTAGGGCTGTTACTAGGGCTGTGGCTGTCACAGCATTCTGTCAGCCGGTCTCACGGTAATTGACTGTTAATTAACATCAACACATTTAGCATCTCCTGGCTTCCATAGGTGCTGACCTTTGGAACATCTACATATTAAAAAGTCTAATAAAATCCATGTAATTTAGCCTACATCTTCACAATAAATCCATCATTTAATTTAGACAGGTCTAAAGAAACATGATATGAAGAAAATGTAGTCTGTTTCAGAAGAACA
The DNA here is from genome assembly GCF_057628025.1 of Oncorhynchus mykiss. Lineage (NCBI taxonomy): Eukaryota > Metazoa > Chordata > Actinopteri > Salmoniformes > Salmonidae > Oncorhynchus > Oncorhynchus mykiss. The sequence continues at coordinate 70,083,729 of NC_143025.1, read as the reverse complement.
GAATAGCATACTCTGAGTTGTCCATATGTTAGGCCCGGATGTCTGTAAGCCATATGGCTGTGGGCTACACTAGTTCATTTAGCAGACAAGATTTGCTTAGAATTCCGTGGCATTATTTTATAGTATGAAGAATACAATTGAACAAAGCTAAACAAAATAGAAAGGATCTTTTCTCCGAAGGATTTGAGAAAGTGCGCACATGTAGCTATTCTGTGTTGAGCAGTCAACAAAGAAATGGGAATTCCTATATGCTTAATTTAGAGTTATTAATGTAACATTGGTTGTTCTACAAACATTGAGCTATATCTTTTGATTTTGATTGATTAATACATTTATAAGGCTGCGTGATGCGACTCTAATGATGATTTGAAAAAAGTCGCTTGAAAGGCATGAGCGCTGCTTTATTTTTTGTGCAGGCTGTACACACTACATCAGTCACATTCACAATTTGACCAGCACTTGATAATGCCTAGAATTTCTCAGCAGCATCCCCTTTGTGTGGCCATAATGCACCCTAAAAAAATCCATGCCTTTTGTGGCCAGTGGTCTTTCTCACAGGTTACAAGTGAAGACAGACACATCGGGGACACAACCGCACATGTCCTTATTCAATTCCGAGGTGCATATTGAAGATATTGGAAAAACTGTCCACATTTACTTTTCGTCAGCCAACAAGATGAGTTGGCATAACAAACAGCAAAAGCACTAGCCTATGTCAAATCTATTATCACCCAGAGTACAAAAGTCAACCTATTATATTCTGTGCGAGAAATAAATATTCCAAAAATAGTCTGGGACAGTTGTGGGATGCGATAGATCCCAAATTAATACAACCACTAGCATCAAAAAACATGTTTTATGCAATGTGTCTGACGCAACAGATTGGAACGTTTAGCTTAAAATGTTGATAAACTATTAGGCTATTTCTTCATATTATAAGCGCAGCAATGAGCACGTGGTAGTAGCCTTTAAGCGTGAATGTTCCATTAGCGGAAAATACCATTATCAAAGTGACTGCAAATGCAATTATGCATGTAATGCTTTTATTATAAAGGTGCATTTTAATGGAAAAAATATTATTCCCCAAACTTGAAACTCAAGCGCTTCTAGGCAGAGTTGCAAAGAAAAAGCCACATCTCAGACTGACCAATGAAAAGAAAAGATTAAGATGGGCAAAAGAACACAGACACTGGACAGAGATATGGCTTTTTCTTTGCAACTCTGCCTAGAAGGCCAGCATCCCGGAGACGCCTCTTCACTGTTGACATTGAGACTGGTGGTTTGCGGGTACTATTAAATGAAACTGCCAGTTGAGGACTTGTCTGTTCCTCAAACTAGACACTTGTCCTCTTGCTCAGTTGTGCACCGGGGCTATTCTGGTTAGAGCCAGTTTGCACAGGTCTGTGAAGGGAGTAGTACACAGTTTCTTGGCAATTTCTCGCATGGAATAGCCTTCATTTCTCAGAACAAGAATAGACTGACGAGTTTCAGAAGAAAGTTATTTGTTTCTGGCCATTTTCAGCCTGTAATCGAACCCACAATTGCTGATGCTCCAGATTCTCAACTAGTCTAAAGAAGGCCAGTATTATTGCTTCTTTAATCAGAATAACAGCTGTGCTAACATAATTGCAAAAGGGTTTTCTAATGATCAAGTAGCCTTTTAAAATGATAAACTTCGATTAGCTAACACAACGAGCCGCTGGAACACAGGAGTGATGGTTGCTGATAATGGGCCTCCGTACACCTATGTAGATATTCCATTAAAATCAGCCGTTTCTAGCTACAAATAGTCATTTACAACATTAACAATGTCTACACTGTATTTCTGATGTAATGTATGTTATTTTAATGGACAACATTTTTACCTTTCTTTCAAAAACAAGGACATTTCAAACTTTTTAACAGTAGTGTACATTGTAATATTGTTGTATGGTGGTATCATTCATTTTGTATTGTAGATATGTAGTGGTGTAATAATGTTGTTTGACGTACTGTTTTATATTTTGTATTTTATAAGTAACATAAGTGCGTTAATGTGTTTGGACCCACGAAGAGTAGCTGCTGCCTTGGCAACAGCCAATGGGGATCCCTAATAAATGCATATACAGTTCATCAGTGTTGCTACTCTCACCTCGTTGTTACTGTAGGACTACAGTAATGTGTTTATGTGTTCATAATGTATTTTGTGTTGAAGGTTCAATTCCGTTATGCCTGGTACATTAGCATGGGAGCGGTTCATAATGTTTGTCCTGCGTTCAGCAGGAGTTTAGCCAGCGACAGCGAGGGTAGGGACTTGATGGGGGCTGAGAATTAGCGGGGGTAATGAAAAGGTTAGCGTGATTATTTGTGTTTTTATGAGCGTGGCGGCGTGTCGTGTGTTTGTGTGTGTGTGCGTGTGTGCGTGTGTGTGTGTGTGTGTGTGTGTGTGCATAGTTCTGTCTGAGGAGCAGTTACTCCATCACCTGCTGTTGAAGAGCTCCTCCTCTGTGCTCCAATATATTTTTATGTTATTAGGAAGTACTGTATGTAGTGCTGTGAATGATGTAGTCCAGGTGTTTCAGACAGGGCTCCAGTTGTGCCTGTAGTGTGTTAAATATTCATGAACTTCTGAAGGGCTTCGAGAATAGCATTAAGCATAGATACAGTTGAAGTCGGAAGTTTACATACACCTTAGCCAAATACATTTAAACTCAGTTTTTCACAGTACCTGACATTTAATCCTAGTAAAAATTCCCTGTCTTAGGTCAGTTAGGATCACCACTTTATTTTAAGAATGTGAAATGTCAGAATAATAGCAGAGAGAATGATTCATTTCAGCTTTTATTTCTTTCATCACATTCCCAGTGGGTCAGAAGTTTACATACACTCAATTAGTATTTGGTAGCATTGCCTTTAAATTGTTTAACTTAGGTCAAACGTTTTGGGTAGCCTTCCACAAGCTTCCCACAATACGTTAGGTGAATTTTGGCCCATTCCTCCTGACAGAGCTGGTGTAACTGAGTCAGGTTTGTAGGCCTCCTTGCTCGAACACAATTTTTCAGTTCTGCCAACACATTTTGCGTGATTCATGTCATAATCATACCCACAAAGTTCTTTACATCTCTTCAGAGTAGACTCAATTTAAACCACAGCTTTAATTTTTGACTTGCAACTTTCTTTGGGAAGGCTCCGAGCTGCTTCCAAAATCTTAATTTCACACAGCGTTAATTTCACCACATGAAAGATGAGGCTCGGCTCGGCGCTGGCTCTTTGGGGAGCGAGATACTGTATGTGGTGCTGCTAGCGCTAATGACTACTCTGTAATATCGGTGCTCACTCTTTGCCAGACTCTAACCATGTTTGGAGCTCTGCTCTAATGACTATCTGCTGCTGTTGGATTATTTCATGTGACTGATGGAGGTTTGCCATCTTGTGTTTAACCACACTCACTAATCTTCTCTGCTATCTAAAATACAACATTTGGTCTTACTGAGCAATACATGATGTAGCTTATGTTGAAGGTTTCAAAACCCTGATGACGAGGTTGCTGTGTCACATCTTGCCATTTTGAATACATTTGATAAAACCTAGGTACAGTAATGCTTAGACACATGACATGGCACAATAACAATTAAGTTTAGGATAATTGCCAATGTATTGACATAAGTCATTATCCATGCTAGCCAGTTGCTCCATAACCTCATGAAGCCTTGCGTGTAATTGTCTCAAGCTATCTATGATTGCCGAAGAGATAGTGTCTTTCAAAAGCTGTAGAAGCCTGGCTAGCACGCAAGGTTACCGTAACGATGACCCCTTGTCTATAATGGATTATTGTGTATGTTTAATGTCAAATGGTGATGAATAATCTGTGAATGAGGAGATGTAAAATGACCTCTCTCAAGAGCATTTCTCTTTCGACCCCCCTCTTCTCCCTCCCTTTCTCTCGCCCCCCCCCCCCCCCCCCTCCCCCCCCCTCCCCCTCCCCCCACTCCCTCATTCTCTCCCTGCCAGTTGGTGCTTCCAGAGTACTCTATCCATGGGCTGTTCTGTATCATGTTCCTGTGTGCCCAGGAGTGGCTGACAGTAGGCCTCAACATCCCCCTCCTCTTCTACAACACATGGAGGTAACTATCGAAGCTGGACCAGTCTACTTTGTGTTTCTCTCATTTGTAAGATATCATGAATTCAGTGTGGTGCCCAGAAGATAAGCACTGATATTGAAATATTCACGAGACATTCATAGACAAAGGCCAACGTAAAACATGGACATAAATTTGACTGACAAAGTAGAGTTTAGTGGAGTCTGCCGTCACTGTAAATATGAACAGATTGTTTTGTCTCTGCGCAACAAAGGGACAAACAGTCTTTCAATACCTTGCGTTTTTGTTAGAAATCCTTTGTAGAAATCTATAGAGCTTTTCAAAAGTTACCGCAATAAAGAAAAATATTGTATCTTTTAAATGAATTGAACACTTCAATAAGTTGAAATTGTAATTTGACAGACAGGCTGTATGTGACTTTGGTAATGATTATCTGATATCTGTAACGATTGTCTGTGGTGGAAGAAGGTGAGGACCAAAGCGCAGCGTGGTAATTGTTCATGTTTTTTAATAAAGTAATGAACAATGAACAAAACAATAAACGTGAAGAAATCAAACCGAAACAGTCCCGTGTGGCACCAACACTATCAATCAGGGGCAACGATTGACAGCTGCCTCTGATTGAGAACCATACCAGGCCGAACACAGCAATCCCAAATCAATAGAAAAAAGAACATAGACAACCCACCCAACTCATGCCCTGACCATACTAAAACAAAGACATAATAAAATAACTATGGTCAGAACGTGACAACATCACACCCTGAAAATGGGTCACCTGTCACGGCTCCCTCCCATTAACACGTCATATTCTTTTTTTCTTTTGGCTTGTTCTTGTTTCGTTATTTGATGTGAATCACTTGCAGAACTCTGTGATTGTTTTGCTCAGCCGGTTGAAGTTACGCAGCAGTGCTCTCTGACTCATTAATTGCAGACTGCCAGATGCCCAGTGGCTACAGATGCTGTTCTCTCTGCACAGCTGAGAGGAGACAGGGAGAGATGGAAAGAGAGAGAGAGAGAGAGAGCGCGCAAGAGCGAGAGAAAGAGAAAGAAATAAAGAAAGAAAAGAGTGAACGAAAGAGAGGTGGAGATATGGGGGTGGGAGACGCACAGCAGCTACAGATCTGTCCATCTGATTTCCTTCCCAGTGAGTACAGCTGATGCCTAATGTCTTCAGCTCGTCCCCCTCCTCCTTTATCAGCCCCCACATGCAGCAGGAGCTCAGTGACACACAGCCACATCAACAGGGGAGATTTTTAGATGTAGGTTTAGCAGCAGCAACACAGTGGAACAGAGCATCACTACCTGTGGAAAGCAGACACATACTGTTTATTATTATTATTTATTTCACCTTTATTTAACCAGGTAGACTAGTTGAGAACAAGTTCTCATTTACAACTGCGACCTGGCCAAGATAAAGCAAAGCAGTGCGACACAAACAACAACACAGAGTACAAACGTACATAAAATATATATACGTATATAAAAGTCTATATACAGTGTGTGCAAATGAGGTAAGATTAGGGAGGTAAGGCAATAAATAGGCCATAGTGGTGAAATAATTACAATTTAGCAGTTAAACACTAGAGTGATAGATGTGCAAGTAGAGATATTGGGGTGCAAAGGAGAAGTAAAAAAATAACAATATGGGGATGAGGTAGTTGGGTGGGCTATTTACAGATGGGCAATGTACAGGTGCAATGATCTGTAAGCTGCTCTGACAACTGATGCTTAAAGTTAGTAAGGGAGATATGTGTCTCCAGCTTCAATGATTTTTGCAATTTGTTCCAGTAATAGGCAGCAGAGAACTGGAAGGAAAGGCGGCCAAAGTAGGAATTGGCTTTGGGGATGACCAGTGAAATATACCTGCTGGAGCTCGTGCTATGGGGGTTGCAACAATTGCAGCGGATAATTTTAGAAAGAGAGGGTCCAGATTGACTAGCCCAGGTGATTTGTAGGGGTCCAGATTTGTAGGGGTCCAGTTTTTGCAGCTCTATTAGAACATCAGCTATCTGGATTTGGGTACTGCAGATGAAAAGCGGTGTCTACATTTCTGTGAAAAATGTCTCAGTTTAAGGCCAATTCCATATAGCCTCATCATAAGAGGACCATTACACATTCCCAAAAGTGTGGTTGGCTTCCAATGCCTCCAAAATGTGCCAGTGAAACTAATGCCTCTGGCTCTTAGTGCCCAGCAGAGCACCTCACTAGTCAGACTGAGCTAGTGCAGCCATCTCCAGTCTCTGCTACCTGGAGGGTAATGCCGCTGGGTCCACTGGAAGCGCACTGCTAAAGTAGAAGGGATCCCTCTGTCTCTCTGTGTTGAGACTGAACTCACCCTGGTAGCAGACACAGACATAGACAGCTGCCCCCCTGTCCCCACTATGCCCCCACCATTTCCCCCTCACTGTCTCTCTCTATCAACCTCCACCTGGGTCCCTCTCTCTGTGCCTGTACCTCTCTCTTCTTCAGGTAGTGTGAGAGGTAGTGGAGCTGAGGTTACAGACAGCCCCCCCCCCCCCCCCCCCATTGACCAACCTTTATTTTACCAGGTACATTAAGCTGACTGAAAACACATTCTCACGCACATTCTCATTTATACTGTAGCAATCTTGTTCTCATGAATTTCAAAAACCCTGTCATCATTTCTTTAAGTCTGTCTATAGTACAAATAACTTATAAACCATTATTGAATAGTTTGTTGCCCATTAGCAAACTATTGGTAAATCATTATAAACCATCTGTTCATGTATCTATTTACATAAGTAAATACATGGACCTATGTTCATAAACCATGCATTACAACTACTACTACTACCTGTAGTCATGCACAACATAATCATACTAATCATGAACAGTCAGATGTTTCATGTAAAGAGAGTGTCCCCGCTACTCATCCTCCATCTCTCCATTCTTCCTTTCATCTTCCCTTCTGTCTCTACGGGTCAACTACCCCTCGTGTGTCGTGTCCCTATTCGGTAGGTACTTCCACAGCCCCACAGACACTAAGGAGCTCCTCTACGACCCAGCCTCGGTCATGAACGGGGACACGCTCAAGTTCTGCCAAAAAGAGGCCTGGTGCAAGATGTCCTTCTTCGTCCTCTCCTTCTTCTACTATCTCTACTGGTGAGTGACGAAGACACTTTCCACTGTGTTTTTTGGTAAGGTGTTAAGATGCAGACAACGATCATCTTTCACCTCAAAGTGACTAACTACAGTATAGTTGTTACTCCTTTTCAGGGCTGTTACATGCTTTTCAGACATGTATACATGCTGTATTGGCTGTTTAAAGTTTAAAGATCCCAAGTGTAGATTTCTACTGGGCCTCAACCAGCATCTGAATTCACAAGGACAATATGTCCTTGCAGTATGCCATGCAGCCAGCAGTGAGCCTCCTAGATACCTGTTCTTTTTCACAGGTATCTAGGAGGCTCAGTTCTTGTTGATGTTTACATAGCCATGCAGTACATTACATAGTATATCCTCCAGTCACAATGTATTGGCCCTGCAGCCCTAAGGGCAGGGGTAAATTGTCTTTTCAGTTTAGCCAATTCAGGTTCTGGTTGGGACATTTTCAATTCCTGAACTAAAACTTTTAAACAATCACTTATATTGACTAAATCTAAATGGAATTGACCCTACAGCCCCTGGTAGTAGTAACATCTCACCAGAGGCACAGTGAATTTGTAATTGACCAGTCGGAAGTGGTGAATGTGGTCATTTGACTCTCTTCCCCTCGGCTGTAGCGTGTACTGGACCTGACCTGCCATTTGGTGCTCCGCTGTCCTTCTACTAGTGAGTCTCTCTTCAGTGGGTTTGTCACCTTGTGATTCTGACCCCCTCACTGACCCACTGACCCCTGCACACACTCTTTCTCTCTCTCTTTCTCCCCCCTCAGCGATACTGTAGCACTGATGCACAACCTTGCCTGGAGAATGAGCCTCCTGAGGGAGATCATCTTTAACCCCTAACCTCTGACCTACATTACTCCCGCCCCCCTGACCTGCTGGTGTTTGTCACAGGGGAGACGGTCACTCTAGTGGAGTCTAATATGGAATATAACATAGCAATATAATAATATGGAGTCCTCCATTGTTTAACCTTGATGAGATGTGTGATTTTTCCTAATGTTTAATCACTGCTAGGGATGTTATGTTACGTTACTGTATATGAATGCTTCCCTCTTTGTCTACTACTGTAATACTGCTCCAAAGCCTACCCGCTCTCACTCACATCTCCACTTGTCTTTGGCATGATCTCTAAACCTTTCCTTACATACATACACACTTACAAACAAATGCAGAGGCACACACTCACACACGCACACACACACACGCACACACACACACACACACACACACACACACACACACACACACACACACACACACACACACACACACACACACACACACACACACACACACACACACACACACTGCCTGAAACTATTGAGCATCAGCTGCGTAATGCTCTCTCACTCACAGATTGATGGGAAATCAAAGATTGACTCTGGAGGCATAACCCTCTCAATTACAATGGCCAGGTTTGCCTCGGCTCATTAGCCCAACCTCCGTTTAAATATAAGGGAACAAGAAATGACGATGTTGCTTTGATAAGGAAGCCGAGCTCAATATACAAGTGTATTAGCTCAGTGAGGAATATGCTGTATTCGCCTATGGAAGCCAAACTACTGGGGGAATTAAAAAAACCTCAATGACATTCAGAAAGATGACAAGCTGACAGCAAGGACATACAGTGCCTTGCGAAAGTATTCGGCCCCCTTGAACTTTGCGACCTTTTGCCACATTTCAGGCTTCAAACATAAAGATATAAAACTGTATTTTTTTGTGAAGAATCAACAACAAGTGGGACACAATCATGAAGTGGAACGACATTTATTGGATATTTCAAACTTTTTTAACAAATCAAAAACTGAAAAATTGGGCGTGCAAAATTATTCAGCCCCTTTACTTTCAGTGCAGCAAACTCTCTCCAGAAGTTCAGTGTTGATCTCTGAATGATCCAATGTTGACCTAAATGACTAATGATGATAAATACAATCCACCTGTGTGTAATCAAGTCTCCGTATAAATGCACCTGCACTGTGAACAAAGAACACACCAGGCAGGTCCGAGATACTGTTGTGAAGAAGTTTAAAGCCGGATTTGGATACAAAAAGATTTCCCAAGCTTTAAACATCCCAAGGAGCACTGTGCAAGCGATAATATTGAAATGGAAGGAGTATCAGACCACTGCAAATCTACCAAGACCTGGCCGTCCCTCTAAACTCTCAGCTCATACAAGGAGAAAACTGATCAGAGATGCAGCCAAGAGGCCCATGATCACTCTGGATGAACTGCAGAGATCTACAGCTGAGGTGGGAGACTCTGTCCATAGGACAACAAACAAGTATATTGCACAAATCTGGCCTTTATGGAAGAGTGGCAAGAAGAAAGCCATTTCTTAAAGATATCCATAAAAAGTGTTGTTTAAAGTTTGCCACAAGCCACCTGGGAGACACACCAAACATGTGGAAGAAGGTGCTCTGGTCAGATGAAACCAAAATTGAACTTTTTGGCAACAATGCAAAACGTTATGTTTGGCGTAAAAGCAACACAGCTGAACACACCATCCCCACTGTCAAACATGGTGCTGGCAGCATCATGGTTTGGGCCTGCTTTTCTTCAGCAGGGACAGGGAAGATGGTTAAAATGGATGGGAAGATGGATGGAGCCAAATACAGGACCATTCTGGAAGAAAACCTGATGGAGTCTGCAAAAGACCTGAGACTGGGACGGAGATTTGTCTTCCAACAAGACAATGATCCAAAAAATAAAGCAAAATCTACAATGGAATGGTTCAAAAATAAACATATCCAGGTGTTAGAATGGCCAAGTCAAAGTCCAGACCTGAATCCAATCGAGAATCTGTGGAAAGAACTGAAAACTGCTGTTCACAAATGCTCTCCATCCAACCTCACTGAGCTCGAGCTGTTTTGCAAGGAGGAATGGGAAAAAATGTCAGTCTCTCGATGTGCAAAACTGATAGAGACATACCTCAAGCGACTTACAGCTGTAATCGCAGCAAAAGGTGGCGCTACAAAGTATTAACTTAAGGGGGCTGAATCATTTTGCATGCCCAATTTTTCAGTTTTTGATTTGTTAAAAAAGTTTGAAATATCCAATAAATGTCGTTCCACTTCATGATTGTGTCCCACTTGTTGTTGATTCTTCACAAAAAAATACAGTTTTATATCTTTATGTTTGAAGCCTGAAATGTGGCAAAAGGTCGCAAAATTCAAGGGGGCCGAATACTTTCGCAAGGCACTGTAGCATGTCTGTCCCCTCTACCATGATGAACAGTCTGGAGAGTAAATGTGATCTAATTCACATCTCATACTGTAATGTAATATCTAACGGCAATGGAATATTAGCGCAGTTATAGTAACTCTTGCCAACATTCCAAGTACAGGGCTTGTTACACTGAAGGTGTTTAACAGTACCCGCAAGTGGGAGATCCAATAGCTAGAGAGTGTCTGTTCCACACATCTCCTCAGCTGTTGTTCAGCTTGCTGACTCACTGTTTGGATACTAGGTTTGATCTTCATCAAATGACCAGGGGACTAAACCAGTCTTTTTTTCACCTAACAGCTGAGTAATAATAGAGATGTTTGTACAGTAGATTAGGAACAGTGATCCAGTGATGAGATACAATAAGTAGATGCCGTGGTGAGGAGAAGTAGCTTTGGGCTAAGGCTACTAATTCATCTAGCTACAGCTCTGAGAGGTGATTGGCTGTTAGAGAGACATTATCTGCCTAATCTGCCTCTGGTTCTCCTAACACTGGGTGTAAGACACCTCCAGGCCACCATACTTATTGTGCCTCCATTACATTAGGAAACATGGATATTGATAACCCAGACCGACAAAGAGAGCTCAGGCTTCACCGCAGCAGGGATTAGTGCCGCACATGCCAGAAGATAGCAGGATTCATGCAAATGTCTCCATTTTGGAGTAGCTAGGTGATCATGCTTAGTTTAAGCACTAAATGTGCTGTTGTAGTAGAGTTGGCTAGGAGGCTATCTTATTTTCAAAGATGTTTATTCGTTTACCTGATGCTAAGAACAAATGTTAGGTGTTGGCCTCTTGGAAACCTTCGCTCGTCTGACCAGTTCACAAGATGTTGTTATGCTAACATGAATCATGGTTTGTAAAGAACAAAACTGTCCTCATTTGAATAAACCATCAGATTGTGTATTACATGAGAAGTGTTGTGTGTGCTAGGACATACAGTAGCCCTACCACTTATTTCGAGGCCAGTTCGTCAAATAAATATTTCATATTTACGTTTGATTTATCGATAAGATTACTCAAGCAGAACTTGACCGCAGCCTGACATATATTTCTTTATTATTTAGTTGCTTGTGTTTTAAACGGGCAAAACGTTTATCCTTTCTAGTTGAAAAGCCCATATGCACAACGTTAAAGAGCTATTTTAATTGCAACTTCAAATAAACAAACACAAACAAAGTCTCAGTGAATCTGGCAGCCACCCAGACACCCAGCCTGAACACATCAACCACTACTAAACCAAGCATGGATTTATCAGACGTTTCTTAAACACTTTAACACAACGCTTGAATGCTCCTTTCTTGAATGCGTATTAATTCCAGTGGACCAGTTTATAATCGAATAGTTTTTTGTCAATGTTGTTTGTAGTTGTTTTTTTTTTTTTTTTTTTTTCTGTTTGGTCCAATCATCTCAGTCATTGATTTGTTATCTTGTGTTTTTCCTCCTCTCTTGTCTTCCAGTATGGTCTACTCCTTGGTAACCTCATAACAGCAGAACTCTCTGTATTTGAGCCATCCTCCGGATATCAGAGACTGATTTCTGGAATATGAGTTAGCTAGCGCAAACAACAACTTTGGAGCAAAAAAGAGCACTTTGTGTCACAGCTTTTCTGTTTCATGAGAAGAAGGACAGTTGTTGAGTCTGGGCTGTGCTGGTCTGGTCTGGGGGGAAAGGAAGGGTTTCAGCACCAGTCCCCATCGTCTCCTCATGTAACGAGACCTTACAGTACTGTTTACAGTGCTCTGTAGGTCAACAGCCCATGATGAGTCACAGCGACCACCATATCTACTTTTGTCTGTCACTGCCTGGCCAATGTTTGTACTCACAGCCTGTCCTGGAGAAGTACAGTAGCACCACCACTACCATAGTAGGACACAGTAGTGTTTTTTTTTTTTAGGTTGTGGATCCGCTTTAATACTGCAGATAGATTGTGGCTTTAATCAATGTAATTGTCTGCGTCGTTGCCAATATCTCATATATTTTTGGCGGGATAATATGTATTTTTGGGGGTTAATATTTATACAGTCCCAGTCAAACGTTGGGACACACCTACTCATTCAAGGGTATTTATTTATTTGTACAATGTTCTACATTGTATCATAATAGTGAAGACATCAAAACTATGAAATAACACATATCATGTAGTAAACAAAAAAGTGTTAATCAAAATAGCTACCCTTTGCCTTGATGACAAATTTGCACACTCTTGACATTCTCTCAACCAGCTTCATGAGGTAGTCATCTGGAATGCATTTCAATTAACAGGTGTGCCTTGTTAAAAATTAATTTGTGGAATTTCTTTCCTTCTTAATGCATTTGAGACAATCAATTGTGCTGTGACAAGGTAGGGGTGGTATACAGAAGATAGCCCGATTTGGTAAAAGACCAAGTCCATATTATGGCAAGAACAGCTAAATTAAACAAAGTGAAATGACAGTCCATCATTACTAAGGTCAGTCAATATGGAACATTTCAATAACTTTGAAAGTTTCTTCAAGTGCAGTCGCAAAAACCATCAAGTGCTATAATGAAACTGGCTCTCGTGAGGACCGCCATAGGAAAGGAAGAGTTACCTCTGCTGCAGAGGATAAGTTCATTAGAGTTAACAGCCTCAGATTGCAGCCCAAATAAATGCTTCACAGAGTTCAAGTAACAGACACATCTCAACATCAACTGTTCAGAGGAGACTGCGTGAATTTGGCCTTCATGGTCGAATTGCTGCAAAGAAACCATTACTAAAGGACACCAATAAGAAAACAGACTTGCTTGCGCCAAGAAACATGAGCAATGGACATTAGACCAGTGGAAATCTGTCCTTTGGTCTGATGAGCCCAAATTTGAGATTTTTGGTTCCAACCGCCTTGTCTTTGAGAGACGCAGAGTAGGTGAACGGATTATCTCCGCATGTGTGGTTGCCACTGTGAAGCATGGAGGAGGTGTGATGGTGTGTGGGTGCTTTGCTGGTGACACCTAGTATCAGGTAAACAAATAAATATGAGTTGTTTAGAATTCAAGGCACACTTAACCAGCATGGCTACCATAGCATTCTGCAGCAATACGCAATCCCATCTGGTTTGCACTTAGTGGGACTATCATTTGCTTTTCAACAGGACAATGACCCAACACACCTTCAGGCTGTGTAAGGGCTATTTGACCAAGAAGGAGAGTGATGGAGTGCTGCATCAGATGACCTGGGTTCCACAATCACCCCACCTCAACCCAATTAAGATGGTTTCGAATGAGTTGGACCGCAAAGTGAAGGAAAAGCAACAGGTGCTCAGCATATGTGGGAACTTCTTCAAGAAAGCATTCAGGTGAAGCTGGTTGAGAGAATGCCAAGAGTGTGCAAAGCTGTCATCAAGGCAACGGGTGGCTACTTTGAAGAATCTAAAATAGAAAATATATATTGATTTGTTTAAAACTTTTATGGTTATTGCATGATTCCATATGTGTTATTTCATAGTTTTGATGTCTTCACTATTATTCTACAGTGTAGAAAATAGTAAAAATATTCATTAGATAGTACACGCAAAACACCAGGCAACAGTGAAGAGGCGACTCCAAGATGTTGGCCTTCTAGGCAGAGTTGCAAAGAAAAAGCCATATCTCTGTCCAGTGTCTGTGTTCTTTTGCCCATCTTAATCTTTTATTTTTATTGGCCAGTCTGAGATATGGCTTTTTCTTTGCAGCATCCCGGAGTCACCTTTTCACTGTTGATGTTGAGACTGGTGTTTTGCGGGTACTATTTAATGAAGCTGCCAGTTGAGGACTTGTGAGGTGTCTGTTTCTCAAACTAGACCCTCTAATGTACTTGTCCTCTTGCTCAGTTGTGCACCGGGGCCTCCTACTCCTCTTTCTATTCTGGTTAGAGCCAGTTGGCACAGGTCTATGAAGGGAGTAGTACACAGCGTTGTACTCGGTTCAGTTTCTTGGCAATTTCTCACATGGAATAGCCTTCATTTCTCAGAACAAGAATAGACTGACGAGTTTCAGAAGAAAGTATTTTGTTTCTGGACAGTTTGAGTCTGTAATCGAACCCACAAATGCTGACGCTCCAGATGCTCAACTCGTCTAAAGAAGGCCAGTTGTATTGCTTCTTTAATCAGGACAACAGTTTTCAGCTGTGCTAACATAATTGCAAAAGTGTTTTCAACTGATCAATTACCCTTTTAAAATGATAAACTTGGAGTAGCTAACACAACGTGCCATTGGAACACAGGAGTGTTGGTTGCTGATAATGGGCCTATGTACGCCTCTAGATATTCCACAAAAATTAACAATGTCTACACTGTATTTCTGATCAATTCTGTTATTTTAATGTTAAAAAAATGTGCTTTTCTTTCAAAAACAAAGACATTTCTAAGTGACCCCAAACCTTTGAACGGTAATGCATATATTTTTGTATTTGTGTTCCTTTATTATTTTCCCCTAACCCTACCATTCCTCCCCTAATAGGAGTAAACTGATGAACAACAACACTTAGGCTTTTACTTCCAGCTTACACATACTCAACCCCTCCCATCTATCTCTGAAGACAATCCAGTTTTGATTTCTATTTGCCATATATTTTTCAACTGTGCAATTGTGTTTCACAAAAGTCCTGAACCTATACAATTTTTTACAGACACAGTATGTTTTACATTATTTTGCACAGTTTGTCTCAGACACAGCACAGTTGTACACAGCACAGTTGTGGTTGTCAGTGGGACAAACAGGTCTTCTTCTTCACCCATCTGCCCTTGGAGTCTCACTGACAGTAGCTTTTTCTTTACTGGTGGGAAGGGGAGATGACACATCCTGTACAGAGACAAGGTGAACATTCTGTACAGGGACAGGGAAACCAGGTCAGCCAATGTTGCATTTTTGCCTGCCGCATTACACTACATGGCCTGTGTGTTTATATACAACATTACATGACTATGTGAATGGCTTTTGTGATGTGTGTGTGTGTACTTTGTGTATTCTTAACAAAAGCAATTCAAAATGAAATATGGTTGACAAAGCATTATATACAAATGGAATATTGTGGGATTCTCTGTAGTTTAGTGACGCTCTTTGGTGGAGAGATTAAAGCTTTTTTTTCGGAGAACTAGAAAAGCAACAATTCTTTGTATTTTATTTTTTGTACAATGTTTCGAATGTTTCGTTATGTTTAAATACTCTGTAGTCTACCCAAATGGGTCAAGGTCTTCCGGTATATAAAGATTTAATAAACCCTATTTTAAATGGGGAGAAAACGTGACTCTTTTTGCCACTATTTCCATAATGTACCAAATGTTGGACTGATTTACTTAATTTATTCATGGTCATTTAAATGTAATTGTTAACTGTTTCCCTTCATACTTTATCCCCAAAAAATGTCATCATAAATATAAGTGAATTAAATATCTGCCTCCACTGCAAGATGTCTAGTATATAGGTTCTAACTGTGGTACCACTGCCATTACCAGATGCTGGCAATAACTAAACACTGTCTGAAAACAACTATGGACTTCAAAGCCTTTGGCAATGCTTTTTCATTGTATTGTCTGTCAGAGAATTAATTATACCCATGCTGTCAGTTAGCTGCATAGTTCATATGTATCTTTGCTCAGAAGTATTTCATCAACCTTTAGCAAGGTTTAGAAAGGAATGCCTGTCTTGTTATATTATGTAAGAGCACAGTCTTAAACTCTGTATGCATCCATCCAGGATTCATTTAGATTAGAATTGTTTATGAAATAAAGTATGACTATTTTAAACTGTGTGTCTCTTTTTTTCTCTCTCTTTTCCTGAAATGAAAAGAGAAACCCAGCCTAAAACCCCAAACAGCAAGCAATGCTGATGTAGAAGCACGGTGGCTAGGAAAAACGTCCGGAACCTAGGGAGAAACCTAGAGAGGAACCAGGCTCTGAGGGGTGGCCAGTCTTCTTCTGGCTGTACCAGGTGGATATTATAACAGTACATGGCCAAGATGTTCAAACGTTCACAGATGCCAAGCCGGGTCAAATAATAATAATCACAGTGGTTGTAGAGGGTGCAACAGGTCAGCACCTCAAGAGTAAATGTCAGTTGGCTTTTCATAGCCGATCATTCAGAGTTAGAGACAACAGGTGCAGTAGAGAGAGAGAGAGAGAGAGTTGAAAACATCAGGTCCGGGACAGGTAACACGTCCGGTGAACAGGTCAGGGTTCCAGTTGAAACTAGAGCATCAGCACGAACACATAGACTGGGGACAGGAAGGTGTCATCGGGCCAGGTAGTCCTGAGGCATGGTCCTAGGGCTCAGGTCTTCTGAGAGAAGAGAGAAAGAGAGAGAGAGTTAGAGGGAGCATACTTAAATTCACACAGGATACCAGATGAGACAGGATAAATACTCCAGATATAACAGACTGACCATAGCCCACCGACACAAACTATTGCAGCATAAATACTGGAGGCTGAGGCAGGAGGGTTGGGAGACACTGTGGCCCCATCCGGCTATACCCCAGAACAGGACCCAACCAGGCAGGATATAACACCACGCACTTTGCCAAAACACAGCCCCCACACCACTAGAAGAATGTCTTCAAACCACCAACTTACTACCCTGAGACAAGGCCGAGTATAGCCCACGAAGATCTCCCCCACGGCACTAACCCAAGCGGGGAGCCAACCTGGACAGGAAGATCACGTCAGTGACTCAACCCACTCAAGTGACACACCCCTCCTAGGGACGACATGGAAAAGCATCAGTAAGCCAGTGACTCAGCCCCTGTAATAGGGTTAGAGCCAGAGAATCCCAGTGGAGAGAGGGGAACCGGCCAGGCAGAGGCAGCAAGGGCGGTTTGTCGCTCCAGTGCCTTTCAGTTCACCTTCACACCTCTGGGCCAGACTACACTCAATCATAGGACATACTGAAGAGACGAGTCTTTAATAAAGACTTAAAGGTCAAGACAGAGTCTGCGTCCCTCACATGGATAGGCAGACCATTCCATAAAAATGGAGCTCTATAGGAGAAAGCCCTGCCTCCAGCTGTTTGCTTAGAAATACTAGGGACAATTAGGAGGCCTCCGTCTTGTGACCGTAGTGTACGTGTAGGTATGTACGGCAGGACCAAATCAGAGAGATAGGTAGGAGCAAGCCCATGAAATGCTTTGTAGGTTAGCAGTAAAACCTTGAAATCAGCCCTAGCCTTAACAGGAAGCCAGTGTAGAGAGGCTAGCACTGGAGTAATATGATCAAATGTTTTGGTTCTAGTCAAGATTCTAGCAGCCGTGTTTAGCACTAACCAAAGTTTATTTAGTGCTTTATCCGGGTGGCCGGAAAGTAGAGCATTGCAGTAGTCTAATCTAGAAGTAACAAAAGCTTGGATACATTTTTCTGCATAATTTTTGGTCAGAAAGGTTCTGCTTTTTGCAATGTTGTGTAGATGGAAAAAAGCTGTCCTTGAAACAGTCTTGATATGTCCGTCAAAAGAGACATCAGGGTCCAGAGTAACGCAGAGGTCCTTCACAGTTTTATTTGATACAACTGTACAACCATCAAGATTAATTGTCAGAGGATCTCTTTGTTTCTACGGACCTAGAACTAACAGAAGATCTCTGTTTCTTGGGACCTAGAAAATACCCCCTCTTCACTTAAAGCCGTGAAATGACATTCAGCTCATGTCAAACGGCTCTGGCACTCAGACTGAAATTCTCATGCATGCTTTTATGTGTGTGTTTGAGCACTTTGCCCATGTCAGTATGTCAGAGCTGTGCACAATGTTGCGGGCGGTGGCAGATCGGTGACAGCCTGTCTTCCCATGGGGCACCTGATCACTGCCACATGCCTCTTAATTAAACTGCGCTCAGACTGCCGTTCCCCTCGCCGTTCCTCTCTTCTCCCTTGCATCCCTCTCTTCTACCTCGCCTCCTTCTCTGCTCCCCTTGCCAGCATCTGACGCTCCTCACTTAAAGCCGTGAAATGACATTCAGCTCATGTCAAACGGCTCTGGCACTCAGACTGAAATTCTCTTAACCTGCTTCCGCAGCCCCACTCAGAAGACACCTCTTACCCACTGAAAGAGATGCTTCTGTTTCGTACAGTAGATCAGCTATGTGTGTTAAGAGGCTCTGTACAGGGCATCTCATTTTGATATATTCATTTTAGAGTGATCAGGTGACTGAGATGTTATGATGTCATGTCTGGCTACTCAGGAATGTCTCACCTCCTCCCGCAGCAGTGACAGATTCCAGATCACAGCTTTTCTCTAAATCCTCATCACGTCTGGATTTCAGTTTTCTACCAACACAGCCAGACTGACCTGAAAATACCCCCTAAAGTCTAAAGCCAACCAAACGCTATCTTCCTGGTGAAGTGAATTCTACACCTTCCTGCTTCCATTGCGTTTCCCTCGATGTGTGTTACTGTCCTCTCCTGTAATATCCTTGGATGGGAGACTGTTGCTGAGCATTATGGGGCTTGACGTGTGTGGTTGTGCCCCCTGCTGCAGCAGACGGACAACCTGTCCTGGCTGTTTTAGATGCCCATCCTGTCAGCTCGCATTACCCAGCAGCCCCTGGGAGAGAGAATTTCACCTGCCTGTTCCTTCCACTCCCTCTAACCCTGGATCTGAACACATGTGACACCCTGTACAGTATCTCCCCCGGTCCAGGTCAGAAACTGTCTCGTACTGTCCACTCCACTGGCTTTGGTTTACATGGGATGTGATACACAGTAAATGGTAGTCCATAACAACGTAACAACGCTGTCATTCTCAGAAGCAGTTTAAATAGCGGAATAGGTGAAATGCGAACATAACTCCTGGCCTCAGAGCTGTAGATCAAAACTGAAATCTGACTAAAAGGCATAGAAATCAGCAGGAATCAGACATATTGTTTGCTATTTGGGTAAACCTGACATCTTCAAGAGTTTCAGCAGTCCTCTTGTCAGAGAGTTATACAGTAATAACCACTGTTAGTTTTAAGGAAGGCTGTAAAATAAATCACATAGAAAACCTGTCAGACAAGAGTCATCCCATAATGACAAGTCATTGTCTCGTTGCCTCTTTAAATTATCATCATCACACCAAAGACTACATTAATATGCAGCTAAGACTCTTCCTGATGCTTTTAATTAACCTCTGAATGTTCTGAGACTTAGCATTCTAGTAACATCTTATTTCCTTCTAGTAAAAGAGCCTACAGAGTCCGGATGCAGAGACATAAAAGATGGATTAATTAGGAAATAATATGAACCGGTTGGGAGGCTTATCATTAATCACTTTACAACACTTTCTGGCTTAGTGTTCAGGATTAGCTAAATGACCAAAATGTTTTTCTCTCCTATACTCTCAGCTATACAGTAGTTTCTTCCAGCAGTAATGATGAAGTCTTCTGAGCTGTAGCCAGACTGGTAAAGTTAAAGTGCAGTCTCTCTCTCCATGAATGAGCAGAATGAGTGTCTGTCTGTGACACCATCCAGGCCTGTCTCTAAGTGGTTTCCTCAAACACACAGTGGTGTACAGCCTATCAGTCAGTGGTGAAGCGGACACTCAAATATACTGGAAGGTACCTGTCCAATGGCACAAGGCTCTCACTGTCTGCCTATTAGATGTGGGATAGACACAGAGGTCATTCATATATACTGAACCACATTGGTGCGTCTATGTAGGTTGAGCATTTCATGAACCCAAAAAGGAGACCCCTCTATAAGAATATAAGGTGATTATTTACACACATTATTGTTGTCATGACCTAGACCAGAGTAGAAGTTAGACATAACTATAGCCCAACCAGACAGATCTGGAACCAGGCTAGGTGTCACGGCTGTCTTCGTCCTCCTCATCTGACGAGGAGAAGCAAGAAGGATCAGAGGACCAATACGCAGCGTGGTAAGTGTTTGTCATTTTAATGGAAAAACTGAACACCACAAAACAACAACGTGACAACCGTGACGCTAATGCACAATCGTGCTGACATGGGATTAGAAATAAAAATCTATTAAATAAAAATATAGGACAAAACACACATCACGACAAGAGAGGCAACACAACCATACATAAAGAGAGACCTAAGACAACAACATAGCATGGCAGCAACACATGGCAACACAGCATGGTAGCAACACAACATAACAACAACATGGTAGCAACACACCATGGTAGCATCGCAAAACAGGGTACAAACATTACTGGGCACAGACAACAGCACAAAGGGCAAGAAGGTAGTGACAACAATACAACACGCAAAGCAGCCACAACAGTCAGTAGGAGTGTCCATGTTTGAGCATTTGATGGCATCAGATTAAAACAACAGCCTATGAATCTACTGTGTGCGCCAAGAACGTCTCAATTTACTTCCCATCACCTACAGAGAGCAAACTGCTATCTAGAACATTCCACTGCCTCTCTCATTGTGCTCAGTGTACCACTGCAGAGTTATGGGCTGCTACACCAACCTGACGGGAATAGATGTCTACGGCGCGCAGCAATTCCTTCAACCTCAGAGCAGCACAACAGGCAAACAATGAAGCTGGCCATGTGGCCCACTTTACTGAGCATATTTTATCATCATGATTCTATTTTGTGATATGATTTAATTGTATTTCCTTCAATGGACTCTGAATTGAATTTGTATCAATGTAGACTGAGCATATTTTATCATCATGATTCTATTTTGTGATATGATTTCATTTTATTTCCTTCAATGGACTCTGAATTGAATTTGTATCAATGTACCCCCACGTACACAATGCCTGTTGGGATGTAACGTCCTCTTCCATTGTGACCTGAATCAATTGAAATGTCTGTGATGTAATGTGCTGTCTTGTCAATGTACTTTTTGAGTTGACATGAATATGGTCCTCACTTTATAGAACGTTGCTGTATGTTCCGAGGCACCTGGGTAGTTTACTGGCCGTGGCAGACTTTTTATGGCCTAGTTTACTTCCCTTAGTAATGTATTTTTATTCCCCCCTATTTCTCCCCAGTTGGTCGTCACAGTCTTGTCCCATTGCTGCAACTCCCGTACGGATTCAGGAGAGGAGAAGGTCAAGACCCCACCAAGCCGCACTGCTTCTTGACACACTGCCTGCTTAACCCGGAAGCCAGCCGCACAAATGTGTCGGAAGAAACACAGTACAGCTGGCAACCGAAGTCAGAGTGCATGCACCCGGCCGTAACAGGGAGTCACTAGAGCGCGATGGGACAAGGACATCCCAAACCCTCCCCTAACCCGGACAATGCTGGCCCAATTGTGTACCGCCTCATGGGTCTCCCGGTCACGGCCGGCTGTGACACAGCCCGGGATCGAACCCGGATCTGTAGTGACGTCTCAAACACTGAAAAGCAGCGACTTAGACCGCTGCGCCACTCGGGAGGCTCCCTTAGTAATGTTAACCTTGTAACTGTTGTTGTTCATATTTGCAGCTGAA
Organism: Oncorhynchus mykiss; assembly: GCF_057628025.1. Taxonomy (NCBI): domain Eukaryota; kingdom Metazoa; phylum Chordata; class Actinopteri; order Salmoniformes; family Salmonidae; genus Oncorhynchus; species Oncorhynchus mykiss. The sequence continues at coordinate 70,061,922 of NC_143025.1, read as the reverse complement.
TTAATGCAGATGTGTGCTTTGGATCCCTCCTCTGTCATATGATCTAAGGTCAGGAGACTTGCTTGCTGTGCCAACACACAGAGAGAGAGAAAGAGAGAGAGAGAGAGAGAGAGAGAGAGAGAAAGAGAGAGAGAGAGGGGGGGAGAGGGAGAGAGAGAGAGAGAGAGAGAGCGACAGAGAGGCAGAACAGGGCTGTCTAGGTTTTTGACTCTCCAGGGATCCCTGTATAGAACTGTCTGACTCATAGGGAGTGTATCTACTCTTTGACAGTAGTGACGCCATTCCAACAGAACTACTTCAAAAATGTTCTGCTCGTCACCAGAGCAGATGTCCTCTATTGATCCTTATCATAGACATCTCTGGGCCATGGATGATCAACACTATGGGATATCACTTCTTATGGTTCATATAGATCTGAAAGTGGATTTGCCGAGAAAGAAGTGGTGGAAAAGGCACTTTCTTGTCCCTTACGCCTATTGACAATTTGTGATGGTAACTGAGATGTTTCCGTAGCCAGCAGAAGCCTAGATTAACATCCTTCAGAGTGGAGGCAAATCTCAGAGACACCTGGGTGGACGTGTGTGTGTGTGTGTGTGTGCGTTTGTGTGTGTGTGTGTCCTGTGGCTGGCTGAGACAGATGCTGGGCTCTCAGTCAGAGTGCTAATTACCACAGATCTGAGATGACCTTCAGCACTGTTCCCTCAACCAGTGCTACTGTATCCACCGGATTCACAAACACACACACTATGATACTGTGCAAAGCACACCACTGATATCACACTTCCTCACACACACATACACACTGCTTCTCTCAGTGGGAGCACAGTGAGTCAAAAGCCAGTCCTTTCTAAGAAGACGCCAATTCTCATTGTTCCTGATGACCTGTTCTAAGAAAAGCAGCAACTTTAAAATAAGACACTGGCTGGCCAACACAGAGCTCCACCACCGCCACTGAAGGCTGGCCAACACAGAGCTCCACCACCGCCACTGAAGGCTGGCCAACACAGAGCTCCACCACCGCCACTGAAGGCTGGCCAACACAGAGCTCCACCACCGCCACTGAAGGCTGGCCAACACAGAGCTCCACCACCGCCACTGAAGGCTGGCCAACACAGAGCTCCACCACCGCCACTGAAGGCTGGCCAACACAGAGCTCCACCACCGCCACTGAAGGCTGGCCAACACAGAGCTCCACCACCGCCACTGAAGGCTGGCCAACACAGAGCTCCACCACCGCCACTGAAGGCTGGCCAACACAGAGCTCCACCACCGCCACTGAAGGCTGGCCAACACAGAGCTCCACCACCGCCACTGAAGGCTGGCCAACACAGAGCTCCACACACATATTCTGGTACGGCAACTGCTCCGCCCTCAACCGTAAGGCTCTCCAGAGGGTAGTGAGGTCTGCACAACGCATCACCGGGGGCAAACTACCTGCCCTCCAGGACACATACACCACCCGATGTCACAGGAAGGCCATAAAGATCATCAAGGACATCAACCACCCGAGCCACTGCCTGTTCACCCCGCTATCATCCAGAAGGCGAGGTCAGTACAGGTGCATCAAAGCTGGGACCGAGAGACTGAAAAACAGCTTCTATCTCAAGGCTATCAGACTGTTAAACAGCCACCACTAACATTGAGTGGCTGCTGCCAACACACTGACACTGACTCAACTCCAGCCACTTTAATAATGGGAATTGATGGGAAATGATGTAAATATATCACTAGCCACTTTAACCAATGCTACCTTATATAATGTTACTCACCCTACATTATTCATCTCATAGGCATACGTATATACTGTACTCTATATCATCGACTGTATCCTTATGTAATACATGTATCACTAGCCACTTTAACTATGCCACTTTGTTTACATACTCATCTCATATGTATATACTGTACTCGATACAATCTACTGTATCTGCCTATGCTGCTCTGTACCATCACTCATTCATATATCCTTATGTACATATTCTTTATCCCCTCACACTGTGTACAAGACAGTAGTTTTGGAATTGTTAGTTAGATTACTTGTTGGTTATTACTGCATTGTCGGAACTAGAAGCACAAGCATTTCGCTACACTCGCATTAACATCTGCTAACCATGTGTATGTGACAAATAAAATTTGATTTGATTTGATTTGACATATTGTACATATTTGGCTCCTTGATGTTCACCATACAATAACCTCACACACATACACATGTATATGTTAAACACATTGTTGGCCCACTCACACACCTATACACATACTCAGCCTCTCACACAAATACACTCCCCATACAGAGAAACTAACAAAAACTAAAAACTTAGCCCACTAACACACACTGTGCACTGGGGGAGCCAATCCGAGGGGGCTGTGTTTACTCATAAGCAAATCTATTAACAAAGAGGCCTCGGGCTGCTTCAGATGGAGGATCTCCTAAAATAGCCGAGCTCCTGTGTGACTACTGGGATGACTCCAGCTTCTGCCTGCCTTCTGCATGTAACAACTAGCTAGCTACACTCGGCCCATCGTGTGGAGAGTGTTCAAATACTCACAGGAGTCCTGCTGCTGACATGCAAGTTGGTTCTGTGCTGTTTGAGAGGAGAGGAGAGGAGAGGAGAGGAGAGGAGAGGAGAGGAGAGGAGAGGAGAGGAGAGGAGAGGAGAGGAGAGGAGAGGAGAGGAGAGGAGAGGAGAGGAAGGGGGGGAGAGGAGAGGAGAGGAGAGGAGAGGAGAGGAGAGGAGAGGAGAGGAGAGGAGAGGAGAGGAGAGGAGAGGAGAGGAGAGGAGAGGAGAGGTTGAGGAGAGGAGAGGAGAGTGGTATTCTCTCACAGGCTTTTGATTTTACATTCTGGAAGCGGTTTGACTTATTTTTAAGTGTCTCTGCAGATCAGAACTGTTTAGATGCTGTTGCTATTTACGTACAGTAGTTCTCTACCGTATGTCCCCCATTCCAACTCTTTGGAAATGGAGGAACGTATTGGCAGTGACAATGTATCTAATGTAAAGATAAGGGTACAGGCAGTGACCGGGTATTTAATGTAAAGATAAGGGTACAGGCAGTGACCGGGTATCTAATGTAAAGATAAGGGTATAGGCAGTGACCAGATATCTAATGTAAAGATAAGGGTATAGGCAGTGCTAATATTGGTCTTTCAACAAAAAATCACACACCATCCTTCTCTATCCTTAAACCCCCCCACCCCCCCACCCTCACCCATCGGCTGTTTTTGTATAAAAAAAAAACACCCTCACCCATCGGCTGTTTTTGTAAAACCCCCCCTCCCCCCCACCCCCACACATCGTCTGTTTCTGTAGCATGTCAACCTCTGCAGAGCATGTCTTCTCTGTGTGACATGTATGTTTACCAGGGATAAAGCCACTAAAGGACAGAAAGATGGAGCCGATGGAGCCTGTAAAACCATACAGTCTAGATTCATGCCAAACTGGGCTTTGCATTTGTTCTTAAATAGCCCTTGTAGGTAGGGATGTGTGTGTGTGTGTGTGTGTGTGTGTGTGTGTGTGTGTGTGTGTGTGTGTGTGTGTGTGTGTGTGTGTGTGTGTGTGTGTGTGTGTGTGTGTGTGTGTGTGCGTGCGTGCGTGTGTGTGTGTGTGTTATGAGTCAATGCAAGTCAGAGACTGGCTCCTGCCTCTCTCCTTTCAGTGTTTCTATGCGGAGAGGGATTAAAGCCTCTGCCAGACCACAGCATATCCACAAGCACTCCTTATTTTCCAGCCTGTTTGCTGCACAACATCCAGCAGGAAGGGCTTAGCTTTTAATTAGGTCAAATGGATGCCTTCATGCAAACAATGGAAGACTTATGCACCAAGACGTACACCTCACTGTCGCTTTTTTGCAGGTTTTACAATCAGAATTCCTGATCAATTCTGTTTCATGCATTAGTCCATCTAGACTAGAGCTGTGGTTCTCAACTGGTTTTGCCTAATGGCTCAAATTGAGTCGCATTGCGATTTGTTGTTGCTGCCAAAATGCAAGCTTTAAAACAATTTTTAATGCTATATTGATAGTAAATGTACCAATAATATTTTACTCGGACACTCGTGACCCATTCAAAACACTCCACGACCCAACCCACCAGTTGAGAATTGCTGAACTAGAGTAACTTTTTCCAAGATTCCTCAAATAGCCTCAATCTGTGAAGGTCTTAATGCAGTTGTGTGCGTTTGTATACATACAGTATTTGTGTGTGTGTGTGTGTGTGTATGTGTGTGTGTGTGTGTGTGTGTGTGTGTGTGTGTGTGTGTGTGTGTGTGTGTGTGTGTGTGTGTGTGTGTGTGTGTGTGTGTGTGTGTGTGTGTGTGTGTGTGTGTGTGTGTGTGTGTGTGCTGTCCTGGACTTCAAGTCTGACAGAGCTCCAGCGGGACTGGAGTGTGAACTGCTGCCTCTGGGGAGGTTCAAATAGCCCGGGTGAAAGGAGAATTAAGGCTCTGCAGCCAGCCCAGCACTGATGCTTATGCATGGGGGTGTTTATCCTCCCTCCATCCCTCCATCCCTCCTTCCATCCTCCACCCTCCCTCCCTTCATCCTCCCTCCGTCCTCCACCCTGCCTCCCGTCATCCTCCCTCCCTCCATCCATTCTCCCTCAATCTTCCCCCCATCCCTCCTTCCTCCATCCTTCTCAGTCTGACTTCTTTATATCTGTGCTTCTCTATGTGATGCCCATTCCTGTCCACCCTGCACTGAACTGTTCTGTCCTCCTCAGCAGACCTGTCCACAGTGGAGGAAAAAGTTCCCCGAACCCCCACGTTAGGAACTATAATGGTTTCTAAAAGCAAATATTATGACAGTGATGAGAGGTTTTACTTTTATAAAAGTAGGTCTTTAAAAAGTATTTCAATTGATCACACTGGAACCATTTGCTTTGCTTAAGGTCTAAGGGCCCGGGGCCCGGGGCCCGGGGCTGGGTTTCTACTAAGCAAACATATGGAATTATTTTAAGAAGGTCATACCAAGGATCATTTAGCTATTTGATTTCCAATTTTAGGACCCCTGTAAGTATAAATAAATATTATTTGATGAAACATTGAAATTGAAATAATTGAAATAACATACTCATACATGGCAAAACAGATGTATTTTTTACTGGTACTCGGCTACCTTCAGACGAGTCTTGTGAGGCTTGTGGGCGTCCGAGAGCAAAACAACCGGAATGTACATATTAATGTCTATCCCAAACTGTTCGGATCAACAGAAGTTGGCCGATCAGCGGCACCAACTTCAGACGATTCCTGTGACACTTGTGAGGGTCTTGGAGCAATTTGAGAGTCTCAAATTGGTCTCATAGAGGGGTCATATTAGTTTGTAGCCCAAACTCTTAGGACGCTACAGATGTTTTCTCGTGAGAATAACAATTTTCGGGATGTGTCCTGGTCTGACCTGCACCTCTGTAGCTCTGCCACCTTCAGATATCGCAATCTTAAAGCAGACAGTGTGTTTTTTATCATGCTAATTCAGATTTCCGCTGGGATGCGCACATCGACTCTAAGGGTTATAAAGGGAGAGGCAGTTGGAGCGTGGAGTTTGTACAGTTGTACAGCAGGCACGAGCTGCTGACCTTGCATGGCCTATTGTTCTGAAGCACTGCGCTCTGAGAGCCAAGGCCTGTATTTTCAGTGCTTTCTCATTCATGTATGCACCAAACAGCATATCTGATGTGATGTTTGACTCTCCTGTTGAGAATATAATGAGAGTGCTCTGTAGTCCTGTTATTACCTGTGACCCCCACTGTAGGCCTAGTGTAAGTGTTGGGTTGTCAGGGCTCAGCAGATATCAACTAGAAGGTTTTAGCATATCTGTCTGTACGGACCGTCTCTGTTCTCATAATCTGGTTTTACACCTTGAATGATGTGGAAACTTTATGATAAAACATCCAAAAGCGTCTTAATATGTTGACTTCTTAAGGTGTCATCAGAGACTAAATTGGGAATTCGGAGGTGGCAGAACCCTATATCCAACTCAGTGGCCTGTGGTTAGAGAGTCCGCCCTGAGATTGGAAGGTTGGGAGATTGATCTATACCAAAGACTGTAAAACTGGGACCTGATGCGTCTCTGCTTGGCAGGGTGTCATTGGCAGGGTGTCCTTGGCAGGGTGTCCTTGGCAGGGTGTCCTTGGCAGGGTGTCATTGGCGCAATCCCAATGCTCTTGTTTTCGAGTGTCCCTCGCGGGGGAGTTGCACTCGAAAAAACGGACCAGCTAGTGGTGGTTTGTCCTAAATTAGGCCTATAGGGAATGGGACATCACTACAACACTCGCGTGCATCAGAAACTGCCAACTGATACTATGCAATTTGTTGACGACGAGCTTTGTGTTTTTCACAATGCCTTTACTGGTGGTAGTAAACTGTCCTTGTATTTCTCATGCAACAAATAAAGACTAACCATATGAGCAACAAATGGGAACAGCAGAACAACTGTGTTCCTGTAATGTACCCATGTTCTTTCTGTGGTTCAATGTGGAGTAGTACTTTCATTTCATATCCTTTTGACAGGTAACAGTCACATTTCCTGCACACAGTCATTACCAGTGGAAGCATTTAAAACCACTGAACTAATATTTTTACCAAACGTTTTAAGGATCAAACACAGAACAGCTACACATTGTCACGTATACTCCCTCTCCAGCGCTCGAGGTCGTCAGGTGCTCAACATTACGCACACCTGTCACCATCGTTACGTGCATGATGGCCTCGTTAGACTCACCCGGACTCCATCACCTGCCTGTTTACCTTCCCTATATATGTCGCTCCCTTTGGTTCTTTCCCCAGGTGTTATTGTTTCTGTTCCTGTGTTAATGTCTGTACGCTCCCCGTGTTTCTTGTTTTGTTCCATGTTTGTTTATTTATTAAACACACTCCCTGTACTTGGTTCCCAGCGTGCACGCTACAGACATCCATAGCATAAAGGTGTTTTATCCTCCACTACACAATAAGTTAGAAAAGAGTTAGCTACTGCTGTGTTAGCTCCATTGGCAAATATCTCTAAGGTTATGCTACTACGTACAACAAAGAACAATGACAAGTGATGGACTTGAACGGCAAGGCAAGCTTACAGAATTGTTTATTCAACTTGCAGTAAATGCTTCAGCTAGATTCTTTACATCCTCTAGATGACAGGCTGGTTTGCTGGTTTGCTCAGGAGTCCCTAAAACATTAAACAACACAATCTATAGTTCATACAAATGTCAAACGCACAAAGCAAGTTAAAGGTATATCTAGTACGCTTGTTGAATTGCAATTTTTGTCAATGAACTTTATGACCAAGAAATATGCAGAATCGTTAGTCTCTACATGAACTAACATGTTCCTCTTAAATGTACATTTCTTTCATGATTCGGTATAATTACTTACATTTGCTTCCATCCTAGAATTTGTATCAGCCATCTTCCTGAAGCAACATTTGAGCCTTGGGTCACAGAGCTTCATGGGAGTTTTGATAACCATTCGATATGAACTGCAGCTCAATTCGCTACTTTTTTGGAACACCACTCCGACTCGATGCAGCTCGCGGGATCGTATCAAATGGAGAGGGAGGGCTATGTTTTTTTTTGGGGGGGGGTAGCCCTAGTGTCCTGTCCAGGGAGTGCACTTGTACATCAAGCTGTCTCACACTACAGAAACAGTTGATAGGCTCCTGCTCCTATGAGTCGTTCCAACTTTCACAAAGCAAGGCTCGTGAGCCCTATTTGGAAGGTTTAGGGATAGGGTTCAACCAGGGTTGGACATAAGGGTAGGTTTAGGGTTAAGCCAAGATTAGAGTTAGGGTAAGTACTTTTATCCTACTTTCCATCTTACTCCTCTTTGGACCTGTAAGGTTAGGGTTAGTACTTTTATCCTACTTTCCATCTTACTCCTCTTTGGACCTGTAGGGTTAGGGTTAGGTGCTGGAGCTTCGCTCTATCTGGCTCTCTCTTTGACCCAAAGTGCATGAGCCCGGATCCTGGTAGCTCCGGCTTAATTTAACCACTGGGTATGATCTGTTTTTGGTTGATTTACTGACTTTTGTGATACGCTGTATTTACATTCAGTGAAGTTCTTTAGTAGCATAACATTGCTCTTCCCCGAGTTTCTATTATGTGAGTGGCTGTCTGAAGTATCGCATGGCCTTGTCTGGTCAGTGCTGCTGTAGCCCAGTGGGCAGTTGCCAACCACAGTCACTGAGACACATACACTGGGCCAACCTGTTACTGTGCCCACAGCCAAACTACTGTGCTGTACCACTGAACTGACCATACCTGTTTCCTGAAGTACAGTATGCACATGTCTGTTTTTCCACAGAGAGGACACACACTCACACACGCACCAAAGCCAAAAGTGTGTTGGAGAAAAATATGTACCCTGAGCACTTCAGATAAGGAACTCACCACAGGGGGGTTTTGGAAGCAGGAGTTAGTTGGTTTTCCTAAAACTCCTCTCTCCTTCCTCACCCTTTGCATGTTTCAATATGTGCTTGCATCTACAAAGCTTACCTCTACATGTCCTCCAACCGGGTATTGTACAGCTAAAGCAGTTGCCCCTGCAGTATACCTGGCTCCTATTTCAAATGGTTCCTCAACCAGCAAGTCACTACCTCCCTTCAGCTCTAGTGCGCAGCATGGGACCTTTGAATGCTGAAACTGGCAGAGCACTCAAAATGAGTGTGGAGTATCTCTCTGTCTCTCTCTCTCTCTCTCTCCCTCTCACTCTCACATATCCTCCCTGTCTGCTTCACTTCAATTATCAGGCAGCAGCAGGGAGAACAGAGTTTTCTTCTCCATCTCCTCTCCTTCACTTCCCTCTCTCTTCTCCCCTCTTATTTTCTTATGCTGCTTATACAAGGGAGCCAGTAACAATGCCACGTCAAAGAATGTTCTGGATCAATTTCGGGCCTGTGTTATTGAATGGTGTCTTTGTGTTTGGCTAAGGCCTCACAGTGAAGAGCCATCTTCTCCCAGTCAGGGTTTAAAGGGGATCATGTCAACTGCAATCTTTGGCATCCTCCTTCGATCTAACACTGTTTAAATTAAACACATCACTCTTGGTTTGTTATTGCATAATCATAATGGGGCTGTTGCACAGACTCAGATTACGCTGACTCCTGGACTGAGAAGCTGTTTCAACGGAGGCTCTCCAATCCTCCCTAATGTGTTCTCCTGTTATTATCATAATGAATAGGATCATAATAGCAATTTTTTTGCCAAGCCAAACATCACAAGTGGATAGGATCTGTGAACCGAATTTGCGTTTACAAAGTAGCCCAAATGCATCAGAGAAATTGCGGTCAGGCTACAATCAGCTGAGTAGAGATAACCACAACAACACAATGATTCAGTAACATGAGTGTGCTCCGTCTGTTCCAGAGCCCTCGGCGAGCTTCAAAGGGGTTCACACGCAGTGTGTCAGATGATGTGAAGGAGTTTCTAACGCCCTCCTCGAGCTGACATACAGGCTTCAACTCTCCTCAGAGCCACTTGCTGCAGAATCTCTTTACTATTCTACGCATGAAAAAAAATCTCTCAAACTTATTTAATAAATTGCTCGTTGCTCTGAGAGTCTAACAGTGGCAATCTCTTCCTTCCTACTCATACTGGTCATGTCTGTCTGTCTGTCTGTTTATTTGCACTACAGTGGATGATGGGGGAATGAGGAATAATGTGCCGTCATGCAGGTTCAAACATGGACTTCCTATTAACAGCAGATAGAGATCTGTAGCGCTGTGGTGGCCATATTGATGGTGGCCATATTGATGGTGGCCATATTGATGGTGACCGGGTTGATGGTGGCCATATTGATGGTGGCCATATTGATGGTGACCGGGTTGATGGTGGCCATACTGTTCCTCTTGTCATGTGTCACACGGACGTCCCACTGGAAGGTTGGTTCCATGCTGATTCATTGACATATACTATAGAAGCTCTATGCGCACAATGGGAATGAGTGCAAAGATCCATATTGCTAGTAAAATAAAAAAGAGCATAGATTCTCTAGTGTAAGTGTTTTTCAACCCCTGGCTCGTGGACCGGTACTGGTCCCTGGGATGTTGATGTCTGGTCCCTCAGATGGGCTAATGGGACTATCAGATGCAGTCCTCGAAGGGGGACGATAGCTTGTTGATTAATGGTACAAATGGACAAAACACAAATGACACCCTATTCCCTATGTGGCTCCGGTCAAAGTAATGCACTATAATGTAAACAAGGTGTAATTTGTGACACATTTAAGAGACACTTCACTAGGAAACGGTATTCGTTCATATTAATCACACCCTGAATCATCATTATTAAGTCATCCTCCATGTTATCATTAAAATGGTCTTGAATATGTGGAAGATCCATTTCATTTGTGTTGGACCCACCCAGAGTCTAAACACACAGTCTGTCTGTAGAATCTAATTTGGGTTTCCCATACAATATTACTGCAGGCATTGCAGCTTAGTAATTGCATGCACTCCAGTGGATATAACAGTAGATACCCACTATTACATAATTGTCATTTACTGTGATAAAAATGTATAGATTTAGAAACAAACAAACAACTTAAGCAATGGTGGTCTTATTTCTGTCGTCTCCCTCTGTTTTTGCATGATCTGCATTATGGGCTGTGGGGATGAATAGGAGAGATATAATCCAGTTATGATATGGAGTTACTGTAGCCATCTTCTCTGGCTGATATCCTGCTAATATAATGTAACGCTGACACAAAAAGTGAGAGGAAATTTCACCCACCAATTAGTTTTTCCCTCCCTTCTAGGTAAAAAATATTGTAGCATTATGGTTTCATGTTGAAATGTCTTTTTGAATTTGCTGGTACGGTATCCCTTAGAGTTTGGATATAAAACGTTGATGTGTGTTTTAAAGGAGGCGTTATTCTCAATGGGACATGAAGTGTTTACTCAGAGCGGGGTTCTGAAGCAGCAGATGTGACATAAAATAGCTCATGTAAGCTCTGCTCCACTTCCTTCTCTCTGCTTGTTTAACATAACCAGTGTCTGTCTGGAGTTTAGGCTTGGTTTTCTCTCCCATTGATTACTCTGCAGAGGACTTCTCTTACCTTTATGACTCATACGCACATCAGGTTTTCAGATCAGTTTTTTTTAAACCTTTTTTTTAACCTTTTTTACCATATCTTACCAACACAATGTGTGAGAACATTTAATACAAGAGTACAATACAGCACTTTGAATGTTGAATAATAATACCTACCGCTATGTGCCATCCGGAGATGCCACATACTGTACAGCACAGTAGGTTGGTGGCACCGTAATTGGGGAGGATGGGCACGTGTTAATGGCTGGAGCGGAATTAGTGGGAATGTAGGTTTCCGTGTGTTTGATGCCATTCCATTCGCTCCGTTCCAGCCATTATTATGAACCATCCTCCCCCCAGCAGCCTGCACTGCTGTATAGTCAGCTATGTGAATCGTTACGGTAAGATTGTCATGCTGTGTTTCAGCTGTGTGACTATCATGAGGCTCCTTACATGGAGGGGCGACCAATAACGCCACATGGGGCACATCTACACCCTCTCCCTGCTTCTTGTGGTGCCTATGTACCTGTGTGTGTGTGTGTGTGTGTGTGTGTGTGTGTGTGTGTGTGTGTGTGTGTGTGTGTGTGTGTGTGTGTGTGTGTGTGTGTGTGTGTGTGTGTGTGTGTGTGTGTGTGTGTGTGTGTGTGTGTGTGTGTAGAGCTCTCAGAGAGGTGCACTTCATGTAGGGCTCATGGCCTTATCATTTCCATATCAGGAGCCAACTATTCAATGTGAATGACCGAGCACCCTGCACAAGGTTGTAACTGCGTACTTCATGAATACAGATACCTTTAAAGATGCAATCCACAGTAGGGTAAACAGTGCCACTGTTCTCCCCACGGCCGCTGTTATTGTTTCTGTTTTGTTGACAATAGCAGAGGTGGAGAACGTCCAACATTGTGGTAAAATTGGAGTACATATGTTGCTGTTCTATCGCGAGTGCAATGACGTCCGAGGGGGAAAAATAGTGTTAGTTGTTTGCAGTATCTTCTTTGTGGTTGTAATATCGCAAACGGATGTGGCAGTTTCACCATTAAGGATTCCATCTTAAAAAGCAATCTGAATTATCTTAATATATTTCCGTTCTACACTGAAAGTAGATACGTAAGTATTGCATATGAAATGATGCTTATTCGTTGTTTTTCTGGAGCGCTCGAAGAAAGTGTGAGAGGGCCGAAGGCCTTCAAACTCAACTCTGGGCCTCGAAGCCAGTTCCCCTGCATTATTTATTGTTCTCTTCTAATCAGGGACTGATTTAGACCTGGGACAACAGGTGTGTGCAATTAATTATCAGGTAGAACAGAAAACCAGCAGGCTCTGGACCTCGTAGGGTAGGAGTTGAATACCCCTGGCCTAAGGCAAAGAGATTCGCTCTCTCTCTCTCCTAGCACTTCTCTCTCTCTCTCCTAGCACTGCAAAAGCATCCTTATCTGACCAGGAGAAGTGGAAATTGATTCAGAAATTCAATCACAACAGTGAGATGAGGAATTCAAATGAATAAAAATGGGATGTAGTTTAATCAAATTTATTTATATAGCCCTTCGTTCATCAGCTGATATCTCAACGTGCTGTACAGAAACCAGCCTAAAACCCCAAACAGCAAGCAATGCAGGTGTTAAAGCACGTTGGCTAGGAAAAACTCCCTAGAAAGGCCAAAACCTAGGAAGAAACTTAGAGAGGAACTAGGCTATGAGGTGTGGCCAGTCCTCTTCTGGCTGTGCCGGGTGGAGGTTATAACAGAACATGGCCAAGATGTTAAAATGTTCATAAATGACCAGCATGGTCAAATAATAGGTTTGGGACAGGTAGCACGTCCGGTGAACAGGTCAGGATTCCATAGCCGCAGGCAGAACAGTTTAAACTGGAGCAGCAGCACGGCCAGGTGGACTGGGGACAGCAAGGAGTCATCATGCCAGGTAGTCCTGAGGCATGGTCCTAGGGCTCATGTCCTCCGAGAGAGAGAAAGAAAGAGAGAAATAGATAATTAGAGAGAGCATACTTAAATTCACACAGGACACCGAATAAGACAGGAGAAGTACTCCAGATATAACAAACTGACCCTAGCCCCCGACACATAAACTACTGCAGCATAAATACTAGAGGCTGAGACAGGAGGGGTCAGGAGACACTGTGGCCCCATCCGATGATACCCCCGGACAGAGCCAAACAGGAAGGATATAACCCCACCCACTTTGCCATAGCACAGCCCCCACACCACTAGAGGGATATCTTCAACCACCAACTTACCATCCTGAGACAAGGCAGAGTATAGCCCACAAAGATCTCCGCCACGGCACAACCCAAGGGGGGCGCCAACCCAGACAGGAAGATCACATCAGTGACTCAACTCACTCAAGTGACGCACCCCTCCTAGGGACGGCATGAAATAGCACCAGTAAGTCAGTGACTCAGCCCCTGTAATAGGGTTAGAGGCAGAGAATCCTAGTGGAAAGAGGGGAACTGGCCAGGCAGAGACAGCAAGGGCAGTTCGTTGCTCCAGAGCCTTTCCATTCACCTTCACACTCCTGGGCCAGACGACACTCAATCATATGACCCACTGAAGAGATGAGTCTTCAGTAAAGACTTAAAGGTTGAGACCGAGTTTGCGTCTCTCACATGGGTAGGCAGACCATTCCATAAAAATGGAGCTCTATAGTCAGGATTCTAGCACTAACTGAAGTTTATTTAGTGCTTTAAACGGGTAGCCGGAAAGTAGAGCATTGCAGTAGTCTAACCTAGAAGTAACAAAAGCATGGTTTAATTTTTCTGCATCATGTTTGGACAGAAAGTTTCAGATTTTTGCAATGTTACGTAGATGGAAAAAAGACTGAAACAGTCTTGATATGTTCGTCAAAAGAGAGATCGGGGTCTAGAGTAACTCAGAGGTCCTTCACAGTTTTATTTGATACAATTGTACAACCATTAAGATGAATTGCCAGATTCAACAGAAGATCTCTTTGTTTCTTGGGACCTAGAACATGCATCTCTGTTTTGTCTGAGTTTAAAAGTAGAACGTTTGCAGCCATCCTCTTCTTATGTCTGAAACACAGGCTTCTAGCGAGGGCAATTTTGGGGCTTCACCATGTTTCATTGAAATGTACAGCTGTGTGTCATCCGCATAGCAGTGAAAGTTAACATTATGTTTTCGAATGGCCTGGAATCAAACCCGGGTCTGTAGTGAAGCCTTAGACCTCTGCACCACTTGGGAGAATAACATTCATATGTTTAAATCCAAGGTATTTTCATCTTCGCCTGCCAAGAATTGACTCCAGTAAGTAAGGATTTGTCTCTGGTTTGGAGACCATTATACAGAAACATTGTCCATGTCTACCCTTACAGCAACTGCAAGAATGAGACTAATGAACAATCATTTGCATCAAGCAGTTGGTTTAATGATCTTACTCCTAATGATAATGAATGCTGTTATGATCCATTATTTTCACCATCCTACAGTAACTGTTGTTGTTTGGCAATACTGTGACATATTCATGAAGGATTCAGCAAAGAGGACAAATCACTGCTCTCAACACAGACAATGTTGTGGTTGTATTTAGTGATAGTACAAGTCTGTGTGATGATGTGGTGATTCATTGTGTGTGGTGTCTCATTTGGCAGGGGGGTATGTTGTTTTAGGATGCTCTTTTCCACAAGACTCTAGGGAGAATGGGGAAGCTGTGTGTGCGTGTACATGCATGCGCTTGTCTCTGTCTCTGCAGGACTGTGAGTGTATGAGTCACAGATCTAATGGCAGTCTATTTGGCCAAAAAGAGAAACCTCTCTCTGCCTTCTATATATACTGGGAGAGGGAGCTAGCTATCATTATAATCCTAATTTAAAATTTTAAACAAGATAATTTATTACTCCACATATAGCCCCAAAGCAATTACTAAGCCGGTATAAGGAAATTGCATTTTTATGCAAGTCATTTGTTTCCTATGAATGTCTGGTATCTTAATCAACACACAGGATCATACACACTGGGCCAATCAGCCAGTAGCGCCTGTAACAGGAACACTGGAGACAGAAAAAAGACTGCAAATGATTTCTGTCAAGCATGACACATTCATCTGACCAGAAACAGTGTTTGAACCATCTCGGTCTCAGCCATCTTACGTCATAGTCGCTGATACATTTGCTATGCATCCCCCCCTCACGACACCCAACAGCATCATTCATCTGAATGAGAGGCCTCTGAAACAACATATTTGTGAGAGGAAAAAAAACATGTAACAAAAGGAGACAATTTTATCTGTGTAGCCGACCGTGTCCAACCCAGACGATACATTTTTGTGGTAATAATGACTGGGCTTATTGAAGCATAATGCCACTGCACAGTCAAAGGTACAAACATGGCAGCATGCTCAAATGACTCGCAAGGCATGAATGACTGAGTTAGTAACATCATGTACCGTGCAGCTGTTTAAAGCAGTGAGCGCTGCTGAAAAGGTGTAAAAACAAGGGGAATCCGTCTAGAATGACGCAATCTGCTGCTCTATACTAGTAATACTCCACTGTGGAGCAGGGAATTAAACAAGGTCTGAATAGCACTCTTTTGAATTCCATAAAATTACCACAGAATTGATTAACGGACGATTGGGACTTTAACAAGAAACAATGGCAGCGGTATGAGTCATAGAGACAATGGAAGATGTCGGACAAATATGTCGTATCTTTGAGACAGACCGTGATGTGGTAGGGCTGGGATTTTTTGGCATGGAGTATAAGCATTTTAGTCAGATAGCAGACGCTCTTATCCAGATTGACAGGAGCAATTAGGGTTAAGTATCTTGCTTAAGAGCCTCCCGAGTGGCACTGTGGTCTAAGGCATTGCATCGCAGTGCTAGCTGTGTCACTAAAGATCCTAGTTCAATACCAGGCTGTGTCGTGACACACATTTGGCCCAGAATCGTGAGGGTTTGGCTGGCTGGGATGTCCTTGCCCCATTGTGCTCTAGTGACTCCTGTGGTGGGCAGAGTGCATGCAAGCTGATATGGTTGCCAGGTATACGGTGTTTCCTCTGACCTATTGGTGTGGCTGGCTTCTGCGTTAAGAGTGCATTGTGTCAAGAAGCAGTGTGGCTTGGTGGGGTTGTGTTTTGGAGGACGCACGGCTCTTGACCTTCGACTCTCCCGAATCAGTACGGGAGTTGCAGTGATGGGAGAAGACAGTAACTACCAATTTGATAAAACGGAATTGGGGGGAAAAAGGGCACATCTACAGATTTTTAACCTAGTCAGCTCATGAATTTTGAACCTGTGACCTTATTTTATCAAGGTTTAACATAAATTATTAAATTATTCTACCCAGAAACTTAACCATTAGGGATTAGAGGTTATGTAGCATGAACAAGGAGTAATTAAAAATAATAAACACAGCTCCAACTAGGTTGGAGGGGGGAAGAGGAATGCATGTATGTGTGTCTTACGAAAACAAAGAGGTTCCTTAACCTATGTTTGAACCGACCTAGCTATAACTCTGGAGAGATAAGATAGGACAGGTAGAGCCCCTCCAGGTTTCCCGTATCTGGGTGGACTAGAACTGTCAGCTGAGTGGTAATAAACTGTGGTGAGTAGAAAAAGAGAGAATCCAAATGTTAGTGTGTATGTATGTGCGTAGGTTAGACGGGTATATAAACTAATGTACATGGTATTTTGAGCAGAGCTCTCAGGAATAAACACTATTGATTCATTTTGAGACTGATCTTTGTCTATGCAAATATGCAAATAAGAACCTTACAAATTCTTAGAAACAGACAAAGTGTTTGGCTTTGTCATAATTTAATTGGTTAACGAACATATAGGAATTAAATTCCTCAAACAATTTGGTCCTTTGAGTCGGCTCTAAATATCTGTCCCTGTCATCTGAAGGTAACAAGCCGAGAACCGTCCAAGTCCTGTCCCCTGACATTGGGGCTCTATAACAGGTTGGTATACACCCCAGGTTGACAGGAACGGTGACTAGATCCAACCGGCATTGCTTTTCCCAGTCTTCAAGATGAAGGTCAGTAGTCTTTATTCTCGAATTTGGGGGGAATGAATTAAGATATCTTTGATTTGATGTTCTAAAAATGTTTAGAATTGATCAATAATAGGAGCTCCATTATTCCAAACAGATTCACAAGGTTTTGTATGACCAATATACACAGGGTTTTGTATGACTAATATACACAGTTGTAGCAGGTCCGCGATGACCTGAGGTAAGGTGCGCCACGATAAATAAAACTAAACTTCATAACAGAGGCCCGTTCGCCCGAGATTAAGCCGGGATATTAAATTGGTGCTGTGATAGGGCGGGGATCTTGTATAAATAGGATAACTCATAGGACTAATTAAACTCAGGGTGAATTAACCATCGATCCGATTCAGACAGTACTGAAATAGTGTCCAAAAAGGAGGAGAGGGAAGCCTAATATAGTGGAGTGAGATACGAGATATTGGTGTACCTTAAAAGCCCTCCGACACAACCCGAAATAATGGGTTAACATTTTGCTAATGAATGTGAGGCCCCATGTAAACATTGCGATAAGAAGGGAACGAATCACAGAGATTGCAAACAGGATAAAAAGGAAAAGAAGTGTCACGCTCGCTATCCTCAAACTCCCTGTCATAAATCGACCAAGGTGCAGCGTTGCATGTAGTTCCACATCTTTTAATGAAAGTGAAACCGAAATAACCAAAAAAACAAACAGGTAAACAGCAAAGAACGTGACACAACCGAGGTGCACACAAACACACACAGAAAAATAATTACCCACAACACACAGGTGGGAAAAGGCTACCTATGTATGGTTCTCAATCAGAGACAACGATAGACAGCTGCCTCTGATTGAGAACCACGCCCGGCCAAACACATAGAAATAGGAAATCATAGAACATAGAGTGCCCACCCAAATCACACCCTGACCAAACCAAAATAGAGACATAAAACGCTCTCTACGGTCAGGGCGTGACAAGAAGGTTACAAGGTAAGGGGACATACAGACAGAACGAGAGAGAGAGAATGTGGAGAATCCTCACTAGGTAAAAGTTTGGACCTTTGAATTAGGGCTATTTTCTGGGAATTGTCTCGGTGCCGGAGTTTGCGACTACAGACAATTATAATAATAGGGTTGTTGGCGGGGAGGCTCCGTCATTCCAATAGTAATGGCGGTTCAGTGGTTAAATAGCTGCTTTCTAAGCTTGAGACCCGATTTCGGTTCCCGGTAAATGCTCTGAATAAAATCTGAGTTTTTGATTGTAATTATACTATTTGTATGTTTTGTCTGGAAATATACGGTCGCTAGTGTTTGTATAAGATATAAACTGAAAGTTTTAATAGCTTGTTTGGTTCAAATTGATAGAATGGATAAATAGAACTTTCATAATAGATTGTTTAGGTTAAATTGAGAGACCAATCCATTCTAACTAATAGCGGGGCGATGTCGTTGGAATACGCTGTCTTGCCTAAATACCCCTCTGGAATAACGTATTGGGAATGGGGTCGTATTCAAAATGCTGAATCATAGAAGAGACAGTTACCTAAATCTAATGAATTCTAAATAACAACGAAGAGATAATTACAATAGAGTTGTGTCCATCGAAATGTTATTATTCTTATGGATTGACTGACATTCGTTATAAATTTAGCGAAGTACATGGTACGTTTAAATTTTGGAGTAGAGAAAGTTTGATTTTACTTTTACGATAGAATTAAAGTAGAACTCAGTCCGAGTGGGGGGTATATCTATGTCTAGAGGTAGGTTGAATTGTTGCGTGATAACGTAAAACTGCGTCATTACCTTGAATACAACAACGTTACTCAAATTGATTTGACCGTTGTTCAGGTACACACTTTTCTGTTCTTCTGGCAGTACAATTTTGATTGAGAGATGTTGATTGATGTTTTAAGTTCTATTCAAGATCCAACATTTGTGATTAATTGGGTTTGGCTTGTCGAACCCGTTCTGCTGCTGCAGTCAGCCAACAATGATTTGCAATTCGTTAAAGTTGCTGCGGCCTGGGCACTGGCTGAGCGCCTGCTGCTGACGTCACTCAGAAGGCACTTTTGCAGCCAGGCAATGATGTTGTGACTGAGGGTGACAGAGAAAATTGTTAGTGTCATTTAGAGGGGAAATGCGTGCATTATAGCTTTGAGTCACTTTTCAAAAGTTGCTAAAAGTTCCAAATACATTTTTTAAAAATAGGAATATCGTCAGCGTAGTCTGAAAAGATGCTAAAATTGCTAGGTGCCATCACTGGTTAGTGGCGTTCACTCGGCTATATTTGGCTATAAGAGAGGGAGGTCGGAATAGTTGTGTCGTAAAAGTTTTGTAATAGTTCCCGGTTATGGATTTTGGTTTGATTGTTCAGATAACACCAGTGAAATTTAACAGGGAATTAAGGTATACTAACATTATAATCTGTTTACATTGCGGGGGACAATGAAAAGTGGATTGCAGGCTGAGTTTATTTTATTTTAAAGGTAGGGTATTCCTATCAAGCATTTTGGGGAGACTGTTTAAAGAGAGACTGATTGGGTTTTAGACATAGCCATTGAGGTAATGTGAAACGAATGATGTGAGGGAGTATAATGTAATTATTATAATTATTCGGTTTTGTTTGTAGTAAACGTTTGGGTTTGAGGGGATTTCCATGTTTCCCAGAGACAAGATATCTTAAAGGGGTACACTCACATATGGAATATTAGGAATTTTGTTTTCTGAGTTTTAATTAAACATGTGAATTCTTTAGATAAAGGGTTCTTCAATTTGTCTAATATAGTAGGGAACACGACAGTAAAAGGGTGGTATGACTCTTGACTCTATCATGGCTATCATGGCTTTCCCTTGTGGTCTGATCAGCCTCGGGGGAGGGCCATTTGGATAATGAATTTGTGGAAACTGGTTTTAAGGTAAATTCATTATGATGGAGTTTATAGCTCTTTGACATAATTGTAGTTTGAAACACAGAGGAGAAAGTGGAATTGAGGCAGGACAAATTATGGGGAGCGGTGGAATAAACTCTAGTGAGGAAGAGGAAGAGGTTCAGGATTCTGTTGTAAACACTGACTGTGAAGGTTTCGAATTGGCGACTATTGATTTGGTATTACAACAGGAACAGAAATCATATTTATCATTGATAATAAATAGGGGAGGAAAATACATTTAGATAGAAACATTTTGATTTTATAAGTATTAAAATTAATAATGAAAATAAATAAGTTCTCAGGGATGGTAAATTACTGTAGATAATGTATCCCACACTATGCAACATATAATCAATTATTGATGAGACTGATTTTAAGGTTAACCCATGTTATTGTTAGATAAAACACAGTGGACTCCCGAAGGAGAGATTTCATTAGTACAGAAAGCATATGATATGGTTAGCATTCGTTTTGGTTTCCTTTGATCATTAGAAGATTTTTTATTTAAATAGTATAAAGTGGACAGGGATATATGACATCTGTGGTGATTCAGGATTATTGATAGGATCGAGAACCTTAATTAACCTATGCAAGGAAGGTATGCAAGGACTTTAGAAATTGCCACCATAGACATCTTTTTCCAAAAAATCCATGAGTTTAGCTAAAGACAACAGTGAGACATTTAGTTAATATTTGGAAACAACACATAATTGTTACTGACTGTTGTGAGAAAAAGAGCTACAGACAGATAGGGGAAAAGGCCGATGGAGGAGCCCTCCCCGCACTGCTGAAACCGTGAACGGTTTGAGAGCCGAGAGGAGAAGGGGGGCCAGGAAATTAGCAAGATAGGAGTGACACAGAATGGGTAGATAACTGTTACTGAGTGGCGTGAAAGGGGAATTAATGCTTAGTTGGTTTCATGAACTATGGTGTTAAACACGGAAACATTGCCCAGAAATTATTCTGCACAATTAGGCCGAAAATAGTAGCATCGACTAGTGTCTGTGAAATAAGACATTTAAGAAAGGTGAAATTGGTCATGTTAAAATAGTTACAGGTAGGGTGCACAGGTGAATTTGAGAGAGAGTAAGTTGAAAGAGAGTTGACTGATCAATGTTGGAATGCTTTAATTGGGTGGAGGTATATGAGGTGGCTCGATATAGGAAAAGCAACAAACCTTTTTTCCACACCTGTTACCATTGTTACACAGTCTCTCTTACTCTGCTCTGAGATATGAAGTGAAAGTCAAAGGCGGCATGTCAATTTAGGTCATTAATATCCTGAATGCAAATTAAGTGTTTTAAAGCTGCATAATCCTGGTTTCATCAGCTAGTTCCCACTTCTCCTCCCTGCTTTGCTCCTCCTCAGACGGACAGCTCTCCACAGCGACGTCGGTGCATCCTGCCTCCCACTTGAATAGCTGTCAAACTCCCTATGCAACCTGAAGACATTAGAACATTTCGGGGGGTGGAGTAGAAGGAGGAGGGAGGGGGGACAAGGATTTAAGTTAAATACAAAGTTTGATCACAGCCATCTCGACGTCATGGTTATCTGCAGGGATGAATTGTGGCGGCAGCTGAGCCTTAGGACTTTCAAGTCGGTCCAGTAACTCCCTCAATTTTTTATTTTTTTACTTCTCACCCCCGGAGGCACGCAGCAGCAGTAGCATTAGGATTCATGAGCAGACTCTCTCTCTCGTTAGCTACCTCTCAAGGCCTTCTGTTTCCACATGTAGTATTAGTGCTTTATTCAACATATTATGTTCATGAGGAGCAGGAAGAGAGGTTTTAAGGGACAAGTTCAAGGCGAACAGCTGGCCAGGCCTGTTTGTGGTGTCAATCCCCCTCAACACTGGATGTGTACACAATGTGCCTTTATGTATTATTAGGTCAAGCTCAGTCCTCCCTCCTCAGCTGTTATTCTCACCTATTTGAGGTCAAATAATGGAAGAAAATATGGGGTCTTTTCTCAACACAAGGAGTGTGAACGTAGGTGTGAATGATGTGAAGTGAATAAGATTAGGTATGAGATTAAAGCTAAAATACCTTGGAACTTGGATGAATGTGTCATGGACGAGTAAGGAATTCAACAACAAGATTGCACTTCCATATAATAATGATGCCATTAAGGGAGTTACAATAGTTTTACAAACTGAAAGGAAGTTTAACAGTGCTATCCAGCTTTGGGGGGGGGGGATACAGTATGTATGATCATGATCATATTTTTTAGTAACTGGCCAAAAGTTCCAAGTCTTAAACATCCGTACAACTGTACCACAACAGATTTGTTGACAGATGGGTCAACTCACAAAAAAAAGGGCCTTTGATATTTTAAGTAGAAGTTGTGCACCAATATTGAATTTTAAAAGCGTGTTATATTAAATGAAGTGCCCTTTAATATAGACCACATGGTGAATTCAAATACATCTGATTTTGTATATGAATAAAGACATACTAAAGTAGCCAAACTCGACCCTGTGTCACTTCTAAGAAGATTCCAACCCATCTCATCCCAAAATGTTTCCAAGTTCCACCATCATTGTAAAGTCTTAGATGAAGTCATTTCCAAAGATTGTTATTTATTTAATGTGATTAGTGATTCATTTACGTCTGTCTCTCATTTGAAGGTCAACACTGTTACATGAACTAAACTCTCATTTTAATATGGTGAAACTACTCCTTTAAAAATATGTTTTTCAAAAGAAACATTGAACATCTAATAGTCAAATCACAGTATAAAAGCAGGGGAGCTGGTCATTTTCTGGTGTTGGTGTGGTGGAAAACGGAGCAGGTTGAGCGTAACACAGTAATCCTGTTACCCAGAGATACACAGGCTAGAAAGGTTTTTAACAATTACATTTTCAATTGGCCACTCCCTGTTGCACACAACAAGCTTATATTGCCCCTGTCACAAGGGGATTTATGGCTGATTTAAGATGAAATCGTCAACCCCGTTACAGTCAACCCTGTTACAGTCAACCCTGTTACTTTATTTGGCACTTCATAAGCACTTACTATAAGATCTTGAGAAGGGAAAACATGTTTTTTATTAAGTTGAACTTGTGCTCTTTATGACAGAATGCTAAAATTAGGTGAAATCAAATGTTTTTTTGGACCAAGTCTCAAAAGGCACCGAATTCATCTAAAGACCCAGAAATGTTGTTTTCCTGACATGGACCAAAACTATTTTAGTTTCTATGATGGCTAGATGAAGTATATACATTTAGCAGAAATGTTTATACAAAGGTATTATATATTCATATTATAATGGATCCAGAAGGAATCTAACACACATCCCTGGTGTTGCCAGCACCATGATCAAACCCACACCCCTGGTGTTGCCAGCACCATGATCAAACCCACACCCCTGGTGTTGCCAGCACCATGATCAAACCCACATCCCTGGTGTTGCCAGCACCATGATCAAACCCACATCCCTGGTGTTGCCAGCACCATGATCAAACACACATCCCTGGTGTTGCCAGCACCATGATCAAACCCACACCCCTGGTGTTGCCAGCACCATGATCAAACCCACACCCCTGGTGTTGCCAGCACCATAATCAAACCCACACCCCTGATGTTGCCAGCACCATGATCAAACCCACACCCCTGGTGTTGCCAGCACCATGATCAAACCCACACCCCTGGTGTTGCCAGCACCATGATCAAACCCACTCCCCTGGTGTTGCCAGCACCATGCTCAAACCCACACCCCTGGTGTTGCCAGCACCATGATCAAACCCACACCCCTGGTGTTGCCAGCACCATGATCAAACCCACATCCTTGGTGTTGCCAGCACCATGATCAAACCCACATCCTTGGTGTTGCCAGCACCATGATCAAACTCACATCCTTGGTGTTGCCAGCACCATGATCACACCCACATCCTTGGTGTTGCCAGCACCATGATCAAACACACTGATCCTTCAGACAACGTGTTGAATTGCATTCTACCTGCATGTTGTTCTAACTGCTGAGAGATTTACTTTAGCCCAGAAAGTCAGGGCCCTGCTGACTGTGGAGAGAGTTTGACCTGTCAAAATGATGGAGTACTGGTCGGTGATAAACCCACACATTCTGTACTTTAAAGGCCCTATCCAAAGGATATGACTAACGCCTCCGGACTCAGTTACTGCCGTGACGTGGCTAGAACTGCTTTGAGGTGGCTGTTGTGAGCGCTGCTTAGAAAGTGATGTAACCATATGAAACTCTCTCGGACCGGCTGCACACGGCAGGAAGAGAAGCCTTCTGAACCTAGTTAACAGGGTTTTACTACTCATAGCGCTACCCACTAATATGATCGTTTTCAGCTCTGGATCAAACCCTGAGAGAGAGATGGAAATTGTGCGTCTCCAAATATCAGTAATGTTTATTGCTTCCCACACAAGAAACAAGAAAAACAAAGTATGAAATGAAATCAGGCTGTGACTGACTGGTCGACTCTCCCTGTGGCTAACATCTGGTGCGAGACACGCACCATTGAACTGTTGACTGCGCCGATTGCTTTGGCCTCCTTGAGATCGGCTACTTTATACATGGCAATTAAGAAAGCTGTGATTAACTGAGATGTAATCGCACTAATCACCTCACATGAAAGGTACAAATTCCCCAGACGTATTTTCCTCTCCACAATAACCATTACGCTTCACTGTCTCCATACGTATGTAAACGCATTACTTATTATCCCGATATGAAGACATGAAGCTTCAGGCACTTGATATCTCTCACTTGAAATTGAGCTCTTCAAACAACATACAGAGAACAGTGCAGTAACATACAGTGGTACAGCATCATAGCCTACTTCCAATTTGTTCACAGTTAGTGTTGAGTAGGCCATTGTCTGTGATACAATTAAGATAATCAGGCAAACATCCTTGAAACATGCTATGAGCGTCCCCCTGAGAACATGCTAGGAGTCGTTGTTATTCTGTTGGGCTGGAGAGCAGGCCCTTGTTAGTCAGACTCTACCAATGTGCCAATCACACACTTGGGTATAGGGTCGTGGCTTGCCGCAGGGGGAAATTCACAGCTGTGTACTGGACTGGACAAACTCTCATCCAGGAGACCCGTCTTGATGTACAGGCGATGTTAATCTGTTCAAAATTATGACATTATTCTTTGACTTGGTCAGTGAAATGCATTTAATTCAATGTAATTGTATTGTGTTGAATCACTGCACGATGTACAGCACCTTCAGAAAGAATTCACACCCCTTGACGTATTCCTCATGTTGTTGTGTTACAGCCTGAATTCAAAATGGATTCAATATTTTTTCTCTCTCACCCATCTAGACACAATACCCCATAATGACAAAGTGAAAACATGTTTTTAGACATTTTAGAAAGTGGATATAAAATGAAATACAGAAATATCAAATTTACATAAGTAATCGCACCCCTCAGTCAATACAGGTCAGAATCCTCATTGGCAGTGATTACAGCTGTGAGTCTTTCTGGGTAAGTCTCTAAGAGCTTTCCACACCTGGATTGTACAATATTTGCACATTATTATTTTTTTATTCTTCAAGCTCTGTCAAGACGGTTGTTGATCATTGCTTGCTAGACAGCCATTTTCTTGACATAGATTTTCTCGCCGGTTTAAGTCAAAACTGTAACTAGGCCACTCAGGAACATTCAATGTCGTCATGGTAAGTAACTCCAGTGTATATTTGGCCTTGTGTTTTAGGTTATTGTCTGGCTGAAAGGTGAATTTGTCTCCCAGTGTCTGTTGGAAAGCAGACTGAACCCTGTTTTCCATTAGAATTTTTCCTGTGCTTAGCTCTATTCCATTTATTTTTATAGTTGTACTCAGTGATGTGTTGGGTTGGATTTGCCCCAAACATAACGCTTTGTATTTAGGACAGAATGTTAATTACTTTGCCACATTTTTGCAGTATTACTTTAGTGTCTTACTGCAAACAGGATGCATGTTTTGGAATATTTTTATTCTGTACAGGCTTCCTTCTTTTCACTCTGTCAATTAGGTTACTATTGTGGAGTAACTACAATGTTGTTGATCCATCCTCAGTTTTCTCCTGTCACAGCCATTAAACTCTGTCACTGTTTTAAAGTCACCATTGGCCTCATGGTGAAATCCCTGAGCGGTTTCCTTCCTCTCCATGAAACTGAGTTAGGAAGGACGTTTGTATCTTTGTAGTTACTGGGTGTATTGATACACCCTCCAAAGTGTAATTAATAACTTCACCAGGATCAAAGGGATATTCAATGTCTGCTTTTTTATTTTATCCATCTACCAACAGGTGCCCACCCTGGTCTTTGTTGAACACCTCCCTGGTCTGTGTGGTTGAATCTGTGGTTGAAATTCAACGCACGACAGAGGGACCTTACAGATAATTGTGTGTGTGGGATAAAGAAACGAGGTCGTCTTAAACACTACTCTTGCACACAGAGTGAATCCATGCAACTTATTATGTGACTTGTTAAGCAAAATCCTGAACTTATTTAGGCTTACCAATGCAAAGGGGTTGAATACTTATTGACTCAAGACATTTCAGCATTTTTTATTCATTTGTAAAAATGTCTAAAAATGATTCCGCTATGACATTAGGGGGAAGTGAGTGTAGGTCAGTGACACAATAAAATGTGGAGAAAGTCAAGGAGTGTGAATACATTCCGAAGGCACTGTATCTCCTCATAACCCCGGTCATAGGCACTAGGCAGGTGCGGTCTGTGTTATCAGAAAGCTGAGTGCAGGGGTGCATGATTTGAGCAGGGCAGTTGGAACAGAATACAGTGCACATGGTTTCATCAATAGCTCCCTGGGTGACTTCTAGGAAGAAGGAGAGAGGCTGAGGTGCCGTTGGCAGATGTACTGTACTGTACTGTACGTGTTAGTTCTCAGAGGAATGTAGATGGTGCTGAGGAAGAGGTCAGTCACACTCTGTCACTGTTAGCTGTTAGCCAAGCACTCCCACGGGAATGTAGACCCACTCCTTCCTCAGAATGTGCTAATCATCCCTCTTCTCTTCTCTCACGACCATAGTCCAGGGCAAATGATACTCAGTGGAGTTATTACTTTGTTTCAAACTTGTGTGAGTAACCATTAGTGATACAACACATGCTCTGATGACACACTCTCACATGAAGACACAGAAGTCAAAAGTGCAGGAATATAATTGAAGAAACAAATCTTTTATAAATTTCCCTGTTTACAGAACTTATTCACACCGCTTTTATGTTTACACATTGTGTTGTGTTACAGTCTGATGTCACGATCATTATAATGGGTGGACCAAGATGCAGCGTGGTATGGTTCCATTCTCTTTATTAGGAAGTGAAACTCAAAGGAAACAATAAATCGCAAAACGAAACGTGACGCAACAATAGTGCTCACAGGCAACTATACATAGTCAAGATCCCACAAAGCACAAAGGGGAAATGGCTGCCTAAATATGATCCCCAATCAGAGAAAACAATAAACAGCTGCCTCTGATTGGGGACCATACCAGGCCAACATAGAAATATAATTACCTAGATGACCCACCCTAGTCACACCCCGACCTAACCAACATAGAGAATAAAAAGCTCTCTATGGTCAAGGCGTGACACCTGAATTTAAAAATGATTACATTCACATTTTTTATCACTGGTCTACACACAATACTCTGTAGCCCTTTCCTGCAGTCAAATGACCAAATCACTCTCTAGTGGCCTCATGGGTGGAAACACCTGTCGAAAATCCAGTGTTTCTATGTCAAACAGTTTTGTTATATTTCAGTCTTCTGTGATGTATACACTGAGGACACCAAATATTAAGAACACATTCCTAATATTGAGTTAACTTAAATCGGTATGAAAATCTATAGCAAGACTTGAAAATAGCTGTCGAGCAAAGATCAACAATCAACTTGACAGAGCATGAAGCTATGACATACCAAAATGCGGAATAAGTCAGGGGCTTGGTATACTTTCTGATGGCACTGTATACAGTATTGTATACTCTATATTCAGACACATTTTAAACAATGACAGCCAAATCAATGTAGTGTTTTTTTTTTCACCTTTATTTAACCAGGTAAGCTAGTTGAGAACAAGTTCTCATTTGCAACTGCGACCTGGCCAAGATAAAGCATAGCAGTTCGACACATACAACAACACAGAGTTACACATGGAATGAACAAAACATACAGTCAATAATACAGTAGAAAAAAAAAGAAAAAAAAGTCTATATACAGTGAGTGCAAATAAGATCAAATAAGGGAGTTATTAAGGCAATAAATAGGCCATGGTGGCGAAGTCATTACAATATGGCAATTAAACACTGGAATGGTAGATGTGCAAAAGATGGATGTGCAAGTGGAGATGCTGTGGTGCAAAATGCACAAAATAAATAAATATAGTATGGGGATGAGGTAGATACATGGGCTGTATACAGATGGGCTATGAACAGGTGCAGTGATCTGTGAGCTGCTCTGACAGCTGGTTCTTAAAGCTAGTGAGGGAGATGGGAATCTCCAGCTTCAGTGATTTTTGCAGTTCGTTCCAGTCAGTGGCAGCAGAGAACTGGAAGGAAAGGCGACCAAAGGAGGAATTGGCTTTGGGGGTGACCAGTGAGAAATACCTGCTGGAGCGTGTGCTACGAGTGGGTGCTGCTATGGTGACCAGCGAGCTGAGATAGGGCGGGGCTTTACCTAGCAGAGACTTGTAGATAACCTGTAACGAGAGCGTACAGGTCGCAGTGGTGGGTAGTATATGGGGCTTTGGTGACAAAACAGATGGCACAGTGATAGACTACATCCGGTTTGCTGAGTAGAGTGTTGGAGGCTATTTTATAGATGACATCGCCGAAGTCAAGGATCGGTAGGATGGTCAGTTTTACGAGGGTATGTTTGGCAGCATGAGTGAAGGAAGCTTTGTTGCGAAATAGGAAGCTGATTCTAGATTTCATTTTTGATTGGAGATGCTTAATGTGAGTCTGGAAGGAGAGTTTGCAGTCTAGCCAGACACCGAGGTATTTGTAGTTATCCACGTATTCTAAGTCAGAGCCGTCCAGAGTAGTGATGCTGGATGGGCGGGCAGGTGCGGGCAATGATCGGTTGAATAGCATGCATTTAGTTTTATTTGCGAGAGCAGTTGGAGGCCACGGAAGGAGAGTTTTATGGCATTGAAGCTCGTCTGGAGGTTAGTTAACACAGTGTCCAAAGAAGGGCCAGAAGTTTACAGAATGTTGTCGTCTGCGTAGAGGTGGATTAGAGAATCACCAGCAGCAAGAGCGACATCATTGATGTATACAGAGAAGAGAGTCGGCCCGAGAATTGAACCCTGTGGCACCCCCATAGAGACTGCCAGAGGTCCGGACAACAGGCCCTCCGATTTGACACACTGAGCTCTATCAAAGAAGTAGTTGGTGAACCAGGCGAGGCAATCATTTGAGAAACCAATGCTGTTGAGTCTGCCAATAAGAATGTGGTGATTGACAGAGTCGAAAGCCTTGGCCAGGTCGATGAATGCAGCTGCACAGTAATGTCTCTTATCGATGGCGGTTATGATATCGTTAAGGACCTTGAGCATAGCGGAGAAGGTACGATGTGATTCAAAATGGTCAGTAATCTGTTAACTTGGCTTTCGAAGACCTTAGAGATGCAGGGTAGGATAGATATAGGTCTGTAGCAGTTTGGGTCTAGAGTGTCTCCCCCTTTGAAGAGGGGGATGACCGCGGCAGCTTTCCAATCTTTGGGAATCTCAGACGATACGAAAGAGAGGTTGAACAGGCTAGTAATAGGGGTTGCAACAATTTCGGCAGACAATTTAAGAAAGAGGGTCCAGATTGTCTAGCCCGGCTGATTTGTAGGGGTCTAGATTTTGCAGCTCTTTCAGAACATCAGCTATCTGGATATGGGTGAAGGAGAAATGGTTGGGGCTTGGGCGAGTTGCTGTGGAGGGTGCCGGGCAGTTGACCGGGGTAGGGGTAGCCAGGTGGAAAGCATGGCCAGCCGTAGAGAAGTGCTTATTGAAATTCTCATTTATAGTGGATTTGTCAGTTGTAACAGTGTTTTCTAGCCTCAGAGCCAGTGGGTAGCTGGGATGAGGTGCTCTTATTCTCCATGGACTTTACAGTGTCCCAGAACTTTTTTGAATTTGTACTGCAGGATGCAAATTTCTGTTGAAAAATGCTAGCCTTAGCTTTCCTAACTGCCTGGGTATATTGGTTCCTAACTTCCCTGAAAAGTTGCATATCACAGGGGCTATTCGATGCTAATGCAGAACACCACAGGATGTTTTTGTGCTGGTCAAGGGCAGACAGGTCTGGAGTGAACCAAGGGCTCTATCTATTCCAATTAGCATTGGTAAGGTATGACAAAAAACTGTTTCCTAAGAATATTAAACCTTTTGTTCTGGCAGTTAACTGTAGTTTGATATTTCCGCCAGAAAGTTTCAAACTCCAGAAATGAAGATTTATGTTTTTAATTATACTGAAATCAACATACAGCGAGGCATAAACCACAGATGGAGTTATGAAACCATCATGGGAATTTTCTGCCTTTTGGAGATAACAGGATTGTACAGTCCAAAACCCACCAGGACTGAACCCCTTAATCCAAAGAAGAGTTTTCAGCCAAAAAAACAGATTTCTATGCATCTGTGATCTCAGTCACCTGGAATTACAGGGACGGATTGGAGGAGGCTTCTGACATTGGATTGAATGTTTTAGGTAAGGGGGATTTACATCTCTCCGAAATCTCTTGGTTTAATGATAATTTAAATGTACAAAAAGGGATCAAACCCTAACACTAGCCCTAGCCTTAACCCTAACCCTAACTACCTTGCAGAAGGCATGATGGAGCTTTTGCCATACTGCTATTTCCATACTGCTAACCTATGTTATGCTAACATTAGATCTACATTAGTGCCTACACGGGAGGGGATGTGGTCCACTGGGGCATTGTGGGATGGAGTTGGTTGACCTTGCTACATGTTTAAACACCTCACCAACAATGAGGCAGTGATTATAGTGTAGTTCAGGTTTTATATTTCTGTCTTCACATCACTATCACACCACTCCAGTTCCCCCAAGCATGTTGCCTTAAAGCATCGTCTTATCAGTATGTAAAGCATTAATGCTGAGTATTGGGTTCTGGTTTCTGGGACTATTTTTATTACCAAATATATTTTAAATATGTAAAAGTATTGTTGGGTTGGGATAATCCATGGATGAACACAGACCTACTGTACCCACAGTGGTCATATACTGTTCACTTAAACCATTTTATTTTTCTTAAGAACTTTGGATCTGGATCTAAGAGTCATATCTTCAGATCAACGTTACTACATTTCTCCTTAATGCATTTCATGTTAATTGATGCCTCTTGGTGCTAAAGTATACAAATGCTGGAATAAAATGCTTAGCTTCACCATTTGACCTTTCTATATGAAAATATGTAGATGATATGAAAACTGTAGATGAGGAAATGCTCATTGGTTTTCATCATGCAGCTATACTGCTATAGTTCCAGAGTTCAATCTAAGTACACATTCCTTTGACATCACATGGATGTTGGTTCATTTTTAGAACTGACCAAATTTCAATATCTTGTAATTAAAATTGAAAGCGCCAGATGACACTGAAACAAAGATGTTTGAGTCTTGAGCAATATCACAGATTTTGTATTTCTTTTTCGGGACATTCATAATTACATTTTTGTGAACGGTGCTGTGGAGCATAGCCCATCCATGCTATTTCACTGATGTACTTTTGATACACAATTTACTCTCTCTCGCTCTCGCTCTCGCTCTCGCTCTCGCTCTTATTCTCTTCTAGTGACATAGGACAACAACAAGGTTCCCTTTCAGTAAGTCAACAATGGGGAATCGCACACTCGCGACTTCGGTTGAAGGATATACAATCACGCCTGACAAGGCCAATGAAATCCATTCCTTGCTGGAAGTCCCACCTTCCACAGGTGATAGGCTAAGGCTCGGATTCTTTCCTTAAATTATTCTGCTCTTCACCTGGGTGTGAACCAGACAGTAAGAAGACACAGTGGCAGAATAAAATCAACCACATCTTTGTTTCATCACAAAAACGGAGAGCAATCTCTGTCTCGGTGAAGTCCACAAAGCATGTTGCATGTAACAAACAATTATATGACCCTACTTGGTGAGGACGCCAATGCCATCCTCCTCTCTTTCATGTTGACAAAATGCTACACGCTACTATTTTTTGTTGCTCTAGGCTACCTTGCTAAAATGCATGCCCGCTAGCCTAACTTCCTTTCGTGGGCAACATTAGTTAGTTAACATTAGCCTTCTACATCTAACTACATATTGAATTTACATCCTTTCAGTCCAGGGGCACGATGTACAAATTTATGGTTGGATCAGAATCGCCATTATAATCATTGGCCAGTACGGAAAATTAAGTAAAACTACAAGTCCAAATCTCTATCTCAATTGATGGCTAATTTTTGGAAAGGGTCCATTTTTGCTAACTAGCTAGCCAAGACAACAACACAACAAAATGCAACAATTCAAGTTGTTTCTGTCAGTGACGTATTTCTCTTCACCTGACACTTTTCTTTGGTGCACCAGTTCCATTATGAGTTTAACTCACTAAATTTAGCTCAACGCTGATGGATTATTATTTAAAACGTTTTTTTAACAAGGGAGGCCAAAAGCTACAGGGGGGCAACAATGTCATGCTCTTTATGACCAGACAGAATCAGATAGATGGCCTACACATACAGAAACGAAGGGGCGCTGTTTCGCTCGCTCGGACGCTTTCTCCGGTTAGATACGTTCAGCCTATTGCGAATTGAAGGGAAATTATGAAAACTCAGAGATTTGCCAGATTTTTTTCTTTTTTACTTGGTCAATTTCTGGGGGAAGCCTGACTTCCCTTGACAGCCATGAATACATGCCACTGGTGTGGACCAGTGCTGCCTTGGCTGCAGTCTTCTGGTTCTCAGCTGCTCCTTTCTTCTTAGTAGCTGCTGCCATGGGATCAACAAGTTCAACTTCAACTTGAAAGTGGAGCATGCGTTGGAGTGTGTGTAAGCGTTTGTTCTAGCTAATGATGGAAAAATGATTGGAACCATTTCCGTGTTTGACGCTAGGTTTTATAGGGTATCATGACTCATACTGCGGTAGACTATTTTCAATTGCTGGAGTTGGATGGGGTCGGGTTTATGTTCACCTTCTATGAGGAAGCAGCGCCCCGAACACTTGGCTGGGGTAACCCTGGAGCGAGAGGCCTTGGCACAGATCTGAGTGACCAGTAGCCCTTCCGCAAAAACATTACTGTGACAACAGTGCCCCCACGTTTCGCTAAATGGGGTACCAGGTAAGACATTGCCGGAGCCCTCTGTGCCCTTAAAGGGGCCGGGCTTCATGCAGGTTATACAACATACAGTATGTTGGAAT
Organism: Oncorhynchus mykiss; assembly: GCF_057628025.1. Taxonomy (NCBI): domain Eukaryota; kingdom Metazoa; phylum Chordata; class Actinopteri; order Salmoniformes; family Salmonidae; genus Oncorhynchus; species Oncorhynchus mykiss. The sequence continues at coordinate 70,028,622 of NC_143025.1, read as the reverse complement.
CTTGTCCGTGTTTAAATACTGCCCAATCTGTTACCACTCATTCCGTAGCATTTGCAAGGTTCAAGGAGTATATCAATCTCCCCGGGGTGAGAGTGATAAGTCAGGTCTCTGTTCACAAGGGGGCGCCCCACCCATCCCCCCATAGGTGGATTATTACTGAGATGTATTGATGATCCCTGCTCCATAGCTCACTAGTCCCTATAAGGTGTTTATTGTTACAGGTTATGGGCTCTATAGGTTGTTGGTAGCGGGGTCGAGGGAGTGAGCAGGGTTGGACATGACCCCTCTATTATCCCACACACAGTCTCTGTGGTTCATTTGAGCCCCCGAAATTAACTGTCTGTCTCCATCTCGAACGCTTTTCGGTCCTTGGAATTAGATTCAATTACGAATTGCCCCTGTCTGTTACCACAGAAGAGGTACCTCTGCTGAACGTGTTGGGGACCTCTACACATTATCCGTACATCCTTCCTGTACTCAGTTCATCCCGGGAGACTCTAAGGTGATGTTGCGTCTAAATACGACCTTTGCCCCGAAAGTCATAACTACTGTATGTCCTACAGATCCTTAGCTTTTGAGCTTTTCCCCTTTTCGCATCCTCCGTTTGCTTCTGAAGAGCAATAGAGGTTACATGGCCTGCGTCCATTGTGAGATTGACACACGCACATTGAACGGACGTATCCGGTTATGTTACCAGGTTTTGATCTGTTTTGCAAATCCAGCTGGCGACAGGGTGCTCTCTAAGCAGCGTCTCTCCCACTGGATTGCGGAGGCTATCTCCCTGGCATATACAGTGCCTTGCGAAAGTATTCGGCCCCCTTGAACTTTGCGACCTTTTGCCACATTTCAGGCTTCAAACATAAAGATATAAAACTGTATTTTTTTGTGAAGAATCAGCAACAAGTGGGACACAATCATGAAGTGGAACGACATTTATTGGATATTTCAAACTTTTTTAACAAATCAAAAACTGAAAAATTGGGCGTGCAAAATTATTCAGCCCCCTTAAGTTAATACTTTGTAGCGCCACCATTTGCTGTGATTACAGCTGTAAGTCGCTTGGGGTATGTCTCTATCAGTTTTGCACATCGAGAGACTGACATTTTTTCCCATTCCTCCTTGCAAAACAGCTCGAGCTCAGTGAGGTTGGATGGAGAGCATTTGTGAACAGCAGTTTTCAGTTCTTTCCACAGATTCTCGATTGGATTCAGGTCTGGACTTTGACTTGGCCATTCTAACACCTGGATATGTTTATTTTTGAACCATTCCATTGTAGATTTTGCTTTATATTTTGTATCATTGTCTTGTTGGAAGACAAATCTCCGTCCCAGTCTCAGGTCTTTTGCAGACTCCATCAGGTTTTCTTCCAGAATGGTCCTGTATTTGGCTCCATCCATCTTCCCATCAATTTTAACCATCTTCCCTGTCCCTGCTGAAGAAAAGCAGGCCCAAACCATGATGCTGCCACCACCATGTTTGACAGTGGGGATGGTGTGTTCAGCTGTGTTGCGTTTTGCATTGTTGCCAAAAAGTTCAATTTTGGTTTCATCTGACCAGAGCACCTTCTTCCACATGTTTGGTGTGTCTCCCAGGTGGCTTGTGGCAAACTTTAAACAACACTTTTTATGGATATCTTTAAGAAATGGCTTTCTTCTTGCCACTTCCATAAAGGCCAGATTTGTGCAATATACGACGGATTGTTGTCCTATGGACAGAGTCTCCCAACTCAGCTGTAGATCTCTGCAGTTCATCCAGAGTGATCATGGGCCTCTTGGCTGCATCTCTGATCAGTCTTCTCCTTGTATGAGCTGAAAGTTTAGAGGGACGGCCAGGTCTTGGTAGATTTGCAGTGGTCTGATACTCCTTCCATTTCAATATTATCGCTTGCACAGTGCTCCTTGGGATGTTTAAAGCTTGGGAAATCTTTTTGTATCCAAATCCGGCTTTAAACTTCTTCCCAACAGTATCTCGGACCTGCCTGGTGTGTTCCTTGTTCTTAATGATGCTCTCTGCGCTTTTAACGGACCTCTGAGACTATCACAGTGCAGGTGCATTTATACAGAGACTTGATTACACACAGGTGGATTGTATTTATCATCATTAGTCATTTAGGTCAACATTGGATCATTCAGAGATCCTCACTGAACTTCTGGAGAGAGTTTGCTGCACTGAAAGTAAAGGGGCTGAATAATTTTGCACGCCCAATTTTTCAGTTTTTGATTTGTTAAAAAAGTTGAAATATCCAATAAATGTCGTTCCACTTCATGATTGTGTCCCACTTGTTGTTGATTCTTCACAAAAAATACAGTTTTATATCTTTATGTTTGAAGCCTGAAATGTGGCAAAAGGTCGCAAAGTTCAAGGAGGCCAAATACTTTCACAAGGCACTGTAGCAGCAAGGGACAAGGGTTAACTAGTGGTGCACGCCCCCACTTCCCCACTCACCCACGCCCCCACGCCCCCACTCCCACAGGGGTCCAGCAGCTTCTAGGGGGTGATTGTATTTCCTTCAACCGAAGTCGTGATAGTGTGACTCCCCATAGTATGTTTGACCTCATTTCACTCCTTCAGGGAACAGTAGGTCTACTCATAACGTTACATTCTAATGAACTATTCCACTAATGCTTTCCCTGGACTGAATAGCCTGAATAGCCTCGACGAAGATCAGGTTTTCAGCTCTACACAGAATGCCCTACACATGAGCTCCATAGATGCTTTACAAGTTAAATGTACCAGCTTCAAACAATCACTGACCTTCAGCAGATCAAAGTAAGGTCAAAAATCTATTTTATCAGAAAATCGATGACAATTTTTAAATTATACTGTAGGCTTATCCATGCTCTGAGTCAACTCCATGAAGTGTTAAAGGTGCTTCAGCAATGATATACTGTATACTATGAAGTGGGCCATAAATCAGCTCTTGCGCTGCAATCTTGTATTCCATTTTGTCAACACTCTCAACTTGAGTTGTCTTGAGTTGACCTTTCCACAGTCATCCAACTTAATCACACCGAGTCAACCCAAGTTGTTAGAGTCGTTGTTTTGTATAGTAGCAGACTGAATAGTTAGGAATACCAAGGCATACCTCTGAATTTCCCAGGAATGAGTAGAATTCTGATCCCATGAGGTCTAAACTGTCTCGGGGGGGGGGGGGGGGGTTCACTGCTCTCTGGTGACCTTCTCCCTTTTCCCTGCTTCCTCTCTAACACATAGCTAGAGCTGTGGGTCTCTCCACCTGGGTCAAACAGAACATCTGTCAATTCCAGCGCCTTCAGAAAGTATTCACGGCCCTTGACTTTTTCCATATTTTGTTGTGCTACAGCCTGAATTTAAAATTGATTACATTTAGATGTGTTGTCTCTGGCCTACACACAATAGCCCGTAATGTCAAAGTGGAATTATGATTTTCGACATTTTTACAAATTAATTAAAAATGAAATGTGTTGAGTCAATAAGTATTCAAGTGTTGACTATAGGAGATATTTGTGCTGCAGCAAGTCTGGCATCACCACACACTTTTGTGTGTGAGGTTTTGTCCATTGGAAGTCATTATTCCCAGTGTAGCCCACACATACAATGTAGCCCACACAACCCACACATACAGTTGCTTATGGCTGGGACAGGGGAAAGTCACTAGACAGTTTGCCGTGTGCCCAATACCCAGGCTACCGCATCTGGCAGGGTCAGATCTAGGTGGTCTGCCATGGGCTGTTCCATTTAGCAGCCATTGGGTTCGGCTTGGGGCTTGATTATATTTCCCCATAGTATGTTGTACAGAAGTTGACTGGCTGAAAAGGAAAGTAATGTTATGACTATAACTACTGTTTCCTAAAGGAGGGAAATGAGGTACAACACCTGTTTGGCCCTGCACCGCCCGTTCCTGGACTCAATGAAGAGCGGTATTAAATTGAAGGAACGAATCCGAGCCACCTGTGGAAGGCGTGACTTCCCGCGAGGCTTGGACTTCATTGGCCTCGTCAAGCGTGATTGTACATCTTTCAACTGAAGTTGCGAGAGTGCGACTCCCCATAGTATGTTGTACCACGTTTTCCTCCTTCAGGGAAAAGTAATTATAGTCACAACGTTACGTTCTAATGAGCTAATCTAATAATGCTTTCCCTGGACTGAATAGCCTGATCAGCCTTGACAAGATCAGATCATCAGAGTTTTCAGCTCTACACAGAATGCTCTATACATTAACTCCATAGCTGCTTTAACGTTAAATGTACCAGCTTCAAACAATCACTGACCTTCAGCAGATCAAAGTAAGGTCAAATATCTCTTTTATCAGAAAATCAAGGAAAAGTGTTTCATTTAGACTGTAGGCTTATCCACACTCTTGATAAAGGTGCTTCAGCAATGACATACTGTATACTATGAAGTGGGCCATTAATCAGCTCTTGCGCTGCAATCTTGTATACCAAGTATACCATTTGTCAACGAAATGCACTCTCAGCTGTGAACTTGAGTTGTCTTAAAGCTTTGGTCTTTCCACAGTCATCAAACTTAATCACACTGAGTCAACTCAAGTTGTTAGAAAGTCGTTGTTTTGTATAGTAGCAGACTCTTGTAAACTGAATAGTTGGGAATACCAAGGAACACCTCTGAATATCCCAACATGAGTAGAATTCTGATACCATGAGGTCTAAACTGCCTCGGGGGGGGGGGGGGGGGGGGGGGGGGTTCTCTGCTCTCTAGTGACCTTCTCCCTTTTCCCTGCTCTTCCTCTCTAACACATAGCCACATCTGTGGCTCTCACCGCCTGTTTCAAACAGAACATCTATCAATTAAAGTGCCTTCAGAAAGTAGTCAGACCATTTGACTTTTTCCACATTTTGCTGTGTTACAGCCTGGATTTAAAATTGCTTGAATTTAGATTTGTTGATATGGACCTAAACACAATACCCCACACAAATGAATGAAATATGAAAAGCTCAAATGTCTAGAGTCAATTCAACCCCTTTCTTATGGCAAGCAAAAAAAAGTTCAGGAGTAAAAATGTGCTTAACATGTCACATAATAAGTTGCATGGACTCTGTGTGCAATAATATTGTTTAACATGATTTTTAAATGACCACCTCTGTACCCCACACACACAATTGTCTGTAAGTGTAATGCGTGCGTACTGGGGGCAGAGAAGTCAGGCGCAGGAGAGCAAAGGCTGTGTTACAACGGTGCAGTTTAATAATAAAAATCACAGTGAACAAAAACAATAAATAAATACAATGGGATGAAACCCTTCACACGCCAGACATAACATGCACAAACTCTTACAATCAACAATATCGGACAAGGACATGTGGGGAAAAGAGGATTAAATACACAACATGGGATTGAAACCAGGTGTGTGGGAAGACAAGACAAAATAAATGGAAAATGAAAGGTGGATCGGCGATAGCTAGAAGACCGGTGACTTCGATCGCCGAACGTCGCCCGAACAAGGAGAGGGACCGACTTCGGAGGAAGTCATAACAGTAAGGTCCCTCAGCCGAGCAGTGAATTTCAACCATAGATTCAACCACAAAGACCAGGGAGGTTTTCCAATGCCTTGCAAAGAAGGGCACCTATTGGTATAAATACAAATATATAATTATTGGTATAAATAAAAAAGCAGACATTGAATATCCCTTTGAGCTTGGTGAAGGTATTTACACTTTGGATGGTGTATCAATACACCCAGTCACTACAAAGATACAGGCATCCTTCCTAACTCAGTTGCCGAAGAGGAAGAAAACCACTCAGGGATTTCACTCAGGGATGAGGCCAATGGGGACTTTGAAACAGTTACAATGGAGTTTAAGGGCAGTGACAGGAGAAAACTGAGGATGGATCAACAACATTGTAGTTACTCCACAATACTAACCTAAGAGTGAAAAGAAGGAAGCCAGTACAGAATTTTAAAAATCCAAGACATGCATCCTGTTTGCAACAAGGCACTAAAGTAATACTGCAAAAAATGTGGCAAAGTAATTACCTTTTTGTCCTGTGTGCAAAATGTAATGGTTGGTGCAAATCCAATACAACACATTACTGAGTACCACTCTCCATATTTTTAAGAATAGTGGTGACTGCATCATGTTATGGGTATGCTTCTATTCCTTGTGGACTGGGTAGTTTTTCAGGATAACAAACAAACAGAATGGATCTTAGAACAGGCAAAATCCTAGAGGAAAACCTGGTTTGTCTGCTTTCCACCAGACACTGGGAGATTAATTCACTTTTCAGCAGAACAATAACGTAAAACACAAGGCCAAATCTACAGTTGAGTGGATGTTCCTCAGTGGCTGAGTTACAGTTTTGACTTAAATCTGCTTGAAAATCTATGGCAAGATTTAAAAATGGTTGCCTAGCACTGACCAGCAACCAATTAGACAGAGCTTGAACAATTTTGAAAAGAAGAATGCGCAAATATTGTGCAATCCAGGTGTGCAAAGCTCTAAGAGACTTACCCATAAAGACTCACAGCTGTAATCGCTGCCAAAGATGATACTAACATGTATTGACTCAGGGGTGTAAATACTTATGTAAATTAGATATTTCTGTTTTTCATTTTCAATAAATTAGCAAAGATTTCTAAAAACGGTTCTTCACTTTGTCATTATAGGGAGCAAAAAAGACATATTTAATACATTTGTAATTCAGCCTGTAACACAACAAAATGTGGAATAAGTCAAGGAGTGTGAATACTTTCTGACGGCATGTGAGTAGAGTTACTACAGGTTCTCCGGTTGCTCTTGTTTAGTTATTTCACAATACTCAGGGATAGAAGAAGTGTATATATATATATATATATATATATCTGACAATGTTCCGGAATCTGTATTTCAGGGGTTAAAGTGGCAAGAAGGAGGGAGGAGGGGTAAAGATGAGAACGGGTGGAGGATGAGAGGAGTGTGAAGGCTGTCGAGGGATTAATTAGGCTTTGGTCCTTTGTGAGAGCGAGGATCTCTATGGGCTAGTTTTGAGGGTAATGATTGGTGTCAGTGTAGGACAGGGATTACACTGTGTTTCTCTAACACTGAGATATTACTCCGTCATGACCTTCCCCTAATCCACTACAGCTATTGTAAAACAGGGACAGCCCCCATCCACATCCATACCACCCCTCATGTCCTCAACGCTTACTCCTTAACAATACCACAAAACTGATGACTAGCTCCATGGCTGGCAATTTCACTGAGCTTTGTGTTTCTGTCTTTGGCTGTAAGATATAGATTGTGCTTGCCTGCTGCAGAGTGATAATTCCCCCCATTTTTGTCAAATGCTGTATCAATCTTTTATATATAATAACAGTATTCAGGTCTGCCGTCCTTGGGGACAGAAACAGGACCTTGCTCCATGGAATGCCGGCAAACAGCTGGCGGCTGTGTAATTGAGAGTTAAGCCTCGTTTACACCTAGTTCTAACTTGCGTCCTTTGTCCTGATTGTGTCCACATTTTTAGACAGGTTGGGACAATCAAAATACACATTGTGATCAGATCATCCTGCCCACTTCCGGAGGTAGTCAGACACTCAAGATCTGGACAGTGAAACTATTTAAATGATAATTGACTGATTACATCAATGTGTGTCTTACATTAAATGCATAAGTAATATTTAATGAACAGCTTTGAAATAATTTGCATGAAGGAAGGGACTAGAAAATCTGTTGGATAACAAACACATTTTAATACCATGTGTTGCCACATTTCTGGAAATATGGGTACAATCAGAATGTAGACAAGATCAGGACAAAGGACCCATGTTAGCACCAGGTATAAACGAGGCTATAGAAAGGTCACCTTGACTCTGTGGGAATCTACAAACGTGTCAGCGTCGTGTGTATAGGTGGCAGGGAAGTCAGGCACAGGAGCGTCAAAATGGAGTGTAAATGGAGTCTTTTAATAAATGTCCACGGAACATGCTCCATAACACTAAAATGTACAGACATAAACAAACATGGGTACGAGGACCCGTCGTGCACCAACACAACAATAAACAACACTGACAATAAAACTATCTCTGACAAAGACATGGGGGGAAACAGAGGGTTCAATACACAACAGGTACATTAATGGGATTGAAAACAGGTGTGTGGGAAGACAAGACAAAACCAATGGAAAATGAAAAATGGATCAATGATGGCTAGAAGACCGGTGACGTCAAACGCCGAGCACCGCCCGAACAAGGAGAGGCACCGACTTCGGAAGAAGTCGTGACAAAACGGGAAAGTTCAAATCAGAGGAGGATTTTGAAGGGTGTAAAACAACATTTAATGGACAAAATGCAATGGGACATGAAAAACATATTTATTTATTTAAATCTGTAAATGTCCTGATGGAACAGAGGTCGCAGAAACGTTGAATTGCTTCAGGATATCATGAGACTCATACCACTCAAAGTTGTCAGAACTATTATTCCACTGTAAACGATGAGCAAAACAAGAATAGTCAGCATTACAAAAGACATGCCCGCTCCCTGAGGCCCTCTGTAACTAAGTGTCCACACTGGGGGTGTGTTGAACGTGGACTGGGACAGAGCTGGGAGGCTCCAACGAGTGGCGTAGAGCACCTCAGGAGGCAGGATCACACTGACAATCTGACAGAAGCAAACCAGGGGCTCAGACTTAGCTCGCTAGGAGAGACCTGCTGGTACACACACACACAGTGAGAAAGAGAAACATAAATATGTGGGCATTACACAAGCCATGCCCAGAGTCACAACATGATAATGACCAGTATAATCTGGCAACAAACACAAGTAGATGCTTTTTTGTCAATTATTATCTACAGACGTCATTAGACATGTACATTTTTTGTCTCCAAAATGTTTTAAGTCCTTTTAAATGTGAGTTGTCTTTACTAGTTGGTATATGGTGTCTGTATGGTTTAGGTAGTAGCTGACTTAAATGGGCAGCCGTTGTCTGTGGAGGAAGAGGGGAACAGAACCCTGAGTATAATCCTCATATACAATTCAAAAAGAGCATGTTTGAGCCTCCAAGCCTCCCAGCTGGGTCTGAGTCAGAGAGAAGGAGAGAGGAAGAGGGAGGGAGATCGAGAGGCAGAGAGAGCAGGAGAGAGAGAGAGATAGAATCTGATATGTAGAGAGAAGGAATGAGGGGGGAAATTGAGATTTGAAAGAGAGAGCGAGAGAGAGAGAGAGAGAGAGAGAAGCAGAGAGATACAGAGAGCGCGAGAGAAGCAGATAGATAAAAAAAGAGAGAGAGAAGCAGAGAGATAAAGAGAGAGTGGCAATGAGAAATAGAGTGAAAGAGAGAGAGAGAAGCAGAGAGAGAAACAGAGAAGGGTGGTGACAGGAAGGGGGGCGAAGCAGAGAAATGGAGAACAGAATGGATGAGGGAAAACAATTAATAGAGGGAGACATTTCCCAAGCATTACTTGTCCTTGTGTGAAATGTGATTCTTGTCATTGACATGTCCCACTGGGCAGTGATTGACAGGCGTGACAGTACCTGTGAGGGGAACGAAACAGGTAGAGGCAGGAGAGACAGGGTATAAAAAAAAGCAACAGGCATAGAGAGGCAAGCATCACAGCAATATGATATGATCTGAAACATACTTTTGTTCTTGTTTGAGTTAACAGTATGCATTGCATGCATAAAGATTTTATGAATATCCTCCATCACACTCAGTCAGCTATAGAGTGAGAGGACAGAAGAAGAGTGTTATATGGGTACAGTAGTGGATATGAACACCATATAATTAGCTGCTGTAAGGGCACATATAAGGGTATAGGCTCTATGGAAAGGAAACACATTACAGCTCCACAGCAGAAGAAGGCTCCTTTTGAAGCGTTTGATATCAGCCCCATCAAAGACGTGGCCACAGGGTTGAGCCAGAGCTCGCTGAGAGAGGAGAAATGAGCAGAGAAAGGGAAACACGGAGGGAGTAAAAAGGGAAGAAGAGATAAAGAGGACAGAACCGCTCTATCTGGTCCACAAAACAATCACCACACTGTAAAACTAAGTGTTAAGTATCTGAACGCCTAACTAAACAATTTTCTGCAACACTTTTGAAATGTGTCAAGGCATTTAGAATTTAGGTAAAAACAGTGTTTAGATTGTAAACACCAGAACATGTTTATTCGCTGGAACACTTTTAAACACAAGACATTTATTTAGCACAAGGCATTTGGGTTTTAAACACTAAACACTGGGGGTGTTGTTTTAATACTGTAAGGTGTAAAGCTATATTAGCATATTTCCCAGTATTCCTTTTGCGTGAATGTGAGAGATACCCACCCATGACTGTGTTTGTTAGTGACAGAGAGATAGTTGTGGCATTCAATCAGTTTGATTCCAGAGGCCTCTACCAAGAGATCTAAGTCTAAGTGAATGTATTTCAATTTAAAGTGACTGCATATTATACATTTCTTAACACCATTAGTTATGGCCTAGATGTCTTCAACATCTTTGGGGTGACAGGGTAGCTTAGTGGTTAGAGAGTTGTACTAGTAACCGGAAGGTTGCAAGTTCAAACCCCGGAGCTGACGAGGTACAAATCTGTTGTTCTGCCCCTGAACAGCCAGTTAACTGTTCTTAGACTGTCATTGAAAATAAGAATTTGTTCTTAACTGACTTGCCTAGTTAAATAAAAGTAAAATAAAAACATTGTGGCATGTAAATAAATCCTGGTTTATGGACCACATCTGAACTGCAAGTTATAATCCACTGGTTTGTATTGGACAGCCTCCCAACAAGAGGACCAACGTTCTAGACCAACGTCTAGAACACTTTTATCACCCACAACATGCAATGTTTGCTATGGTTTATAATTTAACAAACAAGACTGCCTAATCCATGCAAACTGGAACAACCATCTCAGTAACGGTTACAATCCATGGTTACAATGATTACAATCCAACCCCTCACAGATTGTATTAGTTTAGAAAACTGTACTATATCTTTGAATATCATAGGATTAATTAATCAATCTATGTGCACACGGAAACATAGATATTAAATACAAAAGACCTGCAACAAAACATGCTGGGAAATATTATAATGAGGCCCCTCCCACATGTTTTCCAATCTGATGGAGTTAACTGAAACAAACTCAACACATTTGAGTAATAACAACACCACGTGATTGAAAATATTTCTTGAACCAAATGTCCTATACGGTTGTGCTAAAATTTTGTTAAGGTGACACAATCCTAACAGTGATCTGAATAAAAGGCATGGAAAGTCACATCAGTTTCTAATGACTAAATGGACTCCAAACAGGACTATGGAATAGTTAACACTAGTGTTTAAAAGCTGAACAATATATACAGTGCCTTCGAAAAGTATTCAGAACCCTTGACTTTTTTCACATTTTGGTACATTACAGCCTTATTCTAAAATGGATTAAATAGTTTAATCCATTAATACCCCATAATGACAAAGCGAAAACAGGTACAAATAAAAACAAAAATTCCTTATTTACATAAGTATTCAGACCCTTTAATATGAGACTCGAAATTGAGCTCAGATGCATCCTGTTTCCATTGATCATCCTTTTTGACCATTTTAACTTGATTGGACCTGTGGTAAATTCAATTGATTGGACATGATTTGGAAAGGCACACACCTGTCTATATGAGGTCCCACAGTTGACAGCGTATGTCAGAGCTAAAACCAAGGCATGAGGTCAAAGGATTTGTCCTTAGAGTGCTGAGACAGGATTGTGTCAAGGCACGGATCTGGGGAAGGGTACAAAAAAATGTCTGCAGCATTGAAGGTCCCCAAGAACACAGTGGCCTTGATTATGTTTAAATGGAGGAAGTTTGGAACCACCAAGACTCTTCCTAAAGCTGGCCGCCCAGCCAAACTGAGCGATCGGGAGAGAAGGGCCTTGGTCAGGGAGGTAACCAAGAACCCAATGAAACACTCTGATAGAGCTCTAGAGTTCCTCTGTGGAGATGGGAGAACCTTCCATAAGGACAACCATCTCTGTAGCACTCCACCAATCAGGTCTTTATGGTAGAGTTGCCAGACAGAAGCCACTCCTCAGTAAAAGGCACATGACAGCCCGCTTGGAGTTTGTCAAAAGGCACCTGAACAAGATTCTCTGGTCTGATGAAACCAAGAATGAACTCTTTTGCCAAGCATCACATCTGGGGGAAACCTGGCACCATCCCTACGGTAAAGGGATGGTGCACCTTCCAACAGGACAACGACCCTAAGCAAAAACATATTTTTTAAATAAATACAAATAAAAATAAAAACAGCCAAGACAACGCAGGAGTGGCTTTGGCACAAGTCTATGATTGTCCTTGAGTGGCCCAGCCAGAGCCCGGACTTGAAGCCGATCGAGCATCTCTGGAAAGACCTGAAAATAGCTGTGCAGCAATGCTCCCCATCCAACCTGACAGAGCTTGAGAGGATCTGCAGAGAATACAAGCTGTGCCAAGCTTGTAGCGTCATAGCCAAGACGACTCAAGGCTGTAATCACTGCCAAAGGTGCTTCAACAAAGTACTGAGTAAAGGGTCTGAATACTTATGTAAATGTGATATTTCATTTTAAAAATAAAAACCTGTTTTTGGTCTGTCATTACGGGGTATTGTGTGTAGATTGAGGAGGGGGGGAAACTATTTAATTCATTTTAAAATAAGGCTGTAACGTAACAAAATGTGGAAAAAGTCAAGGGGTCTGAATACTTTCCAAATGCACTGTAGGTGTTCTCCTGGCTGGAATCTGGCTCGAAAAAGCTGACTATCATGTTTAATCTTGCATTTAAACGCCTGTGTTTAAGATGATAACACTTATTGTCAAATCGAAATACCTCATGTTAAGTTTTAAACACTGATGTTTAGGTTATAAACAGGTCACATATTTCATGGTTTTACAGTGCCTTGCGAAAGTATTCGGCCCCCTTGAACTTTGCGACCTTTTGCCACATTTCAGGCTTCAAACATAAAGATATAAAACTGTATTTTTTTGTGACGAATCAACAACAAGTGGGACACAATCATGAAGTGGAACGACATTTATTGGATATTTCAAACTTTTTTAACAAATCAAAAACTGAAAAATTGGGCGTGCAAAATTATTCAGCCCCTTTACTTTCAGTGCAGCAAACTCTCTCCAGAAGTTCAGTGAGGATCTCTGAATGATCCAATGTTGACCTAAATGACTAATGATGATAAATACAATCCACCTGTGTGTAATCAAGTCTCCGTATAAATGCACCTGCACTGTGATAGTCTCAGAGGTCCGTTAAAAGCGCAGAGAGCATCATGAAGAACAAGGAACACACCAGGCAGGTCCGAGATACTGTTGGGAAGAAGTTTAAAGCCGGATTTGGATACAAAAAGATTTCCCAAGCTTTAAACATCCCAAGGAGCACTGTGCAAGCGATAATATTGAAATGGAAGGAGTATCAGACCACTGCAAATCTACCAAAACCTGGCCGTCCCTCTAAACTTTCAGCTCATACAAGGAGAAGACTGATCAGAGATGCAGCCAAGAGGCCCATGATCACTCTGGATGAACTGCAGAAATCTACAGCTGAGGTGGGAGACTCTGTCCATAGGAAAACAATCAGTCGTATATTGCACAAATCTGGCCTTTATGGAAGAGTGGCAAGAAGAAAGCCATTTCTTAAAGATATCCATAAAAAGTGTTGTTTAAAGTTTGCCACAAGCCACCTGGGAGACACACCAAACATGTGGAAGAAGGTGCTCTGGTCAGATGAAACCAAAATTTAACTTTTTGGCAACAATGCAAAACGTTATGTTTGGCGTAAAAGCAACACAGCTGAACACACCATCCCCACTGTCAAACATGGTGGTGGCAGCATCGTGGTTTGGGCCTGCTTTTCTTCAGCAGGGACAGGGAAGATGGTTAAAATTGATGGGAAGATGGATGGAGCCAAATACAGGACCATTCTGGAAGAAAACCTGATGGAGTCTGCAAAAGACCTGAGACTGGGACGGAGATTTGTCTTCCAACAAGACAATGATCCAAAATATAAAGCAAAATCTACAATGGAATGGTTCAAAAATAAACATATCCAGGTGTTAGAATGGCCAAGTCAAAGTCCAGACCTGAATCCAATCGAGAATCTGTGGAAAGAACTGAAAACTGCTGTTCACAAATGCTCTCCATCCAACCTCACTGAGCTCGAGCTGTTTTGCAAGGAGGAATGGGAAAAATGTTCAGTCTCTCGATGTGCAAAACTGATAGAGACATACCCCAAGCGACTTACAGCTGTAATCGCAGCAAAAGGTGGCGCTACAAAGTATTAACTTAAGGGGGCTGAATAATTTTGCACGCCCAATTTTTCAGTTTTTGATTTGTTAAAAAAGTTTGAAATATCCAATAAATGTCGTTCCACTTCATGATTGTGTCCCACTTGTTGTTGATTCTTCATAAAAAAAATACAGTTTTATATCTTTATGTTTGAAGCCTGAAATGTGGCAAAAGGTCGCAAAGTTCAAGGGGGCCGAATACTTTCGCAAGGCACTGTATAGTGCAGGGAGATGAGCTGTGTGTGTGTGTGTGTGTGTGTGTGTGTGTGTGTGTGTGTGTGTGTGTGTGTGTGTGTGTGTGTGTGTGTGTGTGTGTGTGTGTGTGTGTGTGTGTGTGTGTGTGTGTGTGTGTGTGTATGAGGTTGTGAATGTTAACTGATGTGTGTTCGCTGCCTCCATCTTTCTGCTAGCACATAAAGCCATAAGGTTCTGAATGATCTAAGACACACAAGTTTGTCAATATGAACAGAGACAAATCTTTGATCTTCATTGAATATCTTCAAAATCAAATTGATAACATGAATGACAATAACAAGAAAGTTAATGCTATGTAAATGTTATATTCGTCATCAACGATAAATACGTAACATACTGAATCCAAAGTACATGAGTAGACCACTTTCTCAGCTTCATAAAAAACTAGACAACGGAGGTACATTATATATTTTTGAATTAACCCAGAAGTCCATGTGTTTGTTTATACAGTACAGCCTTACAGTACAGCATGGTTCTAGAGTAACCTCAGCGATGTGTGATTCTGTTGGCTTATCCACACATTCACGCCTCATCTCAGAGGAGCTGCCTTCCTGCGTTCAGACTGTGGGAGCTTTGCATCCAGCCGCCAAACAACCAGTCAGCCAGACAACCAGTCAGCCAGACAACCAGCCAGCCAGACAACCAGCCAGACAACCAGCCAGACAGCCAGCCATCACCATTACCCATACAGGATTACTGTACTGTCTGTGGAACACCTGGAGAGGGGGGCACTGTGTGATAACCATGTCAATGAATTAGGGGGTGCACATTGGCAATGCGTTAGTGCATCTCCAGACCCCATTCCCTGATAACGGCTTTGATATCCACTTTTATGTGACACTGGCCATGCTGCCAGAATGAGATGAAATGAAAACCACTGAGTTAAAGCTGTCAGGTCCTCTTAAGGAGATAACGGCTTATGTAATACCAGAGTAAGGTTTAAGTCATCCAGCCATCTGTCATAGATTCTACAATACCCCCCCCCCCCCCATTTAATAAAATGGCTCAGATGGAGCAAGCTCTCTCTCCTCTCTCGCTCCTCTCTCTCCCTTTTCTCTCCTCTTTCTCTTTCTCTCTTCCCCTCTCCCCTGATTTTCTCTCTCTCTCTCTCCTGATTTCTCTCTCTCTCTCTTGCTGCCCACTCTCTCTCTCTCTTTCTCTCTCACTCCCTCTCTCCTTCTCCCTCTCCCTGTCTCTTATTCTCCTCCTCTCTCTTGATTTCTCCCTGTCTTACTATTGTCGTGCTCAGTAAGACCGCTTGTTGATGCTTCTGTAAGCATATTCATAAGACCTCACAAAAATAGAAATGGTTGTCAAGATGTCAAGCTTGGGAATATCGCACACAAAAACAAGCCCCTTATTTTCACACATGCCATGCTCTGTATGAATGACTGTGCATATTCCGTGTGGGTGTTGAAAAAGCAACCATTAATTTAATGAGGCTCTGGCATCATCGTACAAAATGAGTCTACCCTGACCGCCAAATACCACTCAAATGGCATTATCTTCACTTGACTGTGAACTCCAGGTCAGCATGCCAATATGACAGTGTGTGTGGGACACGTCTCCAGCATATCACTCCCCACGCCTGCCTATAAGACAAACCATGTTATTAGAGACAGATCTCCCAGTAGCAGTAGCAAACAGTTGGGAAGGAGAGGAGAGTCAGTGCATAGGAAACGTATTTTCTGCTCTGTAATCACCACCCACTGGATTCATTATGGGAAACCGTTCTGAGACAGCCTCTCTTTCTTCTGCTGCTACATCAGCTCCCATTCTCTTCCTGGATATATTATCTGCTGCACCTGCTGGGAGAAAAAAAAGCTGACTGACATCTTTTTGCAATGGCTTTTCAATGTGAGAAATCCCATGGGTGTGACTGCCAGCTCGCAAGGTAGCTAAAACCCAGCAATGAAAGAACAACAGGCCATTAACATGGTTTTATCCCTCACAGCACAAAGTGATTCTTTTTGTGATTTCAAGCTAAAAAAAAAAAGTGCTACCAGAGCAGACAAGAATTGCCTTCTAGTGCTGAAGACAAACAGTGTTAACAGCTTTCTCCACAATCTCTCCATCAATCAATCTTCTCCAATCTCTCCATCCCATTCTGAGTATTAAGGAGATCTCACCAGGAACTGAAATGAGCCCTACGCTAAATCATAAGAATAAGAAGTTAAGTATGTTGAAGTGGACTAGCCTAATGGACAGGAATGACTCTGTTGTAGAGGTCACTAACCAACTTCCCGATTGACCTCCTCCTCCCTGTGTTTTGGCTCAGTCCTTTCCTCTGTAGATTTCCTCCCTTGACCGCCTCCTGATTACATTCATTACTTTAGTGTGAGCGTCAGAACAGCAGAAGGAGATTCTAATAAATTGCTGACACATGCATATATGTTTAATAGTTAGCTAAGAGACCAAAAGGGTCCCAGTTCATTATTTTTAGGCTCCAGTTTTCTCAGAAAGCACAGTTTGATGAAATCATTTCCTCAATTAAATATCAGCTCATGATACAGGCAATACAAGGGAGAAATGTGTGATGTTGTTATAGGTGGGGCAAAGCCAATATTATTCATCTGTGTATGAATATTAATCACTTAGCAGGTAACAGGCATCATCATAGAAACTTTATCTTGGGAGTAACAATGCGGTTATTAATCATTTACGGTGACAGTTATGATTGGCATAAATGCAATTCTTTCATCATCGTTAATTCATTTTTCATAGCATTTTAAGGAATAAATCTGCAGAGGTTATCAAACTATCTAATCACTCTAAATTAATGTAATCCATGTCAATCATTGTTGAATGCACAGATGCATCTATAAATATATTAGGAGCATGACTAATTCACTAAAAACATTGACTTTTCGAGTAGTTTGTGTTCAAAAAGTGCAATTCTCATACTTTAGAGACAACAGAGACGCTCTTTATCAGTTCTCCAGCCAGAAACAACTTGGCTTCAGTACTGGAGCTCAATGTATTAACTGGAGAATTAGTTCAACTACATCTAAGGCCAGATCTAATCGTCTGAGATGCAGTGATCTAGATTCCCTGACCTAATGGCCACTGGAGAGGAGCCACACTATCCATGGGAGAGTCTGAGAGAAAGTAATTGGACAAACATTCTGGGGTTGAACAAGGCCGAAACTGGCCTTGGTGTAATCCTTGGTGCCAGACTGAGACTTTTGCTTGGAGAGAACTGAAATGAAGCTGAACATGACCTAAGATAACTCTAGACGTCCTAGACCTAGGCCATAGGATGTAGCGGTAGACACCTTTTTCCACTTTAACATTTCTTGTTGTTTTGTCTCTGCTTTTCTACAATCACTTACCTCATGGTGAGATGCCCTGGTCATAAGTGTGTCCCTGTTGTGGGTGTGCCAACCCTCGCAATCCCATTCTTTAATGTTTATTTAATATTCAAAACCGTTGTGTGGGACTGAAATGCTTCATAATTCATCTCACAGTGAGATGTAGATATAACTTTAACGTAATCTGGCATCAAGGGGCGATATCTCCACAATTTGTCGACTTTTACTGTGTTTTCTAAACCCTTTTATCACGCAATAAAGTCAAGTGACATCAAACCCCCCAAAATAATCACGCTAAAAGTGATTTATTGTGGAAGGACAAACTCGTTTAATAATGCACATTTTCAAGACACCATTGCGTTATTAGTAGCTTAATACTTTATGTGTGGCCATGAAGACTTCCTAAATACTGTGCTTCCCAGTCCTGAGCATCCCCAGTTGAAGTGTTGTGTTGTGTTCTCCTGCATCATGTAGTCGTGTTAAATCACTAATAAGCATGTCAGATGAATGTGTGTCTCAAATCAATATGACAAGCCTGATGTCTCCTCCTGTAGATTTGGGTTGAGGTTTTTGCACAAGAAGAACTTAAGCAACCCTCAACATCCTTTCCTTAAACTCATGTCTCTCAAATTTACAGGCCTAAATTAATTACTAAAAAGTTGCATTTTTAGC
Organism: Oncorhynchus mykiss; assembly: GCF_057628025.1. NCBI lineage: Eukaryota > Metazoa > Chordata > Actinopteri > Salmoniformes > Salmonidae > Oncorhynchus > Oncorhynchus mykiss. The sequence continues at coordinate 70,010,151 of NC_143025.1, read as the reverse complement.
CTCTTACACTGAAGCAGATCAACCTACTGGCGTACAGGTACGTACTGCTGAGCGGTATGTGGTAACATTCAACTGTCAACTTTCGACTATTTAGAAAAGTATACATTTAATTCATTCAGAATCCCACAACGGGGGCTATCAGCATGTTTTAAATTCATGAAAGCATTGAAGTGTGAGCCAGAACACTCCTCCATAGGAGTTGATTCTAGCTTAAATAGACAAAATGTACAAAGAGGGAAGTGTCCTGGTATACCCTTGAACTATCAGAGTGTTTGCTGGTAGTTAAACACACTCTCTGTACTCACAAGTCAACATTTAATCATCAAGCTCGTTAAATTCAGCGTTTTTAATGTTTAACGTTTTTTATGTTTCCCATCACATGATGGTAATGTGAGAGTGGGTTGTGAAGCATATCAGACAACAGATATTACAACATGGACCATGGGCTGTGGCCTGCAGCCCAATTCTACGTACAGTACACTCTTAAAAAGGTGCTATCTAGAACCTAAAAGGATTCTTCAGCTGTCTCCATAGGAGAACCATTTGAAGAACCCTTTTTGGTTCCAGGTAGAACCCTTTTGAGATCCATGTAGAACACTGTCCACAGAGGGTTCTACATGGAATCCAGAAGGGTTCTACCTGGAACCAAAAAGGGTTCTCTTATGGGACAGCCGAATAACACTTTTGGATCCATTTTTTCTAAGGGTGTAGAGGGGACCTCTAGACAATAGATAAGCATGTCAGATAAGCATGTTATTCAACCGTGTTTGTCCTATAAAGGTTTGAAATGACCTCACAAACCCTTTTGATGTTAAACATGTTTCCTCACCACAGTTGACTGGTTTATTTGACTTCATATTATAGCGTTGTATTTCCCACCACTTCAACAATGATTTTGATTTTGACAATGATTTTCCAATGCATGTACATATTTATTAGAGGTAGTTGAAGGAAGGTTAAACAACTGACAGCCAGCTATGCAGGAGAAGCATACAAAAGCAACCCTGCCATTGGAGTCGCAACCATACGTAAGGGTTTCCATGGTAACAATGTGGAAAATGGGATGCTACGGAAGCATCTTGCACAGAAGGATTTGCAGCACAGTGTGATGTGTCTCTTGTGTTCTTGGGTGAAGAAATGTACAGCTTTGAATGCAGTGCGCCTTTGGCTACAATGTGACAACACCAGATTCTGTTTGACACCTCTAGTTTGTTATGGGGTTGAGAGTAAACCACTTCATAAAGCTTTATGTTCTAGATTCAATGTGTCACAGTGATTTGGAGCAGTAGCTCTTTTGGATTTAAAGTGGAACTGACAGCTTTTTAGCAACATGAAATCTTATTCAAATCTGTTCATATGCATCCCCAGGAAAAATATGAAACTTGACATTTTCTGACAAGCGAGCACTTAGACATGGTCATTTTCACATTTTCATATATTCATGGAATGTTTGGGAATGACGTATAGTAAGCAATTTGTGAAAATTCTGCAAAATAAATAGCTAGCTACATAAATAGATATGCTAGCCCAGGAGTGTCAAAATCAATCAGTGCATGGGCCATATTGAAAAAACACAACAAATTTGCAGGACAGACATATCATTTTTTTTTTTTTACGTGCAACTGTGACCCAAACAGGCCATTGTTCTGTTAGAAGAAATATCACCCTTTATAATGTCCACTGATGTACATAGGATGCTGTATGCAGTATTTTAACATATTAAAACGTAAGAAGAGGTAAATAATATGCTGTGACCCTAAGGTATTTAAGAACTCCAAATAAGAAAAATGTAGCTATAGGTTGTTGTAACATATACAGTTGAAGTCGGAAGTTTACATACACCTTAGCCAAGTACGTTTAAACTCAGTTTAATCCTAGTAAAAATTCCCTGTCTTAGGTCAGTTAGGATCACCACTTTATTTTAAAAATGTGAAATATCAGAATAATAGTAGAGAGAATGATTCATTTCAGCTTTTATTTCTTTCATCACATTCCCAGTGGGTCAGAAGTTTACATTCACTCAATTAATATTTGGTAACATTGCTTTTATATTGTTTAACTTGGGTCAAAATGTTTTGGGTAGCCTTTCACAAGCTTCCCACAAAAAGTTGGGTGAATTTTGGACCATTCCTCCTGACAGAGCTGGTGTAACTGAGTCAGGTTTGTAGGCCTCCTTGCTCGCACACGCTTTTTCAGTTCTGCCCACAAATTTTCTATGGGATTGAGGTCAGGGCCTTGTGATGGCCACTCCAATACCTTGACTTTGTTGTCCTTAAGCCATTTTGCCACAACTTTGGAAGTATGCTTGGGTTCATTGTCCATTTGGAAGACCCATTTGCAACCAAGCTTTAACTTCCTGACTGATGTCTTGAGATGTTGCTTCAATATATCCACATACTTTTCATCCCTCATGATGCCATCTATTTTGTGAAGTGCACCAGTCCCTCCTGTAGAAAAGCACCCCCACAACATGATGCTGCCACCCCAGTGCTTCACGGTTGGGATGGTGTTCTTCGACTTGCAAGCCTCCCCCTTTTTCCTACAAACATAAAGATGGTCATTATGGCCAAACAGTTCTATTTTTGTTTCATCAGACCAGAGGACAATTCTCCAAAAAGTGCGATCTTTGTCCCCATGTGCAGGTGCAATTCGTAGTCTGGCTTTTTTATTGCGGTTTTGGTGAAGTGGCTTCTTCCTTGCTGAGTGGCCTTTCAGGTTATGTCAATATAGGACTTGTTTTACTGTGGTCCTTTGCTGTTGTTCTGGGATTGATTTGCACCTTTAGCACCAAAGTACGTTCATCTCTAGGAGACAGAACGTATCTCCTTCCTCAGCGGCTGTGTTGTCCCATGGTGGTTATACTTGAAGGCACAGTCAACTTTGTGTATGTAAACTTCTGACCCACTGGAATTGTGATACAGTGAGTTATAAGTGAAATAATCTGTCTGTAAACAATTGTTGGAAATATTACTTGTGTCATGCACAAAGTAGATGTTTTTTGGTTATTCATTGTCAATATTTAAAGACCGAAGCCGGACTGCAACATTTTAGTAGTGTATCTAGAACTGTGGCATTTGTACACTTTCCCACTGCTGCATGCTATAAACAAGACCCACAAAGCAGTGCAATTGAAGTTGAATTCATCGATGGAAAATCATCAGGCTGTAATTTCATAAGTTAATGACTCAACTGTTGACTTATTTATACTCGCTTGTGTAACCTATTCGGCCCACAGGCCTTGTGTTTGGCATATGTGCGCTAGCCTATTAGTCACATTGTGGCTGACTTATTGCCCTTGCTAGTTCATCCATTTTTGTAAAAAATATTGAGTTATTGAAACTGAAACAGCGCATCCCGAATGGGTGGAGGCAGCAAGCAGTGTGCCAGGTCAGCTGTGATTTTACAATCTGAGAGCAATATTTGTTGGACTACCAAGAAAAATATTGGTGAATTATATTATTCATACATTGAACTGCATCCATCTATTCTGTCAGCAATGTGCTACTGTACGTCATGGAACGTTGAGTCAAATAGAACCTATTTTTAAAGCAAACCTCTTATAAAGTTGGTTTTGAAGCATAAACTGGGAATGTTATATGTTTTACTGATTTTATGATTGTCTGTTTGTTTCATATCTGCAAAGTAGTTAAAACGCTGTCAGATCCACACTAAACAAGCTGTAAGTTCAAAGTAGTTAAAACGCTGTCAGATCCACTTTAAACAAGCTGTAATTTAAAAAATAGTGGATTGTTTGTCTGACTTCTGATCAAACCCCTTTGTATTGTTTTCGAAATACTTATATAACCAGTGGCCATAGCCATCTACACGTATTAAATATTTACTCTACTGCACCATATATTGGTGATTATAAACTGAGTGATTCGAGCCCTGAATGCTGATTGGCTGACAGCCGTGCTATATCAGACCGTATACCACAGGTATGACAAAACATTTATTTTTACTGCTCTAATTATGTTGGTAACCAGTTTATAATAGCAATAAGGCATCTTGGGGGTTTGTGATATATGGTCAATATACCACATCTAGCCACTGGGCAAAACTGCTCCAGCTCCTTCAAGTTGGATGGGTTCCGCTGGTGTACAGCAATCTTTAAGTCATACCACATATTCTCAATTGGATTGAGGTCTGGGCTTTGACTAGGCCATTACAAGACATTTAAATGTTTCCCCTCAAACCACTCGAGTGTTGCTTTAGCAGTATGCTTAGGGTCATTGTCCTGCTGGAAGGTGAAACTCCGTCCCAGTCTCAAATCTCTGGAAGACTGAAACAGGTTTCCCTCAAGAATTTCCCTGTATTTAGCGCATGATTCCTTCGATTCTGACCAGTTTCCCAGGATGAAAAACATCCCCACAGCATGATGCTGCCACCACTATGCTTCACTGTAGGGATGATGTTCTCGGGGTGATGAGCAGTGTTGGGTTTGCACCAGACATAGCATTTTCCTTGTTAAAACCTTAATATCATTATAACACCCCCTTTCTTTTTCTTATTGCTTTTGTTCCACCGAGCATGGTAAGACTGGCCTCCTGTTGAGTGTATTTTAAAATAAATTAAACATTTGTCTCATCTGACAAGAGTACCTTCTTCCATATGTTTGGGGAGTCTCCCACATGCCTTTTGACGAACACCAAACGTGTTTGCTTATTTATTTTTTTAAGCAATGGCTTTTTTCTGGACACTCTTCCTTAAAGCCCAGCTCTGTGGAGTGTACGGCTTAGTGGTCCTATGGACAGATACTCCAATCACCGCTGTGGAGCTTTGCAGCTCCTTCAGGGTTATCTTTGGTCTCTTTGTTGCCTCTCTGATTAATGCCCTTCTTGCCTGGTCCCTGAGTTTTTGGTGGGCGGCCCTCTCTTGGCAGGTTTGTTGTGGTGCCATATTCTTTAATGGTGCTCCGTGGGATGTTCAAAGTTTCTGATATTTTTTATAACCCAACCCTGACCTGTACTTCCGCACAACTTTGTCCCTGACCTGTTTGGAGAGCTCCTTGGTCTTCATGGTGCCGCTTGATTGATGGTGCCCTTTGTTTAGTGGTGTTGGAGACTCTGGGGCCTTTCAGAACAGGTGTATATATACTGAGATCATGTGACAGATCATGTAACACTTAGATTGCACACGGGTGGACTTTATTTAACTAATTATGTGATTTCTGAAGGTAATTGGTTGCACCAGATCTTATTTAGGGGCTTTGTAGCAAAGGGGGTGAATACGTATGCACACACCACTCTTCCGTTTTTTTTATTAAGAATTTTTTTAAACAAGTCATTTTTTAAATTTCACTTCACCAATTTTGACTATTTTGTGTATGTCCATTACTTGAATTCCAAATAAAAATCAATTTACATTTCAGGATGTAATGCAAAAAAATAGGAAAAACACTAAGGGGGATGAATACTTTTGCAAGGCACTGTATTTCTGCTCTTGATTATGTTACCAATTCTATCCTATGCCAAAATGTGGAGCATGTGGTTTGAATTGGTCAGGTGAGTATGCATCAATAGTCAGCTTACCTGTTGGCTCCTGGCTAGCAGGGTTTTCCAACTGTTCCTTCCAACACCATCTGCTGGTTTACTCTATCAGCATTGTGAGATGATGAACAACCAGGGTTCAGCCATAGATGCATTTGAAGCTAGTTAATTACATTTATTTCTCATTTCTTATGCATCACTGTTCATAATTTGTTTGTTTTTGGTTGTCATTTTCTATACCAATGCAGGTGATGCAAAAATACTTTGATGAACAGTATAATTCTGAGCTGTAGAATGCCAGTTACATAATAGCCTATTTTCACAATGTACTATAGGGGTACCTTATGTTGTTGCTGCTAATACATAAAGGCAGCCATTTAAAGGTAAAGCCGTTTAGCTCAGTTTGAAACAGAACTGTGCCATGGTGGAGGGCCTGCCTGGACGCTCAGGTCTGTGCTGCCTCAGCAGCCTGTCTGACTCTGGAATGTGGAGGTGGAACGATGATTTCTATGGAAGCTTATTCAGCTGTAACAATCCAATGAGGAATTCCTTCTCAGGTGGTGATGGGAGTTGCAACTAGGACGTTTTAACCTACTTTCCCTCTTTGAAGCAGCACTGCTCTCCATAAAAATGGATGGAGCAGAAAATAGAGGCCTTTTCAGAACTTCTGAAAAATGTTGCAATCGGAAGAAAGGCTTGAATAACTCATGACGTGTGAAATAATGTGTATAAACAAGAACCACTGTAGTACAGTCACTGTGAGTGATGACATGCTGTTCATTACACAATTGCCTTTATTTCAAAATGAATGTACAGTATGAAATCAATTAGACTACAGACTGAGTTAATTCTGTTTTAGGATTGTACTAGTGCAATAGCATATGTTTCACTCAATGGAAACAATGAGATATTGTATATTTAGATTAGGAGATCAACTGACTACAATCTATAGTGACAAGCTCAGAAACATAGGCAAATCGTCAAAGATATCACACTAATAAGCATAAAATGATTGCATATCTGTTGAATAATATAATTGCTTTATATACATATTGTGTCATGAAAATAAGCTTATGTTATAGGTTTATCAGCATAGGATATTACTGTAAAGAAAAGCTAGAAATACATTTACTTCAGATAATATAAAATACACAAGATTAAGAAACTAAAACAGGAGCACAGATGAATGAGCTATTACAGAGGATATTACAGAGGCATGTTTCTCAGCGCGCCTCAATAATAGCAAGTTTAACGAAGATGTCAATTGTATGTTTGGGGTTGATGGAAAGTAGAACACCACAATTACAGAAAGCTCAGGGCAAGCTATTGAATATCCCTTTTTGCTCTTCTTTCTCTTTCTGTGATACTGTTATAATATCTCTGGCTTATGGTTGGAATGTAATAGCTAACTGTATAGTTGTCAGTTGTCATGGCTAATGTGGGTGTTGCACAATGACAGGTCATTCTGTGGCTGGGCCATGGCTAGTGTGGGTGTTGCACAATGACAGGTCATTCTGTGGCTGTGCCATGGCTAGTGTGGGTGTTGCACAATGGCAGGTCATTCTGTGGCTGGGCCATGGCTAGTGTGGGTGTTGCACAATGACAGGTCATTCTGTGGCTGGGCCATGGCTAGTGTGGGTGTTACACAGGAGTAGGTAACAGTGTTGTTGGACGATGGTTGCAGTACACTCTTAGAAAAAAAATGTGCTAAGTAGAACCGTGTAGGGTTCTTCAGTTTGTCCCCATAAGGGAACTATTTTTGCAGAGGGTTCTCCCTGTATAGCCCTTTATGTAGGGTTCTTCATAGAACCCCCTGTTTGGTTTTACCTTGAACCCTATATGAAAGGTTCTGCCTACAACCCTCTATGAAGGGTTCTACCAATAACCACTTTATCATCTAAAGGTTCTTCCTAGAACCCTCTTTGAAGAGTTCTACCGAGAATCCTTTTATATTTGTAAAATTTTATTATTTATGACAATACATTACAAATATCATATAGCCTTTCTTTCAGAGTTATACCCTAACACAATTGTGTTAGGAAACTCCTAGTTTACAGGCAACATCAGGCCTGCAAACTAGGAGTTTTGGCTTGCAAAGTGATGTTTAATTCCTATTGGAATCCAGCCAGAGTTAGGATAAACAACAAGTGGAATTCTTTATCACCCTCAACCAGCATTTAAAATGACTGACTGCCAGGGTAGGGAAGATAGAATACTGAGACCACCTCAATCATCTAAACTGGAACAACCATCTCAGTAAAATAAATAACTACGGACAGATTGGATTTGTTTAGAAAAATGTGTAGCATCAAATATATCAATCAATCAATGTACATGCAAAAACACAGATATTAAAACAAACAATACTGAAAATGCCCCTGCAATAGAGAATGGTGGGATATATGATACAGTATATGATTCTATGTATAACTCTTCTTGCCTTCCAAAGAATCATCAAAGAACCCTTTCTTCCAAAAACAGTTCTTATGCTGTTAAAGGTTCTAGGTAGAACCCTTTGCCTCACAAAGAACCATTGTCTTCACAAAGAACCCTTTTGGAACCCTTTTTTTTAAGAGTTTAGGTGTTATACAGAAATGGGTAACTGTGTTGTCATTCGACCATAACTGAGTAGTAGGTGTTGTATAACAGGTAACTCTGTAGCAGGACCGTGGCTAATGCAGGATGCTGGAGTAGAGTAAAGGTTGGTTTGGCTTCAGTCTTGGCAGCACGTTGTAAGGGTTGGCGTGTCTTCAGTCTAGGCCCGGCAGCGCAGATTCTGGTCTTTGAGGCTATTGAGGGATTTGTCACGGTAACCTGCTGGGGCAACACACCTCAGGGACTCCAAAGGGGAGAGGTTGGCCTTGGTCTGGGACATCCAGCGCACCAGGTTGTTGATGTTGCAGTCACACGTCCAGGGGTTGTCATGGAGATACACCTCCTTCAGGCCTGGTAGGAGGCAGAGCAGAATCACAGTCAGATTAGATGCTTATTGTGACATCTTTCATCTTTCTGCATAATCCAAATGGATATGACGTTGCATTACCAAATGTAACTTAAAGGCCCAGTGCAGTCAGAAACTTAATGTGTCTGCGTTTTATATACTGGTAACAAAATTATGGACACACTTGAGTAAGTGAAGGATACAAAGTATATTGAAATAAGGCACTTCCACACAGGTGTGGTTCCTGAGTTAATTAAGCAATTAACATCCCATCATGCTTAGGGTTATGTATAAAAATGCTGGGCATGCCATTATTTGGCCATTATTTTGGCTACCATCCTATGCCCCCAAAGGATGACAATTCCCCCATCCACAGGGCACGAATGGTCAATGAATGGTTTGATGAGCATGAAAACGATGTAAATCATATGCCATGGCCTTCTCAGTCACCAGATCTCAACCCAATTGAACACTTGGGAGATTGTGGAATAGCGCCTGAGACTGCATTTTCCACCACCATCAACAAACACCAAATTATGGAATTTCTGGTGAAAAAATGGTGTTGCATCCCTCCAATAGAGTTGTAGACACTTATACAATCAATGCCAAGGTGCGTTGAAGCTGTTCTGACTCAACACCCTATTAAGACACTTTATTTTTGTGTTTCCATTATTTTGGCAGTTGCCTGTATATTTCCACACTATGAGGTAGGAATAATACTGTGAAATTGTGAAAATGATCATAATGCCCTTTTATTGTAAGAGCTGTTTCAGCCTGTTTTGGTGGGATGGAGTTTTGGTCTTCCATGATGACATCACCATGCGCTAAATGAGTTAATAGACCAATAAGAAAGAGAGTTCCAAACCTCTCTGCTAATAACAGCACATTTCTTTCAGGTTTCACCTCCCCACTCAGACCACTCTTAGCAAAATTATTGCTTGAGAAGCTATTTTTGTTTCTTTTTGACCCTTTTAATTGAAAACAATGACAGTAAGCTACTTTATTGTTACCCAGAAATGGTTTGATATTGAGATAAAAATGGGTGCATTGGACCTTTGTCTATCTATGGTACACATGAAGAACACATATGACAAATCATATTTATTTCACAAATTTAAAAAAGGCATAGAATAGTTTGGTGAACAGTCAGTCTCTTACCAGACAGCTGGGTGAACATGCTTCCATCCACAGTCTTCAGCCTGTTCCCACTGAGGGCCAGCTGGGAAAGCTTGGGTGTGTGTCTGAACAGGTCCTGGGGCAGCCTCTCCAACTCATTGTTCCTGAGGTAGAGCTCCTGCAGGTTGGACAAGCCCTCAAGAGTGGCTGAGGTCAGCGTGGACAGCAGGTTGTTATCCAGCACCAGCATCTCCAGGGAGGCCAGAGGCTTGAAGGCCCCAGCCGGGATACTCTTTAGGCTGTTGTTGTCCAGGTTGAGGAACAGCAACTCCGTCAAGCCCACAAAGCCCTTTGTGGAGATTCTCTGGATGCGGTTGAGGGCCAGGTCCAGGACCTTGAGGGCGATCAGAGGCTTGAAGGCGTTGGAAGGGAGGGCAGTCAGAGAGTTGAGAGGCAGGTCCAGGTCTGAGAGGTTCCTCATGCCAGTGAACATGTCTGGTTTGACACTGGAAATCTGGTTCTGGCCCAGCATGAGGAAGCGGAGGTTGAGCAGGTCCTGGAAGCCCTTCAGGGGGAGTTTGTTGATCTGATTCCCATACAGGTTGAGCAGCATCAGCCTCCGGGCTCCAGAGAAGGCCTGGGGGTGTATTGATTTGATGACGTTGCGTTCCAAGTTGATGCTTTCGATCTTGGGGATGGGTTTCAGAACGTTTGGCGGGAGGTCTACTATTCTGTTCTCGCCTGGGACATCGACCACAGAAATAGTATGAGAAAAAAATCACAACAGAAAATGGTAAGACCAGCCTATTTCTTGTGCTTACGTCAATAAAAGAGCCTATCGATTCCGAGACAGACAGCTGGCACATACTTTACAAAGTTTATATTTAGTTTCAGGATATTGGCAAAACACCATCAGGGGGCATATTGATCACAAAGTTCTACATTTCAATGAGAGATTCAGTTTAATCCTTGAGGCTATTTTCAACAAAGATTGCGGGTAGGGGGTTTTCCCACAATTGCAAACGATGGACTCACCCATTTTAAGAATCCAGGAATCCGGGGGCAGTTTGGAGGGGAACTTCCTCATCCCCTTCTTGTGGCAGTTGACCTCTGACCTTTCAGGGCTGGTTTGCTTGGTGCATTTACATACATCGGGACAATTCTCTACAGCCTCTGCCACACAGAGCACCAGCACCGCTAAGCAGGCTACCAGCTGCATGCCTAGTACCCCCACAGGGAAAATAAAGTATTCAGCACTTGCAGAGTGATTAAGTTTGAAGATTTAGTTTGTGTTGGAAGGATGATTAGTAAATTCAATTTAAGATAATCCCATTGAAATTAGACGAGAGTTTTAAGAATGAGCATCTTGCAGACACGCTCTAAAAAATATCCTAGTGCAGAGTGAACCCACACCTACAGTTTATGTTAGCTAGAAGAGACAGATCAATATTTTTTCATCAGCACATACCTGAACAGTTGGTGCAACTTGTTGGAGTATAAACCGCTTCTTTAAGACGTCTACTTTGTTTTGCCTCTCAAAGTGAGTGTGAGATTTTCTTAAGCTGCCTGTTCGGCTGTCGTGTAACTACCTGCTAGTCAGAGTGAATTAGCCCAGACGTCTGCCCAGCAGCCAGCCTGTAAACCTACCAACTCAGCACATCTGCAATGTCACAGTCCCTGGAGAAAAATGGCATTCACAGATTATGGATGTGAGCCACCTCACACAAACGGAGAAGTCTCCGCCAAGTGAACTCCCCCATGGCCCAGAGGAGTGCATGGGGGCGTGTTAGAAAACATACATCCCAGTCACTATGTGCCAGTGAGTGTGTGTGCCAGTGCATTTGTATTTGTGTGCATGTTTGCATTTGTGCGTGGGTGTGTGTGTTTGAGAAGAGTCATGGGCCTAGCGTAAAGTGTGTTTGACTTGGCCTGGGAGCCAAGAGGAGTGATATACAAAATACGCACAGAGTGATGTCATGGAGCTTCTGGGGTGTCAAAGACATAGAGAGAGGATGGTGGGTATCTCAGAAGGCATGGCTCCCTGCCACCCTGACAGCCAACGTCATGGAGATTATACTGAGGTTATGTGACTTGTGAGAAGCCCAGCAGCATCACACAAACAGAAAATTAGTCACTCTCTCAACTGTAATTCCTTATGAGGGGAGAGAGGAGAGGAGCCATCACCTATGTCACTCTTTGATACATAGGGCCCAGTGCTGAGAAAGGGGGAGGGGGGAGCAGCTTAATCAGCTGTGTAGTGCTAGGGCAAAAAACTAAACATGCACCCGGGGGGGGGGGGGGGGGGGGGGGGGGGGCTGCTCTATTGCTGCTCCCCCCCCTCCCTCTCTCTCAGCACTGGGACCTGTGTATCAGAGAGTGACATGGGTGATGGCTCATGGGGGAATCAGGCCCGAGTTTGGGAAACCCAGAGAGAGAGAGAGAGAGAGAGAGAGAGAGAGAGAGAGAGAGAGAGAGAGAGAGAGAGAGAGAGAGAGAGAGAGAGAGAGAGAGAGAGAGAGAGAGAGAGAGAGAAGAGAGAGAGAGAGAGAGAGAGAGAGAGAGAGAGAGAGAGAGAGAGAGAGAGAGAGAGAGAGAGAGAGAGAGAGAGAGAGAGAGAGAGAGAGAGAGAGAGAGAGAGAGAGAGAGAGAGAGAGAGAGAGAGAGAGAGAGAGAGAGAGAGGAGAGAGAGGAGAGAGAGAGAGAGAGAGAGAGAGAGAGAGAGAGAGAGAGAGAGAGAGAGAGAGAGAGAGAGAGAGAGAGAGAGAGAGAGAGACCAAGCTCCCTCAGTAGTGATGAGGGATTACAGAGACACATGTTAAGAAAAGCTTCAGATTGACATGTCTGCTGACTGAGACGATTTTATTGTATGATAAGGATGAAGCTCTTTTCAAGCCTGGCCAACAACAACACAAGCCATCTGCGGCAGCATAATTATTTTGTTCTGACTGAAGGCTCAGATAAGCAGTCACACCACTCAGCTCTTCTTCACTGGAGGAGAGAGAGAAGCCCAGCTAACACACTGAGTTTTGCGGAACACACAATAACTTTTACTGCAATATGATGTCATTCACAAACTCTACTCAACTCAATGTGGTGGGCTGGGCAATCACTTGGCATGGCTGAAATCAACGCCTGAAGTATCCCAATCACAGCCAATTCTGATCAAATGCTGTTTCTATCAAGTGGTCCGCCTCTGTTTCTATTGCATACTGATAGGAGTAAGATGTTAACAGCCATGTATAAGGTCTTGTAAAGGCGTAGATGTAAGAGGTCTCTATTGAACAGAAAGCTAGCTGTCTTTACATCCAATTAATGGAGAGGCATTGATTTCTCTCCCATTTCTTTGTTGCTCTAATAGCCAGCTCCATATAAAGTATCAAGTACTCTGACTATATTTATTCTCCACTGCACACCTGTAGGCTCTAATGCACACATAATAATGCCTTCTGTTTGGATACAGCCACACTTCAAACATCTCAGAAAATGATTGTTTTCACTGCTGGTTTCAGCTTGAGGGTTTAACCAACCAGATTTCACAATAGCAATTCTTAAAACATTTGTCTTTGTCATCTTGCTCATGACTTTGTCGCAGTGCCCTTAAGGTTCTGTTCAAGTTTTACTTTGTAAAATAAATCATTGTTTGTTCATGGTTTTATTATAGATTGCCCTAAACCCCTTTGTGTCTCTAAGGTAATGCCATCCTTCACACTATCTCTGAGAGAACTCTGCTCTCTTACAAACTACAGTGAAAAGTGGTTTGTCACAAAACGCAATACATAATAAAGAACATTGTCTCAGCAACATGCTCCAAACCACTCTTCACTGTCAAACACTTCATTTTTATTTCACCTGACATAGCAGTAGGAGTCAGAGAAGTAGGAGTCTAAGAGACCATTGGACCATTCTCAGTATTTGCATGAAATATGCATAGTGTTAAAAGTGAGGTGTGATACATCTGAGTTCTTCATTGTTCTAGTCTTCCTGTAGATGCTTGAAGGACAAAAGCCTTGGTTCTCAAATTAGAAGACGTGAGATAACTTTCCTAATGACAGCTATTTAGGTTCTCAGTGGACAGCTGTTGTGTCTAATGATACTCACTTAAGCGTGGCAGCCCTTATTCCCTATGTACGACATTTAGATGGCTGAGAGAGTCAACCGTTGTCTACTTAACAGGGAAATCAAGCGCTGCTATCACTAATGGATCTTCCTCATTATCCTCCTTACTACTCTCACACTCAAGTTCAAATTATCTTTCGCTCTACAATTTGAGTCCCCTGGATCTGACATAGGACCCCTATTGAATACAATTACCATGGCAGTATAAGCATCTGCAGCTCAGGAGTGATTGTGGCTCACTTGCATCATCTGGTGGCTAAGTGTATTATCACTATAGCATTATATTAACCCAGTCACTCAGAACCGTCCTATACCCTACAGTATATATTGTTATTAGGGCAATATGGGGGGGGGGGCACAAGCTGTCTCCAATCAATCATTCAATGCCTGGCAGTGGGTGAGTGTTTGGATCGCCTAAACCAGGGGAGGCGTTGCATACGAATCTTATTTAATCGAACAAAGCCTATTATTTGGCAGGGAATACGATTTGTAGATCAGGGATTCTGCACCTCACTTTGCTCAACCTGATCCTCTCCACATTGGCAGTGACTCAAATAAAAATAAAAATTGCAATTCTGTTTTAAATCTGTTCTTTTCCTGCAGTCTGAACAGCCAAAAAGCACATGTAATTGGATATTTCAAGTCAGATACAAATCTGATTCCTGACCATGTGACTAAATGGTTAAGCTAGCTAGTTGACTGCCTTAGGCTGGCTAGCTAGTTGACTGCCTTGGGCTGGCTAGCTAGTTGACTGCCTTGGGCTGGCTAGCTAGTTGACTGCCTTGGGCTGGCTAGCTAGTTGACTGCCTTGGGCTGGCTAGCTAGTTGACTGCCTTGGGCTGGCTAGCTAGTTGACTGCCTTGGGCTGGCTAGCTAGTTGACTGCCTTAGGCTGGCTAGCTAGTTGGCTGGCTAGCTAGTTGACTGCCTTGGGCTGGCTAGCTAGTTGACTGCCTTGGGCTGGCTAGCTAGTTGACTGCCTTGGGCTGGCTAGCTAGTTGACTGCCTTAGGCTGGCTAGCTAGTTGACTGCCTTAGGCTGGCTAGCTAGTTGACTGCCTTGGGCTGGCTAGCTAGTTGACTGCCTTGGGCTGGCTAGCTAGTTGACTGCCTTGGGCTGGCTAGCTAGTTGACTGCCTTAGGCTGGCTAGCTAGTTGACTGCCTTAGGCTAGCCAAAAAATGATTTGTTTTGAGAGTTGGATCGCCTTTGGGGCTTTAGAACTGTTCTTACACCGATGTTGAACATTCAAAGCAACTGGGAAACGTCCATGGCAGGCGTTGTTGTCACTTGCTACATAACTTCCGAGTGACAGTCTGCACCACCACCAATCATCCTACACCAGGGTTTCCCAAACTCTGTCTTGGGCACCCCAGGTGCACGTTTTGTTTTTTTGCCCTAGCACTACACAGCTGATTCAAATAACCATCATCAAGTTTTGATTATTTGAATCAAATGTGACGTGCTAGGGCAAAAAACAAAATGGGGACCCAGGACCGAGTTTGGGAAACCCTGGCCTGCACCATTGTGCACACACCCATCATGACTATGATAATTAGCATAGCCATGTCAGCAAATGACCCCAGTCTGAACACACACAAATCCGATTTGGTCACTTGTAACGTGTTGTTTGGACAGTCAGTAGGCCTATTCCAAAGGATATGAAAAACAAAACTGATTTGATCATTAAGACCTGCAGTGTGAACAAGGCTCAACAGACTCAATTCCTTATCATTGAATGTTATGCGTTCGTCTGTTCTTAAGATATGATGAGTATGATAGGCTTTTTTATATCAGAAAATGTAGAGGGAAATGTAGACTATTTTCAGAACATAAATGCCTATTTTTATTTTCTATACAAAAACCAACCCAACAACTCCTTCAACTCTGTTAAAACCGCAGTATTTGGAGAGATGCGCTTCTCCGCCTCCACAAAGCGCAGGTACTTGGAATGATAATCTGAGACTGTTGAATAATTCAATGGTTGTAAATGCACTTTATCAACCAGAAAAACTTTAACGTCTTCACCCAGCTCTCCTACAAAGATGGAGAATAGTCTATTGGTCTTGTGTGTCACTGGATTCGTCCGTTATTATGGAGATACTTTCAGTTTTTTTAAACAGACTGCCTCAAATATTTTGGACGTGTTGTAAGGAATGCGCGCATTTTGGGATTTGTCAACTTTTTCGAGAGGTGTTGTTGTTGGCGCTTGCAAAAGCCATATCCCCAGCATTTACGTTTTTACATGTATTTCTATAGCGAATGAAAATGTCTACTTTGTTAATAAATAGACTACATTTTCTTAGATAAAATGCCTATTAGTCCCATATAATGTTGATAACAGACAGTAAGTTAAATATTTGTGTTGATAATGTCCTTAAGATAAATATTTCATTTAACGTCAATCCATAAGGTTGGGAATTTATGTTGGACTAATTAGATAATTATGTTAGATGGTCATGATATGCACAAGTGACAATTCACATGTGGTGTGAGAAGGTGCTATATATCGACCTCTTGAGGTCGGATAATCAAAATGCAGGTTTATATATATATATATATATATATATATATATATATATATATATATCAAATACTTTTTAAAAATCGCCTGGCCCTGCCTATAATTCCCTCCTAGAGAACTGTATTCTTGACCTTGTTTGGATTAAACTTCCTGCTGTTAATAGATACATAGCTGGTTGTTTAAGTATTTCTGACCCTGCTCAGTAGCAGAAGTCTGTTTGGCGTTTGGAGAGAATTTAAAGGACTCGCAGCTTGTGGTCGAATAGAAAGGGATTTTAACTGGATTCTTAAACTGCCTTCTTTCTTTTGCTCTCTCTCCGTCTCTCTCTATCTCTCGCTTTCTTTTTTTCTCTGGTCATCATCTGAGCCTATTCTAACACAATCTATGCGTTTATAAGAATTGCTTAAAACAGGCCACTTCCAAACATTATACTAGGTCGGGAGTAACGGAACACTCAATTGTCAATTACTTCAACAGGGAGGTGGTCTAGATTAATTGAATGCGGATTTGGGTGACTTAAAACAAACAGACTACAAAGAGACATTCGCCACTAAAGTCTGAAATATTCATTCTTTCAACACTTTAATCTATCATTAATATTCTATTTGCTTTTTGGGGGGATGATAGCGCCACATATCACACCATAGGTCATAGCCGTTGGAAGTACGAGTGCTTAAGGTCCTGCAGTACACCCTTCTGGTGAGATGGTAAAACTGTAAGAATTTGTGTTGTTGCAATAACAAACTGTAAAACACGTTTTCTTTAGCATTTTTTTCATATAAATGATAATGGGATTGGTGTAGGAGTAGGAGAGAGAAAAAAACATGGGATATTTATATATGGAGCCCATTCTGCATGGAGAGCTCTCAGCTCTGTTTTGTAAGCAGTGTGCTCTTATCTATTCAGTTCTTATCTATTCAGCTGTGGGGGTTTGGAGTCGTACACGCTCTGCTGTACAACAGAGAGTTTAGTTTGGTTAAGTTGGGTCTCTCTCCCTCTCTGTCCCTCTCCCCTCTCTTTCCCTTTTCTCCCACTTGTGGTTGATATCAAGTGATGTGGAGCAGTGCTCGCAATTACTTCACTTATATTTTCTATTAGTTTACAATTCTAAACTTAGCGACAAGGGAATGGGAACAATATCAAATAAGGAACATGGCATTCTCTCGCCCTCGACTCGAAGGCCTGCTCCTGCCCATGTCAAACATGTACACTTACATGACCAAAAGTATGTGGACACCTGTTCCAAACATCTCATTCCAAAATCATGGGCATTAATTTGGAGTTGGTCGCCCTTTTGCTGCTCCACTCCGGCTTCACAGTAAACTTCACTGTAGGCCTAATTAATCCATGCAATAACAGAAATGAATGTAACCAAATGAAGGGGACAAACGGTACATTTACTACTGGTGACATGTAATAAGGAATTGCTCAAAAAATATATAAACAATTAACACAATAAACAGTGAATGTGCAAGAATTGGCGGGAGACAGGCTGCTTAGCACATTCTGGAGAGAGATATGTCCATATCTTCACCCCTCTCCCCTTCTTCTTGTTTCAACATGTTCAATTATACTGAAGATACATTATGTTCACACATATTTTAGATGCATTGCTTTTCACTGACAGATGCATCTGAATAATCACCTAGGCTTATTGCCAAACACTGCCCAGATTGTGAGCTTTCCAACTATAGGCTTATAGGTCTACACTACACACTTGTGATTTGAAACAATCCACAGCTTTACAATAAGCGAATGATTCTCTGTGGCTAAGCCATGGTCTCTGGTGAAGTATTTTGAATGATCTGATTATTTCTGTATAGACAGGAGTAATTATATCATTTAGGCACATTTATTTCAATTTACTTTAGGATGCAGTGACTACTGTTACCGAATCGTATCCTATGCTTAGGCTACTCATCACATTAGGAATTGTATTTTATTCTTAGCCTGCAAATACTTTATTATAAAGGTGATATTTTTCAACCAATAGTTTTTCCCCAAGAGAGTTTTCAAATATATTCCACAAACATTACAGCAACTCCAGTCCTTTTCATAATATCATGTTTTACTCTTTATAATCACTCGTGAAGGCGCTGGCTCTGCTGTAAATTGGCAGCAGCCAGGAAAGGGGGGAAAAGGTATTTTATGTAAGGGAAGATCAAACCGTGAAGGAGAAAAAAATCACTGAGCGTTCTATGATTCATTACTTCTCACTTCAAAGTGTTCTTAGAAGCAATTAGCCTTGTCAAAATAACAGCCTTTCTGTGTTCTAGTGGAAGTTTCTCCCTGCTGTATTCCACAAACCTTGACCTCCATGTTGTGATTCTGAGTAAACACTGCTGAATGCAAAGCAGTGCTGCTTTACTTTGATGTTATAAAATACTATTGGGCAACATAATGAGGCTGACCTTTTACTGAATATATGTCATTTAAAAAAGTGAGTAAATCTCTGTTGCTATGCGGCACACTTTAGATTTGTCTGGGGACCATATATGCACAGGAAACGTGTCGCCTTAGGAACAAATTGACAGTTTACTATGGGCCTCCCATTCCCTCACTACTGGTGTTTCACTGGTGGCCGGTGGTGTGTACTGATGGAAGCCTAGGTAAGCTAGACTTCACAAAAAAATGGACCGATATTTAAAAAAAAAAAAAATAATAATAATAATGTATATTTCGGCTCTCTGTACTTTGAGAAAGCATCCAAGCGAGTGAAACAGCTCCCCTCTTTCTCAACATATGTAGCCCATCTGTCTGATGCTGTCTGGACAAAAAGAGAATGACACTGTTGCCGCCCGTAGCATTGAATGCAAGGGAAGCCAGTGAGCATTTGGCCTCCCTTGATACGTTTGTTAAATAAAATAATATCGAATCAGTGTTGAGCCAAACTGAGTGAGCTCAACTGTAAATGGTCCCGGCGCACCAAAAAAAAGTCACAAGGGAAGCAACTTTGGATTTGGATTCACACCAATCACATCAAAATCAGAGCATCATTTACAGAAGAATAAAACATTGTTGCATCTTGTTGTCCTCCGGTGACTAGCTAGCTAGCTAAAATCATCCCTTTCCTAAATTAGCCATGGATGGAGATAGGGATTTGGACTTGTAGTTTTACTTAATTCTCCGTACTGGCCAATGATTATAAAGGCGATTCTGATCCAACCATAAATTCATACATTTTGTTGTGATCCTGGCCTGAGAGGATGGAAGTTCAATATGTAACTAGATGTAGTAGACTAGCTGGCCTGGCCCATCTTTGCCCATGAAAGGAAGTTAGGCTAGTGAGCAAGCATTTTAGCCAGATAGTCTGGGACAGTAGAAACTAAAAGTGTGTACTGTATGACAGAGTCATAGACCGTTTCGGCAACATGAAAGAGACGAGGATGGCATTGGCGTTTCTCTACAAGTAGGGTCAACATGTTTTTTGTACTTGCATTTATGCGCGTGCATACAGTACACACACAAAATCAGTACCATGGAAATGGTGCTGGAATAGTGGAGGCAGCTCCTGTTTTCTGTTTGACTTGCGGTAACTCTCTGTGGTTCTAAATCAATGGTTGTTTAGTAGTTCAAAAATGTCGTCAACATTAACCTTCTTCGACCATGCTGTAGGTCATGTAACTATTATTTACATGCAAAAGGCTTTGTGAACTTCACCAGATAGATGTTGCTCTCTGGTTTTCTGATGGAACAAAGAGATGGTTGAATTTATTCTGCTAACGTTACTGTGTCTTCTTCTTGTCTCTGCCTTTAGGCCTATATATCACAGTGGAAAGGCATATGAACTAACAGGTTATAGAGCAAACAACTCAATTACCACAACACATAGTTGTTTTATTTCTTTACTTACCTATTGTTCACCTAACACCTTTTTTGCACTATTGGTTAGAGCCTGTAAGTAAGCATTTCAATGTTGTATTCGGCGCACATGACAAATAAACTTTCATTTGATTTGACATGGGTGAATCTGAACCCTTCTCAAAATCTTATACACACTCAAAGCAGACTGCATCTGGAATTAAAAAGTGACTCATACAGTACGTCATCACTATTGTGTTGACTGATTCATTCCAGTCACTAATATTTTATTAAAAAGGCCTAGGTAGCCTAGCCACCCGAAGTTTGAATATAAACCAAATTTGATCACATTCTGATTTTCTCTTAACACAAATAACTGGGCATATTTTAGGCTTTAAATACATGAGGATTCGTTTCCCCTGGCCCAGATAGGATCAGAGCACTTCTCTAGGCTACCTGCAGCTGTGCTTGTCAATCAGTAGGTTACACTTGATCAGACAGAAACACAGACTAATTGTGCACGAGTTGGCAAATTAGTCAAGCAACAGTACTTTGGCCTCCATCTCATTGATATTAAAAAATAATAAAGATCCTCTCTCCTGCGGGTCCTATTGCCCAATCTCACTGCTCAATGTGTATGTTAAGCTTTTAGCTGAACTATTGGCTATTCGTTTGGAGTCGGTTTTACCATCTGTTATTTCCTTTGACCAGACAGGTTTTTATAAAAAATAGACATTCTTTCTCAAATATCAGACGAATGTTATGTATAATCCTTCTATCTCAAAGCTCCCAGAGATTATAATCTCTTTAGATGCTGAGAAGGCTTTTGATAGTGGAGATGGGCTAACGTTTTCATACTTTAGAGAAATTTGGCTTTGGCAAAAAAAATCTATTGCTTGGATCAAGTTACTTTACACTTCTCCACTTGCACCTGTCAAACCAAATAACACCCACTCAGATTATTTCCATCTTCAGAGGCACGATACAGGGATGTCCAATACCTCCCTTCCTTTTTGCCATCACTATAGAGCCCCTCACTGCATTTGGATCCAACCCACATATAAAGGGAGTGATCAAAGGTGGCATCAAACAAAGGGTCTCACTTGCTGATGACTTGCTTCTCTATTTCTCAAACCCCAATGTATCTTTACCCATTGTGCTATCTTTAATGCATTTGATCTAGTCTCTGGTTAAAAGTGACATCTGAATAAGAGCTAGCTTTCCCCTTTAAATGCTGCAGCCTTTCAGAGTAGTTCTCAACAAATGTACATACTTGGGGGTGCATGTTACAAACTTGAAAACCTTTTAAAGGCTCATTTTACACCTCTCCTTACTAGGGTGGAGCAAGATTTTAAACGATGGTCACTACTCCCGCTATCATTAGCTGGTCAAATTAACTCTGTTAAAATGAATATCATTCCTAAATTCTCCTACCTTTTTCAATGTATACAGTGCCTTGCGAAAGTATTCGGCCCCCTTGAACTTTGCGACCTTTTGCCACATTTCAGGCTTCAAACATAAAGATATAAAACTGTATTTTTTTGTGAAGAATCAACAACAAGTGGGACACAATCATGAAGTGGAACGACATTTATTGGATATTTCAAACTTTTTTAACAAATCAAAAACTGAAAAATTGGGCGTGCAAAATTATTCAGCCCCCTTAAGTTAATACTTTGTAGCGCCACCTTTTGCTGCGATTACAGCTGTAAGTCGCTTGGGGTATGTCTCTATCAGTTTTGCACATCGAGAGACTGAAATTATTTCCCATTCCTCCTTGCAAAACAGCTCGAGCTCAGTGAGGTTGGATGGAGAGCATTTGTGAACAGCAGTTTTCAGTTCTTTCCACAGATTCTCGATTGGATTCAGGTCTGGACTTTGACTTGGCCATTCTAACACCTGGATATGTTTATTTTTGAACCATTCCATTGTAGATTTTGCTTTATGTTTTGGATCATTGTCTTGTTGGAAGATAAATCTCCGTCCCAGTCTCAGGTCTTTTGCAGACTCCATCAGGTTTTCTTCCAGAATGGTCCTGTATTTGGCTCCATCCATCTTCCCATCAATTTTAACCATCTTCCCTGTCCCTGCTGAAGAAAAGCAGGCCCAAACCATGATGCTGCCACCACCATGTTTGACAGTGGGGATGGTGTGTTCAGCTGTGTTGCTTTTACGCCAAACATAACGTTTTGCATTGTTGCCAAAAAGTTCAATTTTGGTTTCATCTGACCAGAGCACCTTCTTCCACATGTTTGGTGTGTCTCCCAGGTGGCTTGTGGCAAACTTTAAACAACACTTTTTATGGATATCTTTAAGAAATGGCTTTCTTCTTGCCACTCTTCCATAAAGGCCAGATTTGTGCAATATACGACTGATTGTTGTCCTATGGACAGAGTCTCCCACTTCAGCTGTAGATCTCTGCAGTTCATCCAGAGTGATCATGGGCCTCTTGGCTGCATCTCTGATCAGTCTTCTCCTTGTATGAGCTGAAAGTTTAGAGGGACGGCCAGGTCTTGGTAGATTTGCAGTGGTCTGATACTCCTTCCATTTCAATATTATCGCTTGCACAGTGCTCCTTGGGATGTTTAAAGCTTGGGAAATCTTTTTGTATACAAATCCGGCTTTAAACTTCTTCACAACAGTATCTCAAACCTGTCTGGTGTGTACCTTGTTCTTCATGATGCTCTCTGCGTTTTTAACGGACCTCTGAGACTATCACAGTGCAGGTACATTTATACGGAGACTTGATTACACACAGGTGGATTGTATTTATCATCATTAGTCATTTAGGTCAACAATGGATCATTCAGAGATCCTCACTGAACTTCTGGAGAGAGTTTGCTGCACTGAAAGTAAAGGGGCTGAATAATTTTGCACGCCCAATTTTTCAGTTTTTGATTTGTTAAAAAAGTTTGAAATATCCAATAAATGTCGTTCCACTTCATGATTGTGTCCCACTTGTTGTTGATTCTTCACAAAAAAAATACAGTTTTATATCTTTATGTTTGAAGCCTGAAATGTGGCAAAAGGTCGCAAAGTTCAAGGGGGCCGAATACTTTCGCAAGGCACTGTACCTATTTTTATTCCCAAATATTTTTTTCTGCAAACTCAATGGGATTATCTCAGACTTCATTTGGAAGTCTGAGATAATGCCCCCTAATTTCCAGTTCTATTATTGGGCTGCCAACTTCCATTTAACTCAGTACTGGATCTGTGCAGATACCCCACATACAGTGCCTTCAGAAAGTATTCTTACCCCTTGATTTATTCCACATTTTCTTGTGTCAGAGCCTGAATTCAAAATTGATTAAATATATATTTTTCTCACCCATCTACATACAATGCCCAATAATGACAAAGGGAAAACATGTTTTTAGGAATTTTTGCAAATGTATTGAAACTGAAATACAGAAATATATAATGGACATAAATATTCATACCACTGAGTCAATACTTTGTAGAAGCTCCTCCGCTGTTAGTCTTTCTGGGTAAGTCTTTAAGAGCTTTCCAGAGCTAAATTGTGCAACCTTTGCCCAATATTATTTCCAAAATTCTCCAAGCTATCTCAAATTGGTTGTTGATCAATGCTAGACAACCATTTTTAAGTCTTGCCATAGATTTTCAAGCAGGCCTAACCATTGGCCTCATTGTAAAATCCCTGAGGGGTTTACTTCCTGTCCGGCAAATGAGTTAGAAAGGATGCCTGTATTTTTGTAGTGACTGGGTGTGTTGATACACCATCCAACGTGTATTTTAATAACTTCACCATGCTCAAAGTGATATTCAATGTCTGTTTTTTTTATCCATTTACCAATAGGTGCCCTTCTTTGGAAGGAATTGGAAAACCTCCCTGGTCTTTGTGGTTGGATCTGTGTTTGAAATTCACTGCTTGACTGGGGGACCTTACAGATAATTGCATGTGTGGGGTACAGAGATGAGTTAGTCATTAAAAAATCATGTTAATGCAACATATGTAACTTGTTAAGCAAATATTTACTCCTGAATGTATTTAAGCTTGCCATAACAAAGGGGTTGAATACTTGTTGACTCAAGACATTTCACCTTTACATTTTTTATGAATTTGCTAGAAATTCTAAAAACATATTTCCACTTTGATACTATGGGGTATTGTGTGTAGGCCAGTGCCAAACATCTCAATTTAATCCATTTTAAATCCAGGCTGTAACACAACAAATCATTGCACAAGTCAAGGAGTGTGAATACTTTGTGAAGAAACTATCATTCCAGCATGGTTTGCTCCTGTATGCCATCTTCACTGGCTGCTTTGGCACACTCCTATTAACTCTGCTACTTCAGGTTATACCAAAAATATTTTGGTAAAAAACACTCTCAAGACCTGGAACCAGTTTTAGACATCACTTTGAAAAGCTCTTCCTTAGTAGATGGAGCCTTATCCCAACAACTCTCAGATAAATTCCACCTTTTGAATAGTAATTTCTTTAGACATTTACAAGTGCGCAGCTTTGTTCGTGACATAACCTTTCAATTCCTCACTCTTCCCGTGGGCCCTTCCACTGATGTCTTTTTGACACCATCCCCAACTGTAAAAGGTATTATCTCTCATAGCTATGATCAAACATACTCTCTTCACAATCCTTCATTCACAGCTATTACAATGTTATGGGAACAAGGTCTAGGTGATGAGTTTACTGATGACACCGTGTCCATTCTGCACCGTGTCCACTCCTCTTCTATTTGTGTCAAACATGGTTTAATCCAATGCTAAATCCTCCACCTCACTCATTGGACTAAACTCAGACTCTCTAAGATCTAACCTGACGTTGACCCTGTTTGTGACAGGTGTCAGTCAGCAAGTTCCTGCTTCATTGAAACATATGTTTTGGTCCTGCCCTCCTCTACATAACTATTGGTCTGCCATTTTTTTATACCATATCTAAAGTATCACAGGCGCTTTTTGCTCCTACTGCCATAACATTATTTGGGGTAATACCTGATACTTTGATACTGGCAAATTATAAATCTGACTTTATAGCCTTTTTGAGTTTGATTTTACTTCGGTGGAAAATGCCCTCTTCTCCTCATTTTGTGTGGATGAAAGATGTTTTACACTTTAAGTAAATTAGAGAAGATAAAATATACCCTACTAGGTTCTTCGGACAAATTTTGACCTACGTAGAGACACTGCAATTTCAACGTATTCCACGGTAAACTGCCTGTACTAGTTTTGTATTTCAACAAAACATACATTAAAAACTAAGTAAAACAAAAACACAGTTAGTCTTCTAAATGAATAGAACAATTATAAGTCAGGTTAATATGAAACACTCACAAAAGTAGATCAATTAAAGTATGATTTAATATTTGTGTATGGGCATATACAATCCTACTTCTAAAAAACATGTTCCCATGTTATATTTTAATTCATAAACTGGATGCTGATTGGCTGACAGCCGTGGTATACCACGGGTATGACAAAACATTTATTTTTACTGCTCTTGTTACATTGGTAACCAGTTTATTATAGCAATAAGGAACCTCTGGGAATTGTGATATATGGCCAATATACCACGGCTAAGGGCTGTGTCCAGCACTCTGCAATGCGTGTGCATAAGCACAGCCCTTAGCCGTGATATATTGGACATATACCACACCCCCTCGTGCCTTATTAAGTATAAAACGTGTGCAATATATTATTTCAACCATTGTTTACACTGTAATGTGTAAATACCAATAAAAAGAACAGTATTGTCCCTCTTTTCCATGCTTTTGTGTCAGTATTTGGTATGAAAGAAGAAAAAAGTGCTGAGGCAAATGTCAGCTTGCCACACATTTTCCAGCGGCCCTGCTGTGCTGATTGATCTCTGCAACGTGGATATATGGAAATCGCCACAAATGAAGAAACATAACCTATATGATCTTTTGACTTACATATCTCAACATTTTGAGATAGTATTGACATAAAATACAATTGATGGTGGGAATGGGATTCCATAGGAATTAGCTTTGGCAATAGAATTACGTCTAAGAGTACAGGTCAGGTCGACTTGGACTCGAAGGATGTCTGCAAGGACAATACACACATCTTCCTCATGCATTGGCCTTATGGCAAGACTGCACATATCCTTTACCATAATGCAAGGCAGGTTTAAAGTTTAAAAAGGGGATAGTATTTTACAGGTGCTTACCAGTGTTGTTCATGTGATTCCATTACCATCCCATTCTCTATGTTCATGCATTTATTCAAATAGAATTGTCCAAATTATTTATAGGCTCATTAACATACCATAATGATCGCTCTACAATCCTAGGATCTGGTATGGAAATATACCACTAACTAAAAAGGAAAGATTGCAGACAGTATTAAACAGTATTAAACCTAGCAAAAAGTAAATCCGGTGCTTTCTGTAAATGAACTAAGTACAAAATGTTTCTTTCCGGTTACTTCCTGAACTCTTTGCTACCCCATGTCAGTGACCTTGTTTGTTTCTTGACCTCAGCTAGATGTTGGGATGGTGTCTGTGGCAGAACTGTGAGGGGTGGAAGAGAGCCTAGAGTAGAGACAGACTGCAGAGTAGACTACTGGGTAGGGGAGCGGATCTGCTAAACTTTAGTCTTCTGAGACCACCACTGCTTCCAATTCCGTTGCAAGGTGAGGAGGACTATGCTCACAGGCAGGATTATACAATGTATAGTCTCAATGAAAACCTTTTAATATCTCGGATTCAAAACGATGCTCCAAAACCTGTAACCGGACTATTGTCAGACAATATTCAAACTTGGAAATTGGAAAAACTGAAAGCAGTTGGAGATTGTATTATGTAGAAGTGCTGCAGCAATACATTATCTGCTCGCGAGAATAGAAATAAGGTACAGTATAACCAAACAACCTAGCCCGAGTGCCATCCTGATTACTATCATGCAAACTCCTTGTGATGTTTGGCTTGACAATGAGCAATGGAGTTGGCAAGAGTAAGAGACGTTAGACCAGGCTACCAAACACCTGCAGAGAAGACTTTTACATCTCTCTGGTGACATGTGCTGAGAGCAAAACACACATTATTTGGGGGATCTACCCTTCACACTGCAGTCAGTGCGAAGGGTCACATGAATTAGAGCATCTCAAATTGATTCCGTGTCTGCAGCAGGGGGCTGATCTCTGGTCCTGTTCAGATCTGCAGCCAGCCCCATCCTCTGATTGACCTCTGGCTGCATCGCAGAAGTGTTGAATTGTTTGCTTGACCTTCCTTTGTTTTACTTGTCTTCTCTTTCTAGGAGTCTAGTCTCAGTGCATTATGTGTTGAATCGTTAGACATGTCTGAATAACAAGGATACTGTAAGTGTAAACCTTTATTTTTTGCCAAAACGTTTGTACAAGGCGAGATTTCCAGCCATTGTCACGTTTTCCGTTGGAGACGGACATTGAACAAATCATGAACATTCAGTTTTCTTCCACTGTCCTAGTTACATCCAACTTGTTTTAGCTTCAACAAACAGCCAGCTGACCCAAACAGGAAATTGTTGCCAGTCCCATCAGTCAAAAACAAAGGTTGAGTACAGAATGGGTCTCAATGACAAATAGTTAGACAAATCACAAGTTATGTTCTAAGATTACATGGTAATATTGTCTAGAGAACAGCAGATCTGGCTGTAAACAAAAATGGCTAGTGGTAATTCAGGCAATTAACAGTTTAAATCAAATGCAACTTTAAATATCTACTTGTAAAACAAGATCTAGCGTCACTTGTATATTTTATACTTAAAATAAAAACAAAAAATCTAATATTTACATTGCATTCAGTTGCATAAAATGCCACCTATTCTAGTTATTCTATTGCTGCTATACTGCTCATCTACAGCTGGGTCAGAAATACTTGCACAGGATTAAACACCGTTGCCAGGTGGTTACCACACGACACAGCATTCATTGCACGTGCAGAAAGTCTGACTGTTTTCACCGTGACAAACTCAAAATTGAACACTAAATGAAAAATAAAAATATGGTTGTGATGCCTTTTTTGAAAAGTAAGGTCTTGAATAACTTAAGGTGCTTAACATGGATACTGTCTAGGTGCCCTTGCAGATGGTAATGGTTTTAAATAAGATACTGTGGATTTGATTTCCTCTGGAAAGGGGACTGTGACTATAACAGGAGCATAACGAAACAATACTACGATCCAGAGGACTGGGGAGGAATTTGACAGTGAACTGGAGTAAGCAAAGTCAAATCATAGACTTTTGGTATAAAATACAATCTTTCATAGTGCATTTAAAACAACCAAATACCTTTTATTTTACACTCAGTTAACACTAGGCTACATCTCTATATAAAAATATGTCTAAATGCTATTTTGTGAATGTTGTGGTCCTGAGGAAGATCGTTAATCCCATTTTAACTGTACAGATAAAAGAGCATTTAAATCCCATCGTTGACAATATACACAAAAAGCAATGTATACCAAAGGTATCATTACAAAATACTTCAAAATTAAAGCCAAGCAAATATTGTAATTGGATATGGGAGTGAAAACTTAAAAACAGATCAAATATGCAATGTTAACAGGCATCTTAAAGTTAAAATAATTATGTACAAAAATATACATCCCTTCCACAGACTGAGGCTTCTTTTTTCTTCAATTTTGAAACCTTTTCGCTCTTAAAGGGCATTAATCAAATTCAGCCAGCTAATTAGTGTACCTTCATAAAACCATCACACTTCAAAGAAAGCTGCTCCTGCAGAACTTCCAAGAATCAAGCTTCCCCCTTTTTGAAATTCAAGTTTCCCAATGTCTTTAAATTCTAATTTCCAAACAACTTGTTGTTTCTACAAACTCATGTAGCCATGCGCTGAGTTGTGAGCTTGCAGAATTGGAGGCCATGGAGTTGGTTGGAGGTCGGGGTGGCGAAGGTTTCAGTAGACTCTGGGGATGATGCGGTAGCGGACCTCTCGGCAGTAGTCGTCCCACGCCGAGCCGTACTTCCTCCTGCACTGGGCCTCATCCCGGGCCTCCCGGTGGACCAGCAGGGTGGTTAGGTAGATCACATAGAAGTATGGCAGGATGTGGGTGAACCCTACAGGACGACCACAGACAACACACACTTCAGCGTCTCCTCATATCACTACACACATATCAAGACGTGTAGATTTACTGGTCTGTTTCTGGTGCATGGTCAGCACAGCTCAGAAAAACAAATCAAACAAATTAACCAGCACCTGGTAACTAACCAGCTATGACTAACTAAGTAGCCGTCACTCACCACAGGGTAGTGACCATGCCAGAGCCATGATGAGGTCACCCAGGTAGTTGGGGTGACGGACGAGCCCCCACAGACCAGACACCAGGAGACTCTTCCCCGTGGCAGTAGGGATGGTCTTCAGATCTAGAAAACACAGCGTTACAGCGAGTCCAACAACATGACAGAGAATAACTTCATCCCTTTATCAAGGCAGGTGGCCTGCTAATGTTTATACAGGAATAAGACTTACTGGGACTGAGGACTTACGGGATAATGTAGGGTCTGAAGGATTTCTTCTGAAGGCGTTTTTCTGCGAGTTTGCTTTACGGAAGATGCTAAATCCAATGACTAACACGTGAAGACAACGTCATACTGTTACTCATACAACAAAAAGTATATTACAGATTACATGTAGGATTTATATAAACGTTTGCCAAATGCCAAAACTAAAAAAATCCCGGTACTGACTAACCATTGAGAGTAACGATGCCTACGATCCAGGGCAGAGAGAGGTGGTTGGGGTGGTAAACCAGGTAGTAGGACTGGAGACTGAAGGTGAAGGGAACCCACATCAAGTCTCCAAACACCAGCATGAAGCCAAATCCAGCATGGGTTGTATCCATATAGCCCAGGACAGCCTCCTGGGGAGTAACAGTCAACCATTAGATTACATCCTACAACCAAATAAATGGAGACCAAATAAAACATTAGGCAGCAGTTTCTGTACCTCATGCCAGTAGGCGTCAAGCACATAGAACAGGTGGAAGCAGTTGACCAGGATCATGGCTGGTGAAGGGTAGTCCAGGTTATGGAGTTTCATCTCAGACAGAGCCATGGCAGCGTTGATCACCAGCTGGACAGAACACAGACGTCACAAGCCTGATTAAACAGACAGCAAAACAATCCATACACTACAAGGACCAAAGGTATGTGGACACCTGCTCATCGAACATCACTTTTCAAAATCATGGGCATTAATATGGAGTTGGTCCCCCTTTGCTGCTATAACAGCTCTTCTGGGAAGGCTGTCCACTAGATGTTGGAACATTGCTGCCACACCGATCTCAACAAACCATTTCTGTATGGACCTCGCTTTGTGCACAGGGGCATTGAGATGCTGAAACAAGGGCCTTCCCCAAACTGTTGCCACAAAGTTGGAAGCACAGAATGGTCTAGAATGTCATTAATTGTATGCTGTAGCGTTAAGATTTCCCTTCACTGGAAGTAACGGGCCTAGTCCAAGCCATGAAACACAGCCCCAGACCATTATTCATCCTGCATCAAACTTTATAGTTGGCACTATGCATTGGGGCAGGTAGCGCTCTCCTGATGTTGGAACGTGATTAATCACTCCAAAGAAAGCGTTACCACTGGTCCAGAGTCCAATAGCTGCGAGCTTTACACCACTCCAGTCGACACTTGGCATTGCGCATGGTGATCTTAGGTTTGTGTGCGGCTGCTCGGCCATGACAACATATTTCATGAAGTTCCAGAGGAGCAGTTATTGTGCTGACATTGCTTCCAGGGGCAGTTTAACACACTACAGTGAGCTTCTGTAGTGTGTGAGCTTGTGTGGCCGTTGTTGCTCCTAGACGTTTCCACTTATCAATAACAGCACTTACAGTTAACCGGGGCATCGCTAGCAGGGCAGACATTTGACGAACTGACTTGTTGGAAAGTTAAGTCTCTTCAGTAAGGCCATTCTACTGCCAATGTTTGTCTGTCTATGCAGATTGCATGGCTGTGCTCAATTTTATAGACAGTACCAGTCAAAAGTTTGGACACACCAACTCATTCAAGGGTTTTCCTTTGTTTTTACTATTTTCTACATTCCAGGTGACTACTTCATGAAGCTGGTTGAGAGAACACCAAGAGTGTGCAAAGCTATCATCAAGGTCAAAGGGTGGCTACTTTGAAGAATCTCAAATATATATTTTGATTTGTTTAACACTTTTTTGGTTACTACATGGTTTGTGTTATTTCATAGTTTTAATGTCTTCACTATTATTATTATTATTATTATTATTATTATTATTATTATTATTATTATTATTATTCAATAATACAATGTAGTAAATGGTCAAAAAAAAAAAAAGAGGAAAACCCTTGAATGAGTAGGTGTCCAAACTTTTGACTGGTACTGTACCTGTCAGCAACGGGTGTGGCTGAAATAGCAGAATCCACTAATTTAAAGGGGTATCCACATACTTTTGTATATATAGTGCACCTCAAACAGACAAACTAGCGCCAAAATGTACTGTAGTATGATTTATTCTGTGTTGTTCACATAATGGGAAACTGAACACTGAGCTTGTTTTTTTTTTTTTGCAGTTGTGTGTGAGGAAATAAAAACAGCTTAATCTACACTAAAATGGCTAATATACAGCTGAAAAGTACTTTAAATGGGAACATGTTTAAACTTACCCAACCCATCAATCCTGGGCGCAGCTCACAGAAGTATTTGAGATCAAAGCCCTTAATCCGGGGGTTGAGTTCACTTCCCATGAAGAAGTCATAAATCACACTCCCTGAGGTGAGAAGAACAGATTAATCATATTACGTTACCCATTTGGGAGGCATCATGCCAATAGGCAGTACAGTAATCTTTGCCCTTAACCTTATGCTGTGGCCCATGCCATAATATACCGATATCATGGAATAAATCAGGCCTAGATTGTAGAAGCGTTTCTCTACCAGTGATAACTACACAAACACACCCACTCACCAGAGTTTCCTCCAGGGGCCAGCTGGTCCTGGGGTGCCCAGCGAGAGCGGACGTACAGATAGACACTGAGCAGGACAGAGAAGAGCAGGGAAGACACAGCCAGCTGGAGGAAGTGGCTGTGGATGTAGCTGAGGTCCACCCCCTGATGGACTGCAGCCCCCAGGGCAGCCACCGTCAGCACAAAGGCATGGAGGGCTGGTGGTGGTGGAGGAGACATGCAGGGTTAATACACAGGAAGTTCTTCAACCAAAGGGTCTTTCCTTACATGACTTACATGTTAATTAAATACATTGGCATAGTGCTTTACTAGAGATCTCAATGTGCTGGGAGTAACTGACCAGTTAATCCCTTCAAAATGACAAACAAGACATGAAACACAGGAGAATGTCTCACTGTTCATTCTGTACTTCAGCCACTCTCCATTCTTCAGGGGGATTCCTTCTACAACCTGGGGACATAAACACAGGTTGGACCATCATTCAACCTTACAGGAAATACATTATGAGAGGGATAATGTAGCTAGGACAGGGGACTTTTTGTACATGTTAAAAGCTTACATTATCCCCTTTGACTAATGTAAACACTCCCCAGACCTAGAGAACAGGATTTCATGGGAGCCGTGTGATGAACGCTTCCTACATTCTCAAAAAGGCATGTGTGCTTCAACTGTATTCAGAAGGCAGATGAGCAGGAGAGGAAACTGAACAAAACCTCCCATTCTTCCCTGTGGTGTTCCAGCGGGGACAGTAGCCTACTACTGCTGATTCCTCTCATTTCTGCCCTGACTAATGAGCAGAAACGAGGCGTGAGCGCCAGTCATGTGCTCTGTCCAGATCACGGACGGGTGTCATGTGTATGGCCTGTACTCTAGGGGGGTTGGTGTGTGTGTAGTCTTCAATCATGGTGGGAGTAGAATTCTGAGAACATGGTTGGCCCACTAGACGATCATCTATGGTTCAGTTCTGTGTTTTCTCCACAATGACTAGAACAGAGTAAGCTGATCCTACATGTGTGCCAGAAGAGCAGTGAGGTTATTGGTGATCACGTTACCTTTCCGACAGGCAGCACGTAGAGCAGGGCCTGGAAGAGGAACCAGAGGACCACCATGCCAAACACATGTGGATCCAACAGGGAGTCCAGGGCAGGCAGAGAGGGGGGGTTCATCAGGCTAGCATCCTCCTGACTGCAAACCACCATCAGTCCCAACACGGCCACAGGCAGGAACAGCATCATGCAGGACACTCCTGCAAACACAGGGGGGAAAGACACTGAGTGACTGGAGCCATAAGGTAGTCTGTCTTACTTATTTTTTTAACCAGTTACTGTCCCTCCCGAAATGCATTCTTGTCAAACAAAGTGCATCCTAGTGCAATTTGATTGGCATAACAGTTTGCAGACTAGCACCACCCCCCCCTCACATTCTCTATCAAGCACATGACAAGCTGGGAGAGGCACAGCAGCCACATTTCTCTGTTCCTCCTCTCACCTAGCCTCCCTCCCAACTCCAGCTCAGTGGTGATGGGGGCTGTGGCTGCTGCAGGCTTCGGCTCAGCTTCCTCCTCTGTCTGCTCGGCTGGCTTGGCGTCACCGTCATCCTTTCTGCGTCGGAGGTTGTAGCGGCTCTCTAATATCTTCTCTTGCTCCGCAGGTTTCTGGAGGTAGACATGGTTAGACACAGTCAGGCTGAGTGGTGGTACTCATTTACACAGACATGGCTAACCCTCAGTGACTTAAGCTCATAGGGAACATAATGCACATCCATTCTATTTGCCACACAAATTATTTGTAGATTTGCATCGCTTAAAAAGGAAAAGTGAACACTTGTTATAGCAGGAAATACCACCATAAACCATCGTTTGTTTTTACTACAAGGTTGGCAGCGTTATATGGGCATTCTAAGGATTCATTTAACAAACTATGAGCAGTCTTCACAAACGGCAATGAGAAGTTCTCAGAGCCTCTGAATAGAGCAGAGAAAAGAGGTAACACATGTTCAAACAGCATGTGACTGACTTATGGAACATTAGCAGGACCCTAAGTGGTGTGTGTGGCTCAGTCAGCTACGGCTTGGTACAGGTTGAGTCTCCCATGCAGAGTCCTCCCAACACACAGGAGGTACAACATGAATCATGACATTCCTACATTTAAAAGCCCATTCACAAACAAGCAATAAAGCTAAATAAATAAGAATTTGTTCTAAACTGACTAGCCTAGTTAAATAAAGGTTACACACACACAAAAAAAGTTATTTTGTTGGCATTGAGAGTGAGAAAATCTAGTCTTAACTTTTGTCTTTATTAAAAAAAAAAAAAAAATTGTTTATTTTGTGTCCCCATTACCAGTAAAACCTAATCAAAACCTATTTCTTTCACTTACTCGCTGTGCTGTTCAGTTGATAATTTGTTCAGTCGTTTCATTCTCAACCAGGATTTTTATGGAACGGCATTTGGGTCTTTGCGTGACAAATAAGCTTTGTCACATAATTTAACACATTCATACATTTTTTTACGTAGTTATCACACATCGGTTACACTCTCACTCATATGTCACAATGATTCATCAATACGAATGCTATGATGCTGGTGAAGTTGTCTCGAGCATCTACAGTGCTGGTCATTTAAAAAAAGCTAGCTAGCTCATGGATGCAAACAATGTTCTTCCCCCAAAACAGCAAAACAACAATCTGTTTCAGTAGCTAGTTAACTAGCTATATAGTTAGCTAGCTGTCATCTAAAATAACGCTAATTTATAAGACAGTTCTTATTTGATTAACGGGCGGACCCATCTATGTGAAGCTAGCCACAATAAGGATTAGCCACAATAGTGGACTTTGGTTAGCATTCAAAATAAAAGTATAGCATAATTATACTATTTGCATTACTGTCAATTACATACTTTTATTTTGAAGGCAAACAGCAAATTCTACCATTGTGCCTAATCCTTATTGTGGCTAGCTTCACAACACAACCCAGTCAAGCCTCACTAGCCAGATGAAGCTAGCTGGCTGCTTATAACATTAGCTTTAGGCAACAGGGTTAAGTAGCTGGCTTGCTATTTATTTTCATGAACTAAAGGTCAATTTCAATAGGCGAACAACAATACTTAAAAGGATTCCTTAATAATTGCTAAGACTAATGAAAATGACTGCAGTTTCTACTGGTCATTGTTTTCAGGCTGGTTGTATTGGTGCAAGCTAGGTACCAAGCTAAAGCTAGCTACCCCAAAAGTTAAGGTTGAACTAATTATGCTTTATTACCAACGCAGTACTGTAAACACATGACCGGTGTTTGCAGACTTTTGTACAGCTTTGAGTGCTACTATATCTTTTTTGACACGCAAAGACCCAAAATGGCACGCCTTCGTATGCATGTCATGAAGCTAATAGCAGTGACACTATTACTGTGTAACTCCGGTAGGGCAACGTTGGAAAAATAGCGTACTTGGTAGTGTTAACCGGTGCTCAACCAGTTGGCGAAAGCCAACACCACTCACGACAGAGAACGGTTGACTGTCAAGGGCAATAAATTCCATTATCTTGGCATTAATGGATTTCGCCTTCTAGTTGTCTCACTGAAATGTTGTTACTCTTTCAAATGACTGCTCGACTTGTTGCTCAATCCACACAGCAGACATTATGGGCTAGTATATGAATGCTGTGTTGCACGTATAGTGCAAAATTTTACGCGTCGTCATTACGCCACGTTATATAGGTATGAACGTCAGCTTTGACATCGGTTTTGCACATCGGCCGATACCCATGTTGGCTTTTTTACCTAATATTGCCCAATTACGATATGTTTGATATATCGTGCGTCCCTAGTTACAAGTCTAATGCCAAACTTGCTTACAGCCCAAAAAACATTTAATTTTGTTCTAGGAGCATTGACATCATTATGGATAGATGCAAAAAAATAAATAACTATGTACTTTATCTAAAGTCTCACCTCATTGACTTTGTCAGCAGTATCATTCTCTTTGTTTTCATGCTTGTGGCCATTGTTCTCAACTGGCCTAGCCTGTGGTAAATGGAGTGAGGGAAGCAAAACGTCAACATGAGGGAAAAGGAACGCGATGACAAACAATACGGAAAAAGAGGCACACGTGTCACTATGTAAAGATGGACCCACTGGTCACACATACAAAAAGTTTACAAATATTTATTACATTTTATTAGCCAACGCTTGATCTACTATCAAATAATGCCATCTCTGAGGTCATGCGTTTTACAGTGCATTCTGAATACAACACACATGCAGCAGAGCAACACTCAAAAACAAAAAGCCATTCTAAATCCCAGCAGTGTGTGTGACATGTGTTCCTCACCACAGGGCTGAGTCTGATCTCCAGCACTTCTTTCATTTTGGGCTCCTTGCGTGCAGCAGGCGTCTCTGTGGCGAAGGTGCCACTGGTGGTGCGAGACGAGGAGCGCCGGGTGGTCCTGGCTGGAGAACGGGAACGACTGCGCCGCCGCGACGGAGAGCGGGAGCGAGAACGACGGCTTGGTTTAAAGCCAGTTGGATTCTGGAACATAAGTTGTCGCATTTAGCAAGGTTACAAACTTGTTATTACATAGCTGAATTTAGAAAGGCCAGCACCAATGGCGCAATCAACATATCATAAGATAATATTTGAGTAAAATAAGCAAAATTCCTGAATCTTGTCAAGATAGAGAAATTCCATCCATCTGTGTCATGTCATCAGTGACATGGTTGCCATGGAGATAGAGAGTGCTCCTACCTTCATGTCAGCCTCTCTGAGCTCCAGCTCAGTGCCATCCTTGTAGATGACCGTGTAGAGCTGAATCTTGGCATCGTAGCTCAGCACCTTGACTTCGTAGAACAGGCTGCTACCAGGCCAGCGGCCCATCACCATGTCCCCACTCTGAAACCTACTACCCGGCATCCTCATTTACCTGACGGAGAGAGAGAGAGCAAGTTAAAAACCAGGGGAGTATCATGGGGTGGTCTAAGCCACTGCCACATGTATAATGTAGCGCTGCCAGGATGGGTTCAAATCAGGGATGTTTCTCTCCCCCTTTGAAATACAAGAGGGTTTTGAAACGGCAGTCTCGCTCAAACTTCCGTTTTCATGACTGGGCTTATAAAAGTAAGTTTCACTCCAGTACCAGCTTTCTGAGGAGCTGCTCTCGTGCTGTCTGACAGGTGATAGGCTATTCCACTCCTCAAACTAGGATCTGTATGCTGTGCTCATGTGATAAATAAGATACATGACGACTAAGGAAAATACACGAGCCAATTTAATTCCACCAATTTATGCAAATTAACCCATAGACTGATAAGCAACCGCAGTCAAATGTATGTAATAGCTAAACGTTAACATCCCTAATTACAATGATCCACTTTTTCGGATGAATTGGGTGTGCATATCAAAACGGTCTACGACGGGGACAACTTTTCTTCCAGACATTTCCCCAATCACACTAGATTTAGGAAGATTAGGCTAGATGAGACATTCACAGTGTGCATTAAGAACATGCAATGGGGGACAGAAGAGCACAAGACTTGACACAATGGAGCAGTGAGGTCAGCGGTATGGAAGGGGATGCAGAGCTCACAGAATTGCTGACGTTCCCGTCCCCACTAGGGTTAACTCTGTAGTTTTAAAACTAGTCATTGCCATTCCAGTCCCCTTTATCACTCTCTCAATAGCCTTAGTACACAGAATTCCAGTAATGTTCAGGTAACATCAGAAACTGCATTTTAGAAGTTTAACAGAGGTTGTGCTTCAATGTCTACCCATGTCAAATCAACAAGTGAAAGCCTGCTCTGGTTATACAACTGTTTTTGCCACAGACTATTTAAAACACATACACACTATGAAAACATAGTCCCTGTGAATATAAATCTTAAATAGAGGGGGAAAACTGTAGACTTGAAGTGCCTGACATACTTGGACAACTCAGTCCTTGTAATGACCACAAGCAACTATTCACTGGCATGTGTCATTTTTCATCAAATAAAAGTTACATCACAGCTGCTGAAATATATACAATTGAATGAATGCAAAACCCGACACACCCTGCTGTCCTGGCGTCCCTGTTGAATTCCTCCATAAAGTTAAAGGTCTAGCTAGCTAAACGATGCGGACAGGATACCCTACTCCAGGAAAGATGCCAGGTTTGATGTGGTGGGAGCTTCGAAAGTCAGCCCCTCGTCTTTTGTTTTGTGCCATACCTCAGACACAGCCTTTTAAAATACATTTTAAATTAAAGCCGTTTCAATCACTTTATGAAGAACTTAAAACAGTCCTAGCTAATCGTTTACAATAATGTAATGGGTGTTTGTAATTGGTTTTATAGAAAGTTCACCAAACCACCGCCAGGTGTTCATCCGTCCAATTAGTTGTTTTTGTTGCCATCCATCCTAATGTCAGCTAACAGTTAGGGGCGTTTTCACATATGACATTCGGTACCCTGGTTCGGTTTCCTGGAGCGTTTGGGAGAATTCGACGGAATACGTTTTGCTTTCACAAGACCTGAAAACCACAGTTTTAGAGAGTGATTAGCAAGGCGCCTTCTACCTGACGTTAGCGAGCTCGCTTGTGTCCAACCTGCAGAAAAGCTCCACGCGACTCGCGCTACCGAGTCACAATATCCCCGTGCTCAGTGGTTGTGGATCCTGGACCCGCGCAGCTCCAGGATCTGTTTGCGTTTCACACATGATTTATAGCCCGACATCGGGGTGCCAAACACTACAGGACACGGGGTCGTAGGGGATTTGTGAAATCGCCCTAAATGATGGTGCACGTAAGTCAGTTGTGAACATATTCCGGAGATTTAGCCTAAATTATAACAATTACATGAAAACATGCAGACAGTTGAATATATAACATTAACCAGCACACCAGAGTGATTTGAGTAACCAAAAACTAGCGTTACATAGCAACACGGTTGGGTTGGAAGAGCAGTCCAAACGGTAGCTACAGGTTGTAACTAACTATCGGGACTGCAACTAACGGTATTCCAAAATATGAGGCAATGTGCAAACAAATAACCGTTCGCAAGACGGCTAGCTAGCTAACGTTCGCTAGATTCGTGTTAATGTTAGCAGTCTCTACTCCGTTAAAGTTCATTGTAATAGCTTCAAGTGACAGCGGGTGGAGGGAAAATGCCATGCATTCAAATCCCCGCTAATGCTGGCTAGCTACGTAACGTAAACTAGCAGGCTGCTTAGTGGTAAGTCGGGTATGTTAGATAACGTTAGCTAGCTAACGTTTCAGGGCATGTTTACATTTTTGCAATTGTAATCAATGCACCGACGCTTTAACATGTGCAGACAATAGATAGGTAGTTAGCTAGCCTATTCATTATAAGCGAAATTGCTCAGCTGCAGCGCAGGTGTTACTATTCTGATCCCACGGCCACGCAGCTCAAAACAGTCAATACCATAACGTTCAGCGGCCAAGTTCTCAGGAAAGACATTTAAAGTGGCCACATTCATGCACAATCAATTATATAATTAATTAACGCCCTTACCCTCAGATAACACGTACAACTCAAATTAGGAAAATAACATAGATATCCCTTTAAAACCTGGAACGAAAGTGAATCGCACGCTAACGTACGTTCAAAAACTGCAGCTAAATGTCGAGCCAATTCTCCCTCCCTCTATCCGCCAAGCCCACCACTCTATAGGATGGCGCGAAGCCCGCTGATTGGCTACAACGCTATTCTTTTTAAATTATTTAATTTTCTGATTGGTCGCCAGAGGATTTTAACAGAGTGCGGATTGGTAGTAACCGGCGTGTCCTACGGTTTTCTTTGTTTATGGTGTCAGACGTCTACCAGCGCCGGACAAAATGGAGGAAATTATGTTTTAATCTGTGGGAGATATAATTTTTACTACAACAAAGACTAACTCATGTTTAATTAGATGAATTGTTCATGACAGCAGCATAATGTATGCATGGAAAATACTATGACACCATACTTTATGGATTTGTAGTCAATTGTAAAGCATATACATGTTTTATTTAATAAAAATAAAAGCATATTAGTATTTTGAGTTTAAACAGTAACAATCCACAATTAAAAATCCCCAAATCTGTAAAGAAATGTCTCAGGTAGCTTTGTTACAGGCTGTTGATTACTCATGAAACAAACACCTGTTGAAAGATCTTAGCATTAGACTTTCTATTGTACTCATGCATTCTAGACCAGAGCAGATGTTTAATCTAATTCAAGCCCAGGGTATACAGTGCTTGTTATTTCATCTAGCTGAAACTAAATTAGAAGAAACAGTGCAGAACCAGTGGGATATACCTCTATCAACCAAATAATGTCTATATGAGATCAAGTTCACATTCACATATTTTTGCAGGGTTGCTTTCAACTTTACAAACCAGCTGGTGTTATCCTCACAATATGAAGCTCTGATTCATCTTCAATTTCAACACATTGCTCTGACTGACTGTACAACTGATTTTAATTTAGGATGTCGCTTTATATGCTTAGAATGATTACAAAACCACATTCAAGGAATCAGACATTGCAAGAAAATTTTGAAACATGCTGATTATGAAGGATGATTATCATGAAACCAAGTGTTTGTAAAGTACTTAAGTAAAAATACTTTAAAGTACTACTTAAGTAGCTTTTTTGGTATCTGTACTTTACGATTTATATATTTGACTACTTTTACTTCACTACATTCCTAAAAAAAACTGAACAGAACAAAAGTTCTGATGAAGGCCTTGAGGCCGATACGTAAAGATTATTAAAGAGCATTGATACTATCAAGAGCCGTGCAAGGGTTTCTTCTTTTTTCTCACTTCACTACATTCCTAAATAAAATAATTTACTCCATACATTTTCCCTGACACCCAAAAGAACATGTTACATTTTGAATGCATAGCAGGACAGGAAAAGGGTCCAGTTCACTTGCTTATCAAGAGAACATCCCTGGCCATCCCTACTGCCTCTGATCTGGTGGATTCACTAAACATACATGCTTTGTTTGTAAATGATGTCTGAGTGTTGTAGAGTGCCCTTGACTTTCTGTCAATTTAAAAAACAAGAAAATGGCACCATCTGGTTAACTACATAAAAGTAATTTGAAAAGATTTTAACTTTTGATACTTAAGTGTATTTCAGCAACTACATTTACTTTTGATATATTTTTTTAGCCCCTTTTCGATCTTGTCTCATCGCTCCAACTCCCCAACCAGCTCGGGAGGTGAAGGACGAGTCATGCGTCCTCCAAAACATGACCCGCCAAGCCGCGCTTCTTAACACCCGCCTGCTCAACCCGGATGCCAACCACATCAATGTGTTGGAAGAAACGCCGTTCAACTGATGACCGGGTCAGCCTGAAAGCGCCCGGGCTGCCACAAGGAGTCACTAGAGCGCGAAGAGCCGAAAAAAAACCCCCCAGCCAAACACTCCCCTAACCCGGACGACGCTGGGTCAATTGTGCACCGCCCTATGGGACACCTGATCACAGCCGGTTGTGACACAGCCTGGGTCTTTAGTGACGCCTCTAACACTGCAATGCTGTGCCTTAGACCACTGTGTCACTTGGGAGGCCCTCTACTTTTGATACTTAAGTATATTTAAAGCCAAATGTTTTTTTACTTTTACTCATGTAGTATTTTACTGGGTGACTTTCACTTTTACTTGAGTCATTTTCTAATAAGGTATCTTTACTTTTACTCAAGTATGACAATTGGAGACTTTTCCCACCACTGCATGAAACATTATCTTGTGCATCAAAAGCAATGATTGCATGGAGAGTGAAAACAACTGAGCAGAGGTGTCAAATCATTCACAGTTCATGACTATGTAAAGATTTGGAAAAAATACAAATAATCTCTACTGCCCAATGACAGCGTTCTCAGCCCTCTCTCTCCCTCTGAGTTCATGAAGCCAAGCAGCCGCTTAGGGTCTTCCTGTTTTACAGCAGTTTCCGCCCTTGCAGAGCATTCGCTCTACTCCGGCTGCAACACCAAAACCTCAAATGAGACTTCTCAGCCCTCCTCCAGGAAGTGTCTTTATACTGTTCATTATGTTGAAAACAACTGCACACAGTAGTAGACTCCCACTGTGAGATCTTGTCACCCATGTGAAAAGAAGCAGCAAGACCAGATGCAGATGACTGGTTGCGCTTAGCAATTGTGATGGGCTCGGGCTCAGACAGAAACTGTGTCTGTTAATGGGGTGTGAAATAGTGATGTAAGGTCCGATGTGATTGGAGTAGGCCTGCTGAAAATTCCCTAGACCTACTCAAGGAACAAGTGGCAAGGGAGTGACTAACACGTCGGACTGAATTGTAACACTGGTTCAGTCTTATGACAATCCCTATACAGTAATGACCTCTTTATACCCAACATCTGCAAAGTATTCAACACTGAAACGAAGAGTAAAACAATGTTGATAATAACCATGTGACAAGAAGAGTCCAAGGTGCTCACCGAAGCTCAATTTCAGTATTTCTGCTGAATCATCGTTATCAAGCTTTTTAATATTTGATGAATGCCCTGCATATAAAGCAGGTGTGCTCTCCCACACATTCTCTTTGGTGCAGATCTAAACAGGTTATTTTCAAAGGCCGGGAAGAACTCAGAGAAACTGCTGATGCAGCACAAGTCTTTAGATCAGTCTCAGAGATCCTGTGCATCATATTCTATCCCACAGGAGAGAATTATCCAGATTAAAAAGTTGTAGGAATTAGCTATTGAAACAATGTTAATTTAACACCACACAATTCAAATGTACTTTTTGATCATGTATTGCAATTTTTTATTTTACTCGCTCAAACAAAACAATGTTAGCATGTAAGAAAATTGTAATTAACATGAGAATGGTATGGTACAATTTGAATAAAATAAAAAATAAACGAAGCTGATAAATTAATTTCAGAGACATTCAGTTTAATTTCTCCCGCATGTTTTTTATTATGTCCACAAGCTTCAGTTCCCTCAGTAGATGGCAAAATCTGAGTTTAATGGACAAAAATCAACAATTTGATATCAAATGTTTTCAATTTAGAGGATATATTTATTTTCAGATTTCCAAGCGCCAAGAACCTAAACCGCTCTGCAACATACAAATGGCATGAGGAAAATACACCATGTCTGCACTTTGAAACAGATATTATTCTCCCTTCAAAATAACTATACCAGGATGCAAAAAAAGAAGAAGATTTTGACAGTTCCTAGTATTATTACTGGTCTTTAAATCTTTTACATATTAAATGCAAATTCAGAACAAGGCACAAACCATGAAGATTACAAACAGAATTATCCGTAGATACGAATGATCCTTGATCAGAACGTTTCACTACTCAATCCAAAGAAATCTTTGTATCCTTCTCTTGACAATGATGAAACAAAAGGCGACTCAGTAGAGCGTGACGTGTGTAGGAAGAGATTGTAGCTGAAACCTTTGGTGCGATAGTC
The DNA here is from genome assembly GCF_057628025.1 of Oncorhynchus mykiss. Classification (NCBI taxonomy): domain Eukaryota; kingdom Metazoa; phylum Chordata; class Actinopteri; order Salmoniformes; family Salmonidae; genus Oncorhynchus; species Oncorhynchus mykiss. The sequence goes on along the minus strand of NC_143025.1, from coordinate 69,966,811 downwards.
ACACTCTTGGCGATGGCTGCATCTTGTAAGCAGGTTCATCATAGTATCATGAATTTCGATGGGTTTATAAAGTGCAATCGATGCTGTAAACACTCGTGTGCAAACCTTCCTATGCTTTGATCCAGAGAGAATTAAATTAGTTGTGTTTGAGCAAAATACACACAAGGGGAGTGTTTTGAATAATGCTCACCACCACACCTCAGCTGTTGCCATGACATAACCCTGATCAAAGTCGATCCCCTCACCAGCAAATCAAGAGAATAGAAGCAATAGAGTTTTACATTGAAGACAGTTCTTTCTTTCACACCAGTCTCAGGTTGACTTGGTTTCTCTCAGTTGATTGTACATCGAGATTATTAGGAACGTCAACTCGGCACTGTATACAAAATGTTTTGTTTTGAAAAGGAAACATTTTCAATAAAAAGCTGTTGCCATTCCTATGACCAAATGAGTCAAACAAGGTGGGCCATTATCAGAACTTCAAATTATAGGGGAGGAAATAAAGGCATTTAAAAAATAAAAATAAATCATCATTAAGCGCAAGTGAAACACTTAACTTAATGGCACAAGCATGTCCATATGGATACATCATGCAGACAAACCTATTTCTGGGGTGTCCCTCACACCCTTCTTCATTACTAGTTCTTTCAAATGCAGCAAAAAAAAAAATAGAATATTGAATTTAGCTGCAATATCAATTAAAAGATACAGTAGCCTTGAATCCCAAAAACAAAATACCATGAATTGAAAAAATAATGGCATTCCTCAGTAAATTCAGTACATAAATGGCTATAAACAGGGAGGGTCTGTTCAACCATCTCTTCTCAACCCATCTGTTTCACACAGTTAGAATCTATGGAGGAGGTGGATATAGTGGAAAGGAGGAGATACTGTCACACAGTCACATCCTTAACAGGTGTTCAGAATGGAGTTAAAAGAACACAAACATTTAAAAGGAATAATGTGGGGGAAATTCAACCCAGATGCTACACTTATTGCTTATAAACCAATGGACAATAATTCAATTTCGTGGCAGCCTCACGACCCTCACCGTACAAAACCTTACATGCACCAAAAATCGTCTAGAAATTGCGAGGGAGAGAGAGAGAGAGAGAAAAAAGTTCAGCTCATAATAACAGTACAGAGATTTCAAATAGCTCCATCTCCAGATCTGGTCATGGTGATTTTAGCATTATTAACCACCACTAATTGACAGAGGTTGTTTGGTAAAGAGCTACAATGATTGACATTTAGAAAGGCATACCCTTTGTGACGGTCTCATCAGCCTGCAACACACAGAAATGCAGAACAGTAGCTCGTTATAGAAAAAAGAAGATAATGATATTCGGATACTAAGCCAAACAGACCAAGAGACAGACCATCATGTAAAGAGTTGATTAAGCTACTTGATATGGCCATAGTTTACATTAAAACAGACATGATTGAAAGACTTCTAGATATCGTTTTTTCTTCATTTGTACATATTCAGGTTAAAATAGTATTTGAGGAAGACTAGCTTTACAGAGTCCTGCAGCAGTAGACTATACCAAGTCCATCAGTCAGTCCTTCATTCACACCCAGAGGCTCCCTCCTATGGCCCTATGGGGAACTGAGTCCTACTTCCCTTTTCCTCCTGCCTCCAAACTTCACACTCACCCACTAAATGTGTCTTTTCACTATGAAATCACAATTGCACGCTAACTGTTCCAATTCTTAGTGTAAATGCTGTCTGTTTGATTTCTCACACTTCAATGGTTAGTACAGTATACAGTTCAATATTAGTTCGTTTTTTATTTGTTGATTTTCCTTGTTTTCTTGTGTTATCGACAAAGGGAGAAATCTTTGCATAATGACAGTCACTCCTCTTTTAAGACTGTGTCCTGTCCTCCAGGTGAGGCTGCGGGAAAATGGCAGGAAAGGCCAGGCTTCACAAGATGGACGCCAGCAGTGCTTCCCATGCTACACGCCTCCCGCTCTCCCTCGGCCTCCCGCTCTCCCTCGTCCCCAGCTGTGTGTGACGCTGTTCTGCCGACAAAAACACTGTCTTCTGTATTAATACGGTTATTATTGTTATCGTCGCTACCTTTTTAGACTTTTTTTTGTTTTCCTTTTTCGGTTCTTTATAAGATTGTCCTATCTGAAGTTGACCTGTCGCAGATGTCCGGTAATGGATGTAATGCACAGGCCGGTGAGATCCTTCTACGCTGTGTTCGACTTTCCCAGCTCCTCCCGGATGGCTGTGGACAGACAAACAACATGTCAGTTCTATGGTATTTTGTGTTGTCTTTGGTGTGATATGCAGTGGCGTGAATGGCGTGAAATGTGCTTTGAGGAACTTATTTCATGCCCTGTCACCTATTACGCGGCAGAAGCCCTGGCCGTGACCCCACTCTCCGAGGGCGTCATATGGAGGGTTGGGACATGCAGAAAACACGTTTCCAATTCACACCTCACACTCGTACAGGTTACCCACTTGTACATGCAGTGGAATAGGACAAATATAAAGCGCCCTCTGTATGTGCATCAGGTTGCTCAAGCAATCAGTTACCATCAATAAGTTCCTCTTTCAGCTTCGATAACTCCTTCCTCATCTCGTCCAGAATGTCCTGAAAATAAGGTTGCAAAGACAATTAGAGACAATTAGAGACAGTGGAAAAACAAAGCATTTGTTTCAAACAGGCACTTTGGACATGTGAAATGGATTGAAACTTGCACCAAAGCAGAGGGACGGAACAGTGACATTAGCATCAGTGAGAGATACTGTCCCAGAGAGCTGAATGAGTGTTAGTAAGCCCATAGTGTTACCACTCTGTGTTACTCCTCTGTCTCTGACTGAGGCTGCTGCTGTGGGCACAGATAGGGAGGGTATAAGGAGAATCTGCACTTATCTAACAGGCTCATTCATAGGGGAGGAGGGAGGGATTGCCCCAGCATGGGACACAGTCATTGGGCACACCCTCTCAGGGCTCTGTAGTATGCTGTGTAAAATACTACAGCTCCACTGTTCTGCCAGCAAACAGCAAGTCTGTCCTCTGAATACCTGTTTCAATCTGTCGTAGTCGAGACCTTCTGTTGGCACCCCGTTGGCACTTAGGGATCCAGTCGGTGTGGTTGTGGACTTCGGTCTGTAGACGAGATAAACAGAAAAAGTTACAGTAGTATACCTAAATTGGGGCTGTAGTCGAGGGGGAGTCCAGAAGTCACTCTTGGAGGAAAACCAGACAGAAAAGTATCTACTGTGGCTGGGTTATTCCCCTCTACATTCTGCATTCACTCATCACACTTCAATCATTTAAAAAAAAAAACAGTTACATAAACATTTTTTGCAACTACAAACTTAAAACAACTTGAAAGAAAGTGAAAATTCATTAAAATTGACAGTTTGATTTCAAAACACAGAAAGAAACATAGGAAGTTAAAGAATTTAACACACAGAGAAAATTGTCATCATACCCCAACATTAATTCTTTAAAATTCAGTATTGGGAAATTGATCTACAAATCTGGCAAGGTAGAGAATAATGTACAATAATGATTTTCATATCCATGTGTCAAAATTGATAACTACACTAGTTGAAAACAGCTGAGCGTATTTGACAGGGTACCTAACCCTTTGGTTGCCCACATTCAGTATAAGGTCCTTTCATGAACTTGATTTGTTAGTTTGTGTATCATTATGCTCTGAGCAAACTGAATCTATACTGAACAAAAGATTCTCTGGTCAAATAAAACCGAGATTGAACTCTTTGGCCTGAATGCCAATCGTCACGTCTGGAGGAAACCTGGCACCATCCCTACGGTGAAGCATGGTGGTGGCAGCATCATGCTGTGGGGATGTTTTTCAGTGGCAGGGACTGGGAGACTAGTCAGGATCAAGGGAAAGACGAACAGAGCAGACAGATCCTTGATGAAAACCTGCTCCAGAGCGCTCATGACCTCAGACTGGGCCGAAGGTTCACCTTCCAACAGGACAACGACCCTAAGCGCACAGCCAAGACAATGCAGGAGTGGCTTCGGGAGAAGTCTCTGAATATCCATGAGTGAAACCGATCAAACATCTCTGGAGAGACCTTAAAATAGCCGTGCAGCGACTCTCCTCATTCAACCTGACAGAGCTTGAGAGGATCTGCAGAGAAGAATGGGAGAAACTCCCTCAAATACAGGTGTGTCAAGCTTGTAGGCTGTATTTTCTGCCAAAGGTGCTTCGACAAAGTACTGAGTAAAGGGTCTGAATACTTATGGAAATGTGCTATTTAATTTTTTTATTCATACATTATGGAATATTGTGTGTAGATTGATGAGGAAAACCCCCCAAATATAATCAATTTTAGAATAAGGCTGTAACGTAAAAAAATTTGGAAAAAGTCAAGGGGTCTGAATACTTTCCTAATGCACTGTAAATTACGCAACATGCAACAATTTCTAAGATTTTACTGAGTTACAGTTCATAAGGAAATCAGTCAATTGAAATTGATTCATTAGGCCCTAATCTATGGATTTCACATGACTAGGAATACAGATACACATATGTTGGTCACAGATACCTTAAAATAATTTTAGGGGTGTGGATCAGAAAACTAGTCAGTATCTGCTGTGACCAGCATTTGCCTCATGCAGCGTGACAACTCCTTCGTATAGATTTAATCATGCTGTTGATTGTGGCCTGTGGAATGTTGTCCCACTCCTGGCTGTGTGAAGTTGCTGGATATTGGCAGGAAGTGGAACAAGCTGTCGTACACATCGATCCAGAGCATCCCAAACATGCACAACGGGTGACATGTCTGGTGAGAATGCAGGTCATGGAAGAACTGGGACATTTTCAGCATCTAGGAATTGTGTACAGATCCTTGTGACATTGGGCCATGCATTATCATGCTGAAACATGAGGTGATGGCGGCGGATGAATGGCACAACAATGGGCCTCAGGATCCCGTCACAGTATCTCTGTGCCTTCAAATTGCAGCTAATGAAATGCAATTGTGTTCGTTATACGTAGCTTATGCTTGCCCATACCATAACCCTACCACCATGGGGCTCTCTGTTCACAACGTTGACATCAGCAAACCGCTCGCCCACACAACGCCATACACGTGGTCTGTGGTTGTGAGGCCGGCTGGACGTATTGTAAAATTCTCAAAACTTGAAACATACAGTTGAAGTCGGAAGTTTACATACACCTTAGCCAAATACATTTAAACTCAGTTTTTCACAATTCCTGACGTTTAATCCTAGTAACAACCCCTGTCTTAGGTCAGTTAGGATCACCACTTTATTTTAAGAATGTGAAGTGTCAGAATAATAGTAGGGTGAATGATTTATTTCAGTTTTTATTTCTTTCATCACATTCCCAGTGGGTCAGAAGTTTACATACACTCAATTAGTATTTGGTAGCATTGCCTTTAAATTGTTTAATATGGGTCAAACGTTTCGGGTAGCCTTCCACAAGCTTCCCACAATAAGTTGGGTGAATTGTGGCTCATTCCTCCTGACAGAGCTGGTGTAACTGAGTCAGGTTTGTAGGCCTCCTTGCTCGCACACACCTTTTCAGTTCTGCCCACAAATGTTCTATAGGATTGAGGTCAGGGCCTTGTGATGGCCACTCCAATACCTTGACTTTGTTATCCTTAAGCCATTTTGCCACAACTTTGGATGTATGCTTGGGGTCATTGTCCATTTGGAAGACCCATTTGCGACCAAGCTTCAACTTCCTGACTGATGTCTTGAGATGCTGCTTCAATATATCCACATAACTTTGCTTCCTCGTGATGCCATCTATTTTGTGAAGTGCACCAGTCCCTCCTGCAGCAAAACACTTGCTGAGTGGCTTTTCAGGTTATGTCGATATAGGACTCGTTTTACTGTGGATATAGATACTTTTGTATCTGTACTTTTGTATCTTGTATCTATTTCCTCCAGCATCTTCACAAGGTCCTTTGCTGTTGTTCTGGGATTGATTTGCACTTTTCGCACCAAAGTAAGTTCATCTCTAGGGGACAGAACGCGTCTCCCTCCTGAGCAGTATGAAGGCTGTAAGGTCCCATGGTGTTTATACTTGCGTAATATTGTCTGTACAGATGAACGTGGTACCTTCAGGCGTTTAGAAATTGCTCCCAGGGATGAACCAGACTTGTGGAGGTCTACCATTTTCTTCTGAGGTCTTGGCTGATTTCTTTTGATTTTCCCATGATGTCAAGCAAAGAGGCACTGAGATTGAAGGCAGGCCTTGAAATACATCCACAGGTACAACTCCAATTGACTCAAAGGATGTCAATTAGCCTATCAGAAGCTTCTAAAGCCATGACATAATTTTCTGGAATTTTCCAAGCTGTTTAAAGGCACCGTCAACTTTGTGTATGTAAACTTCTGACCCACTGGAATTGTGATAAGTGAAATAATCTGTCAACAATTGTTGGGAAAATTAATTGTGTCATGCACAAAGTAGATGTCCTAACCGACTTTCCAAAACGACAGTTTGTTAACAAGACATTTGTGGAGTGGTTGAAAAATGAGTTTTAATGACTCCAACCTAAGTGTATGTAAACTTCTGACTTCAACTGTATGTGGCATTGTGTTGTGTGATAAAACCTCACATTTTAGAGTGGCCTTTTACAAAGGATAAAATTATCCCTAACAGGGATGCAAAAAATGTGTGTGCAAAATTTGAGAGAAATACGCTTTTTGTGCATGTGGAACATTTCTGGGATCTTTTATTTCAGCTCATGAAACATGGGAACAACACTTTACATTGCTTTATGTTTTTGTTCAGTGTCGATTTAGGCAAAGTGAACCAGTAAATGAACTGGAAAACTGTCCTATGACTGGAATCTCTAGTAGAATAGCTTAATGCCTGAGGTAAAGCCAGACCAAAGCAAACATGTTACACACACACCAGCCGTATGAGTTCACACTGGGTAGTTCAGCCCAATTCAAACACAATCAGGTTGACGTTGTGTGTCAGAGTTCAGAAAAAGGCAGCTATAGTTAGAGCATGCACAAACAGTGCAGCAGCCACACACAGCCATGCATCTCCGCTACTGGATCAGCTGTGACAGGAAACCATTGCCAACAAGAAAATCACCATGGGCTACAACTGCAGGAAATTATTAAAGAAAATGACACACTTTCTGAGTGTGAAACCGGTGAGGAAATGAATTCCGTGAACAGCCAACAGCTTGCCAGGGAGAAAGTGGAAGCCAAGAGAGTAGGAAAGGTGTAACGTTAGGTTACAAGAATGTTAGCTTGTTACGATTCCCAACAGCTGTCTTTCTGTAGTGTGTGTGTGTGTGTGTGCGTGTGTTTGCGTCTGTATGTCTGCTGTAGTGGTCTCTGGTCCTCTGGCCTCCTCTATAGGTCAGATATGAATACCAGTTTATGGGGGAGGAATTACTTACGCCCATCTGCGAATGCAGGTCTGTGTGGCCTTATCTATGGGGTTCTTCTGAGACAGTTGGCACGGATGTGAATATTCACAGCACTGGGAGGGGTCTCCTCTATCTTGCTCACTATACAGTAGCACACAGCCACAGAGTCAGTGTTGAGTATGTGTGTATACTAAAGCAAAGCAATTGGAAGAGGGAAGAGTTTACATGAATTCGTAGATACTTAGATTGGTTCTTCATGTATAAACAATAAACCATTTTTATACCTAGTGTTCATTAGCAATCAGGTGATTACTTTGTTGGCAAAATAGAGATATGGGAATTACAAGTCACAAACCCACCCCCCCCCGCCCCTTCAAGCACAGCAAATTATACAAAAGGAGTAAAAAGGAGATGTGTCACTACAGGCCTGTATACCTGTTTACCATATCAGAACCCATCTCCACGGTGACACACGTCTGTGAGAGAGAGACTAGCTTTTAAAAGGGCTGTCCTGTAACCCCAGCTCCCCTCCCTAATCAAACCCACACCAAACATACAGGCTCCAGACAGCAGACTGAGTATAGCTACCAGGGAATCTGGAAAAACAACAGCTACTGATGATACATTGATTTGTTTTCAGTTAACTTTACATTGATAAAGCTTTGGAATTTTCTAAGGATCCGGTAATTGTATTTTCCTGCTAATATGCTAAAATGCTACACCGGCCTCTTTATAAGGAAGTTCATCTAAAAAATATCATACATTCTCAGAGGATGAAAACAAAAAAGGACTTGTGGGGAGGGCAGCATTCTGTTTTGCACATACTAGAAGTGTATTTCCAGAACACTTTCTCGTCGACAAACCCTCATTTAAATCCCTGCAATTAAACCTGGAATTGTAGGCTTTGATTGACACATCCCAGGAACACTCACTGCTACGGACAGCCTAGCTAGCGGTAGCCTAGCGGCAAGCATGTTTTAGTCATGTTATTAACCAGTCATAAACCAGCAAGCCCAGGGGTCGGACCCCAGCAGTGTGACATGCTATGCTTTGTGCTCCTTCTTTAGTCACGTGATGATGAGCGGCAATGCTGAGGCACTCAGTGATTCAGATAGGGAGTGGATATTTGGACGTAGTCGTGTTTGACCCAGTTATAGCTTTAGACTCAGTGACTATGTAATATAGACATTTGCACATGAAAGCACACGGTTGAAATCTAAGCCCATTTATGGGATGGAATGCTGGTATTTACCTTCCAATGACCGGGGATTTGCTACCATTCATAGTGTTAGTCCTCTCCCAAGGTTTTCTGGGCATGTCTGAGGAGGAAACAAAAAAAAGCATTGGATATATTACACTGATAGAACTGAACCACTATCAGGAGACAAAAAAAAAATACAAACTGAAAAATATGAGCTAAACTACAGACAACTACATGAACTGCTGACTAAAACTAACTAGGATCTTGGTGATCTGAATGTGGAAGGTGCATGTTGCTGTTCTGGTCCTTCATATATCTCTGACCACTACAGTCCTGTACTGTATACTATACTCACCAGGTGTACTACAGGCTGACACTTTGGGAGTTGTGTTGCCCTCGCCGCTCTCATCCTATTGGAGAGAAGCACAGGGCATTCAAAGGTCAGAAGATATAGGTCAGGCAGCTTCAGATAAACAGGTGTGAATATATGACCTGTTTTTAAGTAAATAATCCACTAAAGGAAAGCCATTGATCCTCTTCGATGTCACTAATGACCATCAAAGAAAAAATATGAAGCCCCAAAGACATCCAGGAGAGGGAAAACAAACACCAGGCTACTGAAATATAGATGGGTAAATTATAAGTCACATAATAAGTTGCATGGACTAACTGTGTGTGCATTAATAGTGTTTAACATGTCAGTCAGTCAGCCAGTCCGTCAGCCAGCCAGCCAGTCAGCCAGCCAGCCCAGCCAGCCCAGCCAGTCAGCCAGTCAGTCAGTCAGCCAGTCAGCCAGTCAGTCATACTCACAGCTCGCTGCTCTGGCTCAGGGGATGATCCCTTCTCTGCAATTCTTCTCCTGAAAAACAATACAGAATATTAAGATTTATTCCCAACCTCATAACAGGTTGTACTGTATGCCTAAACAAAAATAATCTAACTTCTAACTTTAAATAATGTTTTGGCTGACCCGACAGCTACATGGTCTGCAATGATATTGCACTCATGGAATTCACAGATTTATTGTGATATTTCCTCCCCCATCCTCAATATTGTCCTCTCATGTTGTAGATGGGGATGTAATGTAAATGTCACCTCCTGGCCAGCAGGGCGCTCATCTCCTCCATCAGCCCCCCTCCTCCAGGTGCTCCACCCAGAGGGCCGTTCCCTCCAGGTTTGGCCCCTGCAGAGCCAGCCAAACCCCCAGCCATGGCTACAGCCAGAGCAGCTGCGGCATCACCACCACTATCACTCTGAGGGGACAGAGAGAAGGACATGATATTGTTGTAGTGGCAGGCCATGTTACAGAGGCACATAACTGGAGGTCAGGTATGGTGGAGTACAGTACATGGTGGAGTGAAGCACAGTTTAGCTACATGATCACTGTGACTGGTGTTGGATAAGCCCCCTATCCTGGGATGAAGATATGGGATGTGATAAACAGTTTGTGTCTGTGCAAGGGTAGAGATGTTTGTGTTTCTGTGTGTGTTAGCCTCTCACCCGTGGCACTTTACGCAGCTTGGCTCCAGCGAGGGCAGCAGCCAGCCCGGACAGGGGGCGGTCCTCGGACGGGGAGAAGAGACCAGGTGGCAGGGGAGGGGCTGGGGGAGGGGGAGGGTGGGCCTGGCCACCGGGGAGAGGTGGCGGTTCAGGTGGGGAAGGAGGCCCGCCGCTGGTAGGAGTGAGTGTGGGGGGCAAGGGGGGAGGGCCTGGTGGGGCTGGGGGGGCAGCGGCCGTGGGGGCCACAGTGGAACCGGGAGGGAGGGGGGGAGGGGGAGGAGGGGTGGGTAGCACAAGAGTCAAAGCTGTGTCTGTTTGGGTGTGGGGGGGGGGGGGGGGGGGGGGGGGGGAGAGAAGAAGAGTAAATGGTCATTATCAAACTTTGGGACAGAAAGAGCAGAGTCAGGAGTTCTCTCCTGATTAGTGTTCTCCTCACACACAAAACTCAGGCTTCCTAAAGTACCCATTCTATACTCACCATCAATACTAACATTATCAGGCTTGACCATTTATTGGTCAACTTTATACACAGTATGAACATGCTACATCCACGTGTTGTTTGTCATACAACATGCACATTAGTGAGTTATGGCCTAAATGTATCCATTTGATGGAAGCAAATGGAGACATCCCACACAAACAAGACAAAAAATGTACACACAAACACAGACGCACAGTGAAAAATGCATTGGACACAGGACCTCGAGTGGTCTAAGTTAGGTCAATATCTTCATAAGAGCAGCTCGAAACCACTGAACCACATAGAGAAGTATTAACTAATAATTAGCTTGTAGAAAATCATTGTGATCATCATCATCATTATGAAATCATTCCTCAACAGAGACAGATGATTGGATCAATAAGCCATAATAGAATGTGTCCATAGTGAGCTCCTGTCAATGAGGTTCAGTCCAAGTGGGGGAAATAGTCAGACTGAATCTACATATAAACGCTACTAAAGAGTTACTCAAGGGGGAGTTTTAATACATAAAAATATGGCCCTTTATCAAAAAAAAATGTATTGTATCATTAATGCTAACGCAGTATTTTAATTATGTGAATCGGAACATTTTAAACTGCAAAGGTTTTCAGAAAGATTTAAAAGAACTACTATTGAATTAAATGTTATTTCCAATAAAGTTGGTAAGGTAATCAGAGCAATGTGAGGGCAGGTTTAGGGAGAATAATAAATAGCTTGTCCTCATTTGACATGCAAATAGGTAAATAGAGGAATGCTCTATCAGTATACACAGACAGTGCAGTGGTGGCTTGGATAACAAATGAATGATACATATCAAATGCAGAAGACACAGACGTGATTTATCTGCTAATAATTCTATTCAGCAGAGGGAGAAATGATCATTTATATATTATTGATTCCAGCCGCTAATCGTACCCTGGTTAACTTGTGACACTCTAAAAAAACTGCCACTGAGTTTGGCCAATTAAGTAATTTCATAATCGAAATATAACCAAGATTTCTGTTAATATCTCCACATTAGCGACCCTCCCCATCCCCTGAAACGTACAGTAGCATCATGATAACAAACCTAATCAAGTGAACAAGGATGGGAGTAGAAATAAAAGAGCTGTTCAGACGAGTCAACTCTCCACCCGTCAGCCCCTTACTGTTCGTAACACGCATACAATCCTTCATTAACACTGACATGACAAGTGAGGTTGAAAAGTCATGGCAAAATAAGGTCATGACAAATTGCTGAAAAATAATCATTTGAGGTGAGAAAATAAA